>NW_024881321.1:20521697-21049197 GCF_018691265.1 Tyto alba
ATAGGACCCTTTAAAAAATCAGATGGGAAGCAGCGTGTTCTTGTAGGAGTGGAAGTAGTTTTGGGGCTCACCCAGGTGGAGGCTGTTGCACAGGCAACTGGAGAAAATAGAGTGAAATGTTGTTTCAGTCACTTACCAAAACCTCAACCAATCCAATCAGACAATGACAGTCACTTTACAGCCTGGGTGGTGCAGGAATGGGCAAAAGAAGGAATACAGTGCGTGTTTCACACTCCCTACTACCCACAAGCTAATGGGATAGTAGAGAGAACAAATGGGTTACTGAAACAACCTCTTAAATATCATGATTCATGATGGCCTACCCTGCTCCCTGATGCAGTTGTCAAAGTAAATAGTCCCTGGGGAACAAATGAGTGCCCCAGACTCACTACATTTTGCCCCACGCCTCTATCTCTACTTCCTCAAGAAAAGGACTAGAAAGACCTGTCAAACTTGGTACATTATCTGGGTTAACCAGTTTTAGTGGACCTCTCAATAGTGGGAGAAGGTACCTCTAATCCTAAAACACCGCTCAATTTATATGCCTGGGTAACTACCAATGCTGATGGGAAAGAACATAGAGTCAACACTAGATGGATTGTTCTATCCTTCTAACCTGTTCTGTGATTTTATGTATTTTGCAGATCCATTGTAGAAACTTCTTTGTCTCCTTATATGAATATTAATACCCTCCTTTTAACATATGTATGATTTGTATTTGTGTGTTGTAGAATTAGAGAAAATTAAATGTGTTCTGTTACCTTGTCTATCTACCTTTCTTTTTCTCTCCGTTAAATATTGTTTGTTTATATAACTGACTTCTGTTTGCAATAGGAGAAAACAGCATCTCAAGGTATAGTTTAATCCTCTGATGTCTCTGGGTGGGATCTGGAACCAATGCTTTATCAGCTATCCAAATGACATGAACATTGTCCTCATTGCTGCCAATCAAGTCTTGTCAGAAAAGCTACAATTATTTAATATGCAAAACAATGAAACTCAGTTTTTTCCTATTCTATTTTTTGGACATTGTTTTATAAAGATAAAGCAGAGCATGGCCCTCTGCTTCTAGGAGCAGACTATTGATAATCCATATTCAGAAAAATTCCTTTAGCAACATTCTTAAAGATCCTTTTATTATCAAACCATAAGAAAAAAAATAAATCTCTGGAGTAAGCCACAGCTTGTCAGAGATTTGAGAAGAATAGACCAACGTATAAATGACAAATAATAAAAAATTCAAATATTTTGCTAATTACATGAGAAACAGGTTACTGTCAGACCAACTGCTTGCTCCCTATTGTTGTAGGAAATAATAGTATTGATTGGAACTGAAGGGAGGAAGATGATGTAAATGAGAAGACACACAGGTGGTGAAATGATTAATGTTGGATCTAAATAGTACAGGTGTCTGGCACTTCTTGAAATGCCCAGGAAATAAATGGGATATTTATTCTCCCTGACAGGAAGAGGAAAAATATGTGCTTGATTCTTCTTCTCAACAAATGAAGTGTTGAGTAAACCGTTCTGTTGATTTATTATAGTGGTATCAGCTAACACTCCTATTGAAAAATTTCCCTTGGTATTTTCTGTATGAGTCACTATTTCAAGTATTTCCTCTCTAACCATAATCAATAAAATTTTAAATATGCTGCATTCATTTTTGTAAAGCAGATGGACATGAGAGATTTCTGATACAACTAATACTGCTCTCTCTCAATATATACAGCAAATAATCTTCCGAAGCCTGCGCATTTTCTTATAATTTTTTATGTAATAATTTGATTTTGTTAATCTTGACCTTGTCCCTCTGCTGTATTTGTTTGTTGCACTGACATTTAATTGTTTTTAGTTCAGACCATATTCATGCTCTAATGACATATCTGTGAATAGTTTTGCTTCTGAAGTTGTCTCATCATAAATAGTCCAGAACAAATCCACTTGGAAATTCTACTGTGGGAGGTTAATCTGCACCTCACTTTCTAAGTGAATTATCTCTATTTCATCACAGAGAAAGTAAATAAAACATAGTTTGTTTTGAAACTAGGAAGCATTTTGCCAGTGAAGTCGGATGCCAACAGGAATAGTGGTTTTCTGTACTATTGAAGAAAATTTTTAATTTTAAAGAGAGAATACTTCATTTTTGTGCATAATTTTTAAAGTTCTAATGTTATCATCTTCACATTAAAACTTTAGTAGAAACCAAAAAAGGGAGATGTAATCACTATTCTACCATATTTGGTAATTCCTTTGAAATACTGAACTCTGAGTAAGAAAACCATGAGAGATTTGGAAAGTAATGGGGGAGAAGAGAGTTGTTCATAATCTTAGGGGTAGGAAGAAGGTAACACTGGATTGGAGACTATACAGAAACAAAGACATTACCTGGATTGATACTTTTCTAACATTACATTATAGATTAAGCTTTTCACAATAAAGTTGATATGTAACCGACTGTTTAAGGAGTCCCTTTCAGTGTTTAACCATTAGTTAAGTCGGGCTATTAACTTTATAACTTATTGGGTGAGGTTCATCCTTGTTAAATTTCATGCATTTCAAATATATTTTCAATAAGAAATGATTTAACATTTTATGAACTGTTCTGGTAACATTGTGTGAATGATGGTATAGTTCTTTGAGCAGAGTTAGGTACAACTGGTGTTGTTAGTGTCTTCTGTTTGATGAAATTGCTTATATTTATTGTGGTTAAACAGATGGTGGCAAATGGGAATATAGTTGCTATAAGAGTAAAATTTGTTAGTGTACATTGATAAAGGTTTTACCTTTGCAGCTTTTTCTTTACTTAGTTCATTCAATTTTCCCTACAGTATGAATTTTCATCATGTAGTGACCAAAAAAATGTTTTAAGTTAACTTTCGCTTTTGAACTTTTTAAAAATAAGCGATAGAGCAGACGCTATTAATGCATGTTATAATGACAGTGCAGAATAGATAAAGAGAATATGAAAAAAAAAAAAGTTGGTAATTAATATGAAATGTTACTGTCATATTACTCCATTCCTTATGGTAAATTATTCCTAAAAAGATTGTTTCCTTTTGCAGAATGGAATGTAGCATTAACCTGAACTATAATTTTTGAAGTTGCATATTTTTTTAAGAATTAACTATGTTAGAAGTAGATTCTTTATGCAGTCAAAGCCAATATTTTTCCAGAAAATCAGTCTTCATGATGAATCTGCAGTCCATATTTTCTAAATCAGAAGAAATTAGAGCTAGACTATAAATTAATCTGTTTATTGAAATTCTTTTGAAAACAGGCCTTTTTAGAAAACTACTAATTAGAATACAATGCTAATTCATTTTTATTTAAAAAGAATTTCCACCACTGCTAAATTTTTGAAGTACCATGTCACTTTCTGCCTGTTTAGAGCAGGTCTGTGAAATAACTATTAGTGTCATTTATTCCTAAAGATGAGGAAATTGTCGTCCTTTTATATAATTATATAATCTATAAGTAGGAAGCTTTTCACAATGTTGCTGTTTCTAGTCTGTTTCTAGACTGTTTCTAGTCTGATTAAGTCTCTACCTTTAAATATAATGATTGACAAAGGAAACCTGTTGTGAGAAAATGACAGATGCCAACAAGGCTTTCAATTAATACCATTGCAGAAGTGTGGTGCACCGACCTTTCTAGAATTGTCTATTTCTGGCTTTAATATTTGATATCAGTCCCTTTTCATTACTTTATTCCTCACCTACAACAACACACACCTCGACACAGTTATTGCCCACTTCTTTGATGCTTGCTGTTTGTGACAAAGGTAACTGAATAGTCTACTTCCCTACTCCAACCTTCTCGCAACTCACTGAGCAGATGGTCTCGCTATTGCTTTGTCTAACATTTTCAGCTTAAACCCCAAACATTTCAGAAAACAAAAGGAATTAACTTTTTAGTTTTTCCTTCTCTGTTTTGTTTTTGTTTGTTTGTTTGTTTGTTTGTCTGTTTGTTTTTCATTTATTTCTTTTTCTTCACTGATTGCATGACACAAAACTATCACAAACCAGAGAAATATATTTGTGTGTATACTTCATAGAGCTTTGATTTTACTCCTTATTCTTAGAGCTCTAATTTTCCTTCTGTGTAGGAGGAGGAGGCAGTGCTTACCTACTGACACAAAAAACAAGTGCAGTTCCCACTGATGCTCATCTGTCAACAGTAGTTTCATACTCTAAGAATATGATTTAATTATAGTTTCATTAGCTAAACCAAATCCAAGTTCAGCCACAAGCTTTCTGTGAGATTTAAGAAAAGTCATGTAGTCACAGATACATCCCCCTTAGCTTTACACGGTGATTATCCTTATTATTGTAATCACAGTCTCCCTTCACAGTCCACATAGAGAGACCAGTTCTTCAAAGAGGGATTAAGATGGTTTAAGAAGTTTCCGCAAGTTTGTTTATACTACAGAATTTCCTAGTGTATACTCAAACCTTATTTTGACCTGCAAGATATGCTATTAGACTGTAACAGTACTCTTTATCTAAGTAATAAATGCACACTCTGTATCTACTAGCCATATGACATAAATTATATTAATATATAGATTCTGACAAGGTACTAATAAGACAACTACTTAAGACTGTTACAGTAAATTTTCATAGTGAGACCTCTGGAAAGCTGCAGAGAATTATTGAAACAGTATTTTCTCTGTTTGGAATATTTAGATGTCCATTAGCTTTTTAATCATTACTCCAAGATGGTCCCTGTAAAATGACCTAAACAAATATGACCAAATCTTAGTGCTATTACCCACCCAGTAGGGATAACACAGTGGGAGGTATAATCCCTCCATCACGACTTTCACTTCAAAGGATGTTGTGTACCTCCATCAGCTACAACTACAAATCTGGAGCATGACCTGATGGGACTGATGTGCAAGCTCACATAATATTTTTATTATCCCTCCATCGGAAATAGTAACTTGAGGAAACTGTGTAGGCCTGACAGCCAAGGAAAATAACTTATTTAATCATCCTCACGTTATTCAGCAGAGCTTGTCTGTTGGATCATCAAAAAAAAAAAAAATGTTATCAAAGCACCAGTTAGGAGCCTGAACGTTAGATAACAAAGTCATGATGTGTAACTTTAAATCTTTTAAGTCTTTTTTATATTTCTGAGAGATGACACATTGTTTTATGTGCTGGAATTAAGGGTTTCTGCATAACCAGAGAATGGATTTGATTGAGATGTGTTGTCATTCATACATTGAATAAGCTAAATAACTACTTATTTTCTATTTGTATTGGGTGTACATGGGAAGGCTTTAGTCTCCAGGGGTGGCAGAAAGAACATCAAGGTTGAAGAGGAAGAAGGAGGAGGTGCTCTGTGACACAGGGGATACTCACTGCAGCCCATGGAGAGCAGATTTTTCCTGACAGGATCTGCAGCCTGTGTGAGAACTCACGATGGAGCAGATTTTTTTTCCTGAAGGACTGCAGCTTGTGAAGAACCCACACTGCAGGAGGGGAAAAGTGTGGGGTGGAAGGAGTGACACAAAGAAGCTGTTACCGACTGACTGAAACACCCATTCCTAATCTCCCTTGCGATTCTCAGGGTGAAGATAGAGGAATCAGGAGTGAAGGAATTAAGTTGAGGATAGGAAAGAGAGCAGAAAAGGTGCTGTTTTAATTTTGTCTTTGTTGTTTTTCACTACCCAAAATAGTAAATACATTTTTAATTAAATTGGCAATAAAATAAATTAATTTTCTCTAAGTCAAGACTATTTTGCCTGCAACAGTATTTGTTAAGCAATCTCTCTGTCTTTATCTCAACCCATGAGATTTTCATTCTTATTTGTCCTGCTTTCTCCCCCTGTCCTGCTAAGGAAGGGTGTGAGTAAGCAGCTGGGTGGGATTTTGGCTGTTAGCTAAGGATTATCCACGGCAGTCTTCTAGGGATTTCTGACATGTTCTTGCCTCTTAAATATTTCACCATGTTATATCTATTAACATTTAAAAAATGGAAAGAAAAAGGCTAACCAAACCCAGAAACAATACATCCTTTTGGAAATATGTATCTATATAGTAATATATTATAAAACCTTCAGTTTTCCCTTGGAGATATAAATTGTCCTTCAAAGTACAATAAGTATTGTAAATAAATTTAAATAAGATCTTCACAATTTTGAAAACTTTAAACCCTAAGAGACTTTATATAGTAAACATGATCTGGATAGTTGTCCCCCAGAAGGTTTTGTCTACATTTAGACACTTCTACCCATTTTTTCCTCTTTCATTTTTGTCCCACATTTGGTTTTCAGCAGGTATAAATAAGATGGTGAATAAAAACACCACAGATGGTACAAAAATTAATATTTTTCTAAGAATTTCCAGTTCTGATGCAGTTGAAGTGATACATGAAAAATGTATTTTGCTTTGGTTTGTCAGAGACATGTATTTAATTTGGAATATTTTGTCTTACTACCTGTATATAAAAAAATACAGATAACTTGCCTATAACCTTTGAGAATAATAATACCTCATTAATATTGTTACCTGTGTGGTAACAAACTTAAGTAGTTTACAACCTAGGTAAATATATTGAGTTTAGCAAGTTAACAGGATCATAACTGTTATAGCAGACTGTTCCTGCCACTGTATTTGAGATGGTGTCAGCATTTCATTATAAATAATTTAAGTGTTTGTAACTCAGTAAGAGGAAAACAGTAATCCCTCCACATTTTAAATTAATTATTCACTCAATACATCTTCCAGGCTGAAGGGAGCATATGATAAAACTTAACATTTTCCTCTAGGGGCTTTAGTAAAGAAACTAGACATTATCTTTAACCATACAATTGAAAAAGGTTCCTCAATGCTACTTGGAATGTAAAGTTTGTTTAAATATGATGTAGTTACATGCCAGGATAGGAAGATTTGGGGATGTGTTCCAAGAACAGACACAGGAGTGACTACCATTACTTGTCAAATAATGAATGATAAGAATGATGTTACTACAGAGGACAAGTGAGAGGCCACAGGAAGGAGAAGATATTTTTTATTACCAGATTATCTGGGAATCCTGGGTGTGCATTAGGGAGGAAAAAAAATATGATATCAATCCAGTCTCCCTTCAGAAAAAAACGCTTAAGAATTCCTTTATTTGTAAACTAGTCAACAGTCTTGCTGATTTCATATGAACTACTCCCATGGCTGATGCAGACATTTAAAGAATTGCTGGGTTGTTGCTAAAATGGAGGCAAACTTAGAAAACAAAGGAGCAGTAATGAGTTGAAACCAGGTAACTATATCTTAACACATTTATGTGGCTACCATCATGGCCAAAGTTTTTCAGCATTCATTTCCATTTTTCTTAAAGACTAGAACCAAATTGGAAACCAAATCAAAAGCAAGTGGAGAATTAATGGAGTGGTCATCTGGCAAGCATGATTCACCCTATTCTATTTTTTAATAAAATCAGCTAAGAACTAGAAATTCTTATTTCTGTTTAACTACTGTGGAGCTTTTCTTAAATATGAAGACTCTGCTGTAGTCATCATTCATGGCAATATGAATCCTATATTAGATCCTAGAGCACAATTTTTTCCTTCTCACTTCCTTTCATCAAATTATAGGTGCTGCCGTAGGATTAATGGAGTTAAATTCAACATGAGAACTTGATGATAACTACTGTAAAACAGTGAAGGAATTTTTTGCAGGGGATGTAACTCATCTGCTGACCAAATGATACATGCATCATTTAATAAAAAAAAATTACAGTGACTATATCACACCATTTCTGATCTTTGTCTTGCTTTTTTTTTTTTTTTTTCCCCTGGCAATTTCAAGGACAATGATTACATCAAAGTTGCATATATAATGTTCTAAAAGAGTAGCAAACACTTTAAGTAACCTTGGCATGAAGTAAATACTAGGGAAACAAGAAAAAAAGACAGACCCATAGTTGACATATCTGATCAGTCTCAAAACCTGAATGATTACTAAACTCTTCTACATTTTTTAATGAGATGTTTAATTTCAGGAAATATCAGAGGCTGGGGTTTTTGTTTGTTTGCTTTAGGGGTTTTTCCCCTCTCCTAAAGAAGCACTGCAAAAATAATTTTTAAATCACCCTTCATTTTGTGTTAAAGCACAATCAGTTTTGTCTATTTGGTATGTCCATGAGGTGCTACTGTATCTAAACATTTGAATTATTCCAATCCCTTAAAACCAGCATAAACACATAGTAGGTTTTAGTTTGCAGACTTGATGAAGAGAGCTCCCTGGGTATCCTCTGAAAAGCTTTTGAATGGCTTAACTATTTGTAAAGACCCTGTCAGGTTTAAAGTGCCACGGTTTCTTGCATGTGGGGCAGGTGAATTCATGAGGAGCTAGAGGCTGATATCCCTTGAAGAAGAGAAAGCCTTTAAGATTTTCTTTAACTCTAGCGCAACTAATAGAAAAAGACTTTTGAAACTGTGGCTCATGAAGCAGCTTTCATCATTTTGTGGATACTGCATAATGAGGTTCTGCAGGGGTGCCAATATGGTATATTGTGATGGTCTCCCATAACACCCTATCAAGTCTTCAGAAATAGCTGCTGAACCTGTTTTACTTTTCGATCTTGTATTATGTCCCACTGTAGTATTTAGCCTCTGAAAGGATGCCCTCCACAGATTTTTTAAATTTCAGTCCATATTTTCCATCTGTGAACTAATCATGCAGGTCAGAGGTTTAATTCAACACTTTGGTACATTAGAAACATTTTGATTGAAATGTATGTCATTTCTAATCATAGTATGTAGAGCTGTGATTTAAGTATCTATTCCACATATAGGGAGATTACATTACTAGAATGTTGTTAATTTTCCCAGTGCACAGAATGCTTTAAAATATGAAATGTATATTTTAATACTACTCCATTTAACCTGACTGATATTTCAGAAGAAACTTTACCTGTTCTGTGCAAGCTCATGGAACACACCTTTCTCCATCTCAGGAAGAATGTTCCCATCTATTTCTGACTTTAGAGCATTGAAAACCAATTTCTAACAAGGCTCTTTGCTTCTAACCTGACCTTGATCATTACCGTTGAGCCTTAAATCTCTAGAGAATGTTAGAAGAACGTTCTCATGAGACAGGACTGTGTCTATAAAACCAGTAGAACGAAGTTGTCTGCCAGGTGCGCCTCCCCGTGGAAAAACAAACAAACAGCAACAAGAAAAGGAAAAACAGGTTTCATCATTAGATGGCAGTAAGAGCTAACAAGAAGCCTGAAAGCTAGACTCAGACCTTTTGCACATTAATCATACATACAGCAAATTCCACAAAGTACAAGCTGACAAAGATCTTGCTTTGCCACAATCAATCTTTATTCACCACTAGATTACAGTGGTTAGATATACTTGATTGCCTCAGGCCCAGAATAAAGCTTCTAAATAACTATATATGTAATCGGTTTAAATATTTTGCCATTGTATTTTTTAATTTTGTTTTTATTTTAAACTGAGATTGAGGTGCAATTGGTTTATTCTTAGATTTGCTATGAGACCACCCAGTACATCTGTCACCTTGACTGTGAAGCTGTGATTTTAATGTTTGGCTCTGTAAACATTTAAAATGTCATTCTATTATTTACAAAGGGAAGTATACAGATAATAGAGAGTAGCTGAAAGAGGACTGTCTCAGCTTACTTGTCTTCACTCCAAGATTTTACTGCTGTGTGTCTGTCTTTTAAGCTGAAGTGGTGGAGTAAATGCTGCATTATACTGCAGGATCCATTTTGGATAGCTCTATTCTCTAGTCTCCTTTTCTTTTACAAAAAGTCACAGTGTAGAAAGGGTGTTCTCTTTGTTCACTTTGGAAATTTAGCAATGCAAATATTTTCCTAACATGCACTCATCAACAGGAACTGTATATTCTTACTCAAAATAAAAAGATGAAAATGGAATAATGATGTGGAATTAGTTTCCATTTCACTATATAATTAAATAACTTATTTAGAAATGCATATTTAGCTTTGTGTAATTTTGTAGATTTTTTAAAGTAAGTCTTCATTTATATAAAATGCAAGCTTCATGCTGTATTTCTTGATTTGTCTCTACCTGTGTAATCTATGCATTTTTGTAGCAGTCAATCTCATGGAATTTTATTATTTAACATAACAGCCCTTTCTCCATGAAAGAAAATTCTGCTATTTTTTCTTCTTCTCATTCAGTAGTTCAAATGTAAAAAAAAAAAATTGTAATAATCCTAAAATTTCTTGACGAACAAAAGAATTTTCACCATAACATTATATAAGTTAAAAAAATAGAAAAGGGGTTGAAATGCCAAATGAAAGAGAAATTATTTGTGATGTTTAGTTAGAAATACAGAGGTTGACATGGAGTAGAAGATAGAAAAGCAGCTCAGAAAGATGGTCTAACATGGCAAAGCATGTTTTTTGTAGGAAGTGAGTAGGGTAAGATGTGCACACACACATATATGTGAATGTAATGACAGATATTGATAGGATAATTACTTTCTAGTACTTTTTCAGTATTGGGAACCACTACAGAGCTACTGAGTAGCTGGATTTGCTGTTGAATGCTTGCTTTAAGAAACTCAGCTGCCACAGTTCAAATGTAGATACCACATTTCAGGTAGGTTGTTTAACAGAAAGGAGTGCAGCTTAGTAAGCATCCCCCTCAGGGTACATTGATGTTTTATATTCTTCTGAAATCAGTTGAAGTGTGTCACACTGGCATCAAAAGAAAACAACAGGTAGTGATCTCAGATTTCCCAGGTGAGGACTGCAATCAGTTGATCAAACTGCAATTGCTTTTTACTCTGGGGTAAATACAAATATGCATATATTGTTCTTTGTGGTCATGCTTCATTGGTGTCCAGTTAGCTTCTGACATCACCAGCTTAAACTACATCTCCTTTACAGGCAGATAATTTTATCCTTTTGCCAAGGACATTCACATAAGCCACAGAGTTCTGTGTCTGTGTTGACTGTAGGAGAGTCATCTGTTTTAACTCTTTGAGAAACAAATATATTTTATTGAGAACTCCTCCATTCTAACATTTCTGTATTGTTAGCTTTACTTTATTCGTTTATGTATCCCTTTCTCATTAAAGCTAAACAGAGCATTCCTTAAAAAAAGCCAAACAAACAAAATAATCCCATTTTGCTAATCAAGTGCCAAAGAATGAAAAATAGACTTTAGTAAAAGCTGAGATTTATTCATTAGAAGTATAAAATGTTTAAGCACCCTGTAATTTAATCTTCTCTTATTTTTTTTTTTTTTTTTTTTTTTTTTTTTCCTTTATCAAGTAATTGGTAGGTTGTAGAAAGCTCTATCTATTTTCTTGATTAATACACTACAATATTACTTTTGGTTCCCTATCAACATGAAGGTTATAAAAACATAGTAGCATTCATGACAGATAATACCTATCATCTCAAACAGAAGACAAGAATGTTAAATATGTAGAGTATTTTTTGACAAAATTGTCAAAAGGAAGCATCAGATATCATCATGACCTTAACACTTTGTGGGAAGATGTCATATTTGTACTTTTTTTTTTTTTTTTTTTTTTTTTTTTTTACACTGTCAAAATGTCTGGAGCCCAGATCTCTTAAAAATAAGTCTGAATTTTACTAGTAACTCACCTTAATTCATGTTCACAGCTTGAAACTAGTTGGAATTGTGAAGGTCAGGAGGTCAGAGTGCACTTTGTTAAGTTTATATGTATAAAACTAGCAACTGGGATCCAAGTCTATTCCACCTTATTGAGAATGTAATCAGATAAATTTAGTCTTAACAGCTTCTCTGTTTAAGCACAAATTCCTAAGGGTTCAGAAGAGTTCTGCTAGTACTTTGTTAACATGGAGATATTTACAAACACCTTCCTCTTCATTGCAGGTTTTGTATGGGAGCATTATAATGTACTAATATCTGTCTTGGGAAAAAGGTGTTTATAAAGTTCTTGTGGTTTAACCCCATCTGGCAGCTAAGGCCCACAATGCTGCTTACTCACTCCTTCCTGGTGGGATGGAGGAGAGAATCAGAAAGGTAAAAGTAAGAAAACTTGTAAGTTGAGATAAAGACAATTTAATAGGTAAAGCAAAAGCCATGCACATAAGCAAGACAAAACAAGGAATTCATTCACTATTTCCCATCAGCAGGCAGGTGCTCAGCTGTCTCCAGGAAAGCAGGGCTCCATCACACGTAATGGTTACTGGGGAAGACAAACACCATCACTTCAAATGTCCCCCCACTTCCTTCTTCTTCCCCCAGCTTTCTATTGCTGAGCATGACATCATATGGTATGGGATAGCCCTCTGGTATGTTGGGGTGAGCTGTCCCAGCTGTGTCCCCTCCCAACATCTTGTGCACCCCCAGTCCAAATGCCTTGGCACTGTGTAAGCACTGCTCAGCATTAACTAAAGCATCCCTGAATTATCAACACTGTTTTCAGCACAAATCCAAAGCATAGCCCCATACTAGCTACTATGAAGAAAATTTTCTGTATCCCAGTCAAAACCAGTATAAATGTTAATTCAATTCTCATGAGTAACATAACTTTGGACCTAATGGTAAAATGATGTAGCAATATAATGGTGTCTGAAAATGAACAATAATAATAATAATGAGCTGTAGTTCAGTCAATATCAATACTTTTAAAAATTAGAAAAATAGGAGACAGGTAATATGAATTTGACAAGCCAGATTGAGTATTTGGAAATGAAGGAGAATACAGGGGAAAATGGAGAACTGAAGATACAAAAAATGGAGTGGGAAGAAATACAGCACTGACTATACAGAAGTGATTTTCAGGTAGCACTGCAAATGAAAGAACTAGCCTCAACATTCTTCTTTATTTCAAAATACTGATATTTGAAACAATCCATTATGAAGAAAACAGGATTTTTTACAAAGTTTCCAGTATCAGCAGTATCAAATTACACAAATTTTTTATTAAAGAGAAAAGATTGAAAGCTTTATTAGTCCTTCAGGGAGAAATATAAACCCATTTTAATAAACAGATCCACACAAGACAGTGATCTTGTACTTACTGGCCTGTAATACTGTCATGTAATCTAATTGACAGTCCTTTAGACAGTTCTTGGTGTTGACTGCCATTCAAAAGACAGGTAGCTGAAAATACCTTTCTCTAGCTGTTTGCCAGTGTACTTACCCATCACTTTCAAAATATACTGTCTTCACTTTGAACAGCATAATTCAGTGTAAAGGTATATTGAAACTGATGTGACTCATTAGATTTATATTATATATATTTATATCAGATAGACTCATTAGATTAGATAGTGGCTATGCTCCAGCCACTCCTCTCTCAACTTATATTTGTGTCTGGCATTACTCTGTCCCAGATGCAGAATCCAGCATTTGGACTTGTTAAATTTCATCCCATTAATCATTGCCCAATGTTTCAATCTATCTAAATCCCTCTGCAAGAAATCTTGTCCCTCAAGAGAGTCAACAGCACATCCCAGATTAGTATCAACAGCAAACCTGAGAATGGTGCATTCAACTCCTGCATCTAGATCACTGATAAATATATTGAAAAAAAACTGGACTTAGAATTGAGCCCTGAGGAACACTGCTGGTGACCAGTCACCAGCCAGATGTAGCCCCATTCACAACAACCCTTTGAGCCCTGCCTTTCAGCCAGTTCTTCACCCAGTGCACTGTGAACCTGCTCATCCCACAGCTGGAAAACTTGTCCAGAAGGATGTTGTGAGGGACAGTACCAAAAGCCTTATTAAAATTCAGAAAAACTACATCAACCACCTTCCCTTTACCCACTAGGTGGGTGACCTTATCATAGAAGGTCGTCAAATCACTTGAACAGGACTTTCCCTTTGTGAAATCATGTTGACTGTTCCTGATGATTGCATTATTCTTTAAATACCTATGAATAACACCCACTATGATCTTCTCCGTAATTTTTCCAGGAACTGAGGTCAGACTAACAGCTCTGTAGTTCCCTGGATCTTCCCTCATGTCCTTGTAGATTGGAGTAACACTGGCCAACTTCCAGTCAGCAGGGACCTCCCCAGGCTCCCGAGACTGTTGGGAGATGATCAAGAGGGGACCTGCCATAACATCTGCTAGTTTCTTCAGTACTCTGGGATGAATCCCATCAGGCCCTGTGGACTTGTGAACATTCAGCTGATACATCTGGTCCCTTAGAATTGTAGTGTCCACAAATGGAAAGTCACTGTTCCCACACTTGTGGTCCTCTGACTGAGGACATTGGGCAGCCCAAGATCTATCAATACTATTAAAGACTGAGTCATAAAAAGCAATGAATGTCCCCACTTTTTCTTCATCCCTGTTAGGTAGGTGACCATCTTCAACAAGTATCAGTCCAATGTTTTCTTTAGACCTCTTCTTGTTATTAACATATTTAAAAATCCCTTCTTGTTTGCTAGCACAATGCTGGCCAGTTTCAACTCCCATTGAACTCTGGCTTTTCATGTCTTCCCCCTTCATACACAAACCACAGCTCTGTGATCCTCCTGCAAAGCCTGGCCTCACTTCTAGAGATCATACAAATTCTCTTTCCTCTTGAATTCCACAAGGAGTTCCCTGTTCAGCCAAGCTGGTCTTCTGTCCCACTTGCTTGACTTACAACACAATGCGATTACCTGTTCCTGTGCTTCTAAAAGGTAGATCTTAAAAACCGACCAGAACTGTGAACTCCTAAGACCCCAAAAGTGGATTCCCAGGGTATTTTCCTAAATAGCTCCCTGAATATCTTAAAGTTTGCTCCCCTGAAGTCCAGGGTAGCAACTCTACTGTCTTTTTTTTTTTTTTTTTTTTTTTTTTTTCTCATTACACTGAAAGTTTTAAACTCAACTATTTCATGATAACTGTAGTCAAGACAGCTGCCTACCATCACATCCTCCACAAGTCCTTCTCTGTTCACAAACAACAAGTCTAGGGATGCATCTTTCCTAGTTGTGACAATTACTTGTGACAAGAAGTTATTTCCTACAAACTCCAAGAATTTCCAAGACCTGCTCTCCAAAGCAGTGTGATATTCCCTGTTGATGTCTGAGAAATTGAAATCTCCCATAAGTACAAGGGAGATACTGAAAAATTTCAAGTCAGTATTGCAGAACTTGGGAAAGTTACATTCAAATTTCCTGTTCTTTTACCATTTTGTTACTATTGATCATGGGTTTGGGCACTATTTGTTTGCTTAAAATAGGCACATAATGCCATCTGAGATCCCTTAGATATATAGGATACTCACACAGGGCTCACAGGAATGAGAGAAAACTTAAAGAAGACTCATATATTTCTGACCATCAACTAGAAGTCTAGAAGACTACCACATAGTTAATCCAGAAAACTACACTCAAGTAGCTAACTCCCATCCTACTTCTATACCTTGTATCTTATTATAGATGTAAGTTTCTTAGAGATTTTGGCTAGTTCTTTCAACTATTACCATTAGTCAGTGAAGTGTGAATGCCTGAGCTAGAGGATACAGTTGCACAGCTTCCTGGTCAGATCAAGCCTGCATTTGTCCATATTAGTTTGAAAAATCTCTAAGGCAAGATAATGTCTTTCTATAAAACACTCTGTAGCCCAGTGTTGCTTTCAGAGCAAACATTTCTAACACAATGGTGGGAGATGAGACTTTAGATTTGGTGTTTAACTGAAAGATACAATCAGGATAATTTGGAGTGTGAATACAAGCTATAAGATAAATTTGGAGCAGCAACTTACATTGCAGGGTAAAAGTTCTCCTTTTGATTCAGCATATGCTGATACCATACGGAAATAAATCCTATCTTGTTACAAAAGAAAAAGAAATGCACTTCAAATAAACCAGATACAAGATCCTGTTGTAATCAACAGGATCTTAATTCGATTCTCAAGCTCTTAAGTCTCTCAAGGGCAGGATATCATTCATCACATTCAGCAGAGGAAAAATATTGAGGAAAAGACAAATGTAAGTGCAAGTTAATTGCCTCTTTTACTAAACAGTTGGGGATTTTACATATTCTTTGCATATTTTCTTTAAATAACCTTTGGATAAAACGCAGAAAAAATGCAGAGCGAAGAAACGTAACACTGTATTATAGAGCTACACCTTTCCCCTCCTTCCTTTCCTTCTGTCTTCCTCCACTTTAAGTCCCTTGCTATATGATATTAGCCTTGTTAGCAGTATTCTGGTTTTATCCTCTCAATTTTAAAAATGTTCTCAATGTGAAATTCTCACTTTCTCAGCAAGTAATTTCAGCTACTATAAGATTTGTGCAAAAAATTGTCAACAGTCTATGAGTAAGTATGTTTATGACTGCTGTATATCATAATGAAATCAGTGTTAGTGTGTTCATAATGGTTCATCTCTGCTGCTCATTCTTCCTTACACTTTTCCCCTGTTTCAGTGTGGGTCCTCTCCATGGACTACAGTCCTTGAACAACTGATCCAGTGCAGGTCTTTCCATGGGCTGCAGTCCTTCAGATTAAACCTATTTCCAGCATGAACTCTTCATGGGCTACAACTCAGGAAATCTCCACCTGCTCCAGTGTGGGGTCCTCCATGGGATGCAGTATGGATATCTACTCTGGTCTGATCCTCTCTATAGGCTTGCTCCCCTATGGGCCTGCAGTGGAATCTTTTCTGTGGTGCCTGAAGCACCTCCTCCTTCTTTGAGCTTGCAGTTTCTCACACTTTTTTCCTCACTCAGCACTGTGCAGAATTTTGCCTTTTCTTATCTACATTTTCCCAGAGATGCCGCTATCTTGGCTGAGGGGCTCAGCTGTGCCATGTTGTGGGTCTGTTGGAGACCCTGACTTCTCCTCACAGAGACGACCTCTACAGCCCCCACTTGCAACACCTGGACACCTGCACCCATTACAGATGTACTTGCAGATAACTGTCAGCCTCTTCAGTTCTTGGGCACACACAGTTGCAGATCTTTAAGAAACTTTAAAAGTAACACATAGGGCAGCAATGGCTCCTCAGGCACCTAAAAAGTCATTCAAATACTATATGGATTTTGCTTGTAAGCTCAAATTGTAAGTGTTTCTTGTGGATTTGATGTTAAGTACATAAATCTCTAAACTCTTAACAATTGCTACCTCACTTTAGGAACCAGATGAAGGTAAAGAAATTTCAAACACCAGCAGAATCATAAATTCATCAACAAAAATTATGCCTGCTTCTCTGATCTCAGTCTTTCATTTCTCCAGTGTACCAATAATAAAGTGATGGACATTTCAGAAATTCTAACTGACAGACATACAGTGGCTTGGGAAATGAGTTTTTCAGTTTTCACTGCTTCAAATGGATGAAGTAATCAGCTTATTCCTTCTGAAAAAAAAAAAAAAAAAAAAAAAAATCTATCACACAACAACTGTATCCAGGGATGCATCAAAAGAAGTGTGGCTCGCAGGTCAAGGGAATTGATTCTCCCCCACTACTCCACTCTCATGGGATCCCACCTGGAGTACTGTATTCAGCTCTGGGGCCTCCAGCATAAAAAGGACATGGACCTGCTTGAGCAGGTGTAGTGGAGACCATAAAGATGAGCAGGGGGTTGGAGCTCCTCCCTTACCAGGACAAGCTGAGACAATTAGCATTCAGCCTGGAGAAGAGAAGGCTCTAGGGGGACCTTCTAGCCACATTCCAGTACTTAAAGGGGGACTACAGGAAAAATGAGGAAAGATTCTTTATCAGGGAATGTAGTGATAGGACAAGAGTTTTAAACTGAAAGAGGATAGATTTAGGTTAGATATATGGAAGAAATTCTTTACTGTGAGGGTGGCGAGGCAGTGGAACAGGTTGCACAGAGAAGTTGTGGATGCCCCCTCCCTGGAAATGTTCAAGGACAGGTTGGATGAGGCTTTGACTAACCCAATCTAGTTGAAGATGTCCCTGCCCATGACAGAGGGGTTGGAACTAGAAGATCTTTAAGATCCCTTCCAACACAAGACATTCTACGATTCTATATGCAAATGATTTATCCACTGGATCAAAGGCCTGATAAAGTTTCCAACAGCAACAGTTATACAACCAGTGCAATTCTGAATTCTCAACTTAGTTTGATTTGCCGCAATCTGAGAATACTGTACATCTCTATATTTTCTATAGAACATATAATTCTTCTTAGTATTCTCTAAATGTCACAGAAAAGTATAGTTTTTTTCTCTTAGATGCTCATTGTGAAGTGTATGAAATGTTTGTTTCAATGCATTAAGTATCTCTCTAAAGGATAAAGTCTGTCATTGCCTCTTTTGACATTTAGTCTCTATTGAGACACTTCCTAGGGGACTTTCTGTAGAGATACATACAGACACCATTATGCAGTCTTTCTAGATGTTTAAGGAACTGTTTCTCTATGTAGCAGGTTCCTACGTACTTTGACATCCCCTCTGCCCTCCCAGTGTTCAGACTTAGACTTTCTTTTATGCTACTATTTACTTTTTGCCAGATGATGCAGCTTAGCTTGCAAAACAAGTTATTCACCCCCAAATGACAGACCAATAAGAACTCCTAAGATTGAAGCTGATAAAAAGATGGGTAGTTCAGGATGTGAATGCATTTTCTCCACAATGCTTTTTTTATGAACAACTTAAATTTAAGTCTACATTTTCTACAAGTATCAGCTATAACTTTTACGTCTGAAAAATAGGTGACAAATTAGTAGTTAAAGTGTCATATACTTCAGAGCACACATGGCAGTTATTAAAATTCATAAGAACTTCACAGTGGTCACAGATCATGTGTCTTTCATCTATGCAGTGCTCTGCACCATTTTCATCAGACCTTAAGAGAAGCATTTCTTCACTCCTCTCCACTCAGAGCATATGATTTCTACCTAAATTCTGAAAAGTGATCTTGTATGGGCTGCTGTGACACACTGTAAAGTTCAGAGGGGATGTGAGGTACGAATCACGCTCATGACATGCTCTGAGTTCTTAATGAACTAGCAGGAACAACCTGTGTGCTTATCAAAGTGTGATATTTTCTCTTCCTGGCTTAATCAATTTGTGTGTTAATGTTCCTTGCTGACCTGTCAACCTAGCATCTGTCTGGTGCTCTCACCTTCCATTGCAATAATCTAATCTAGAAGTACAATAGCAGAAAAGGCTGGTGAAAACCTTACAGAAAATGAATTTATAATAGATTTTTACCCAGTGCAAAAGTAAAATAGAAGATGCTGAGAAAACAAACCACAAAATATTGCATCAGTAAAAAGCTACCATATTTAATATTTGGTGGTATTATAACACTATTGATACCTCCTTTGGTGGTTTATAAATATGCTAACATTAACTCTGTCTGGTGTCACATTGGTAATAGACTAAAAATTTTTTAGTTTCACAGAACTTTTTCTAACATCATAAATCTATCTCTGAAAGGAATACTTTATTGCCTAGTTTCAACTACGACAAGGTAAATTTCAATACAGGGGCCACAGTGCTGCATCTGTGTTGTATTCAGCCAAAGTTTTATTTCTGAAAATATTAATTTCTCTTTTGAAAGCTGTAGGAAAAAACAGTATTTCTCTTAGTATTTTTTTCCCACTCTTTGTAACATATGACTGATGATGCTGTCATCATTTTTGCCTGCCTCGGTGAGCATATTGTGTCAGCAAGGATACCAACACTTCAAAATCGCCAGTGAATTTTCTAAAAAGGAATTGTTCTACCAATTCCTGAAGAATGCATTAGAAACATTCTTATTCTATGTGGTTTCATTATTTTTGCTGGATTTTCTCTAACATCTTTTTCAATTTTTATAAATGTCAAAATTACTTGATATGACATGAATACACACAGCCTATTTCTAAGTACTGAGGAAAAATACTTATAGTATTCTTTCTTTCTGCCTTTGTCTTGCCTTGCATTGTCTTGCCTTGCTTTCCTTTTCTTCTTCCTCACCAACTTCCTCTTCAACTTCACTTTATTCTTTCTTTCTTTCTTTTCAGTAACATTTTAGTGTCTGTCTAGTAGTAGTCTTGTTCTATTTGGGGGCATTGAGATATTTTTACTCCAAGAATATTTTTTAAAAAATAATCTTCTTATATTTTCTTCTGCTATCTCTAGTTTCCACTTCACAAACCTTTCCTTTTTTTTTTTTTTTATACACAATCCGTTGTCAGAATTCTTAATTTATATTTAATTTTCCTTTTAACATCTCATTTTCTTCTATTGTATCAGTATTCTTAATTGCTCCCTTCACTTTACAATGGCACAGGATTGTTTTTAGTGAAATTAGCATATATATGCCCTATTTTCTGTTAAAATTATTCTTTATTCCTTTTTCCTACAAAAGAGAAAAACACCTGCTGAAAAAGCATTCATAGCTATTCTCCTTTAGACAGAATTTTATTGTACATTTGAGAACCAACTTGTGAAAACAATTCTTGAGTGAATTAATAAAGCCACTTTAGAAAAACAAACCACCACAGAATGAATCCTTCTTACACACTGTGGAATAAATAAATGATGGTGTGGTTTTAATTTATTTAATGGAAAAGAAATCATGACAGGAAAATTAGTCAATTATCAACAAGAAACTTTTTTTTTTTTTTAATTATGTTCATAAAGTTTTCCTAAATATCAACACTAATTAAAAATTATAAGGGGTAAAATCTGTCTTTGCAGAACTTCACAAATAATTACAAGGAATTTATGTTAAATGTATAATGTTTATTAACTGTTCTCTGAACCCTTACTGGACACTTGCAAAGAGCAATTAAGGCTTGGTTAGAGGGAATAAAATGTGAGAGAAATTATGTCTAAAAAGATTTGACCTTCTTCTATACAAATTTAAAAAGCTAGCTGAAGACAATAAGTTACTGAGCATGCTAGAAAAATGGATTTATGGTTATCTAAAGATAAAGACTTAAGAAATCCCTCAGCAATTATTTTTTAAGCAAACTGAAGCACTATATTGTAAAAGATGTCACTACTGCTAAAGCCCAGCATTAGCTGTACATAATTTTACTGATGTTGGCAGTCACTATCAAAGGAAATTGTCCTTTTAGTATAAATCTTACATTATATCTGCGACTATATCCTTCATGTAGTCTAAACATCATTGGTTTAGATGCACTTATAGCTACAAATATTAAATAGCTAATACATAAAATATTTATAGAATAGATATTTAAGTTTGTTTAAGAAACAGTTATAAAATTATACTGCTCCTATAAACAGTGAACTGTTCCATGCACTAATACCAGCCATAAATTAAAAAAAAATAAACACAGAAACATCACTAAGAGAAAACTTATTTATGATCTACTGCGACTCATAGAAAAACTAATATTGGAATGTACCTCTGTAAGACATCTAGACCATATTTGAGTTACTCAAGGTTGCTCAAAGCCATACCTTGTTCAGTTCTGAAAATCTCTGGGTAACATGCAAGTAGTAATTCTTTTTTTCTTTTGTTTTACTTACATACATACCACAATTTTTCGAGTAGTAACTATGACCGTTGTCTCTTGTCCTTTTACTATGTACCTCTGAGAAGCGTCTGGCTCGGTATCTTTCCTTTTGAAATGGACATTTGCTGTGAGATCTTCTTTCTTCCCAGTGTGCATACATGTGTGACCAGGGTCTTGAGACATGCCCCTGTCACCCTGCTTTCTCACGGTTAGTGAGAGATTCTTTCTTGTAGTCCTCTCCCAGATTCCTAATTTCCCCTATTTCCTATTTCTTTGCTTACCCAGGGGGTAACCTAATGTCATCATCTACCATTCCAAAGCATAAAGTAGAATCTCACAGTAACTCAAAAAACCCCCTCTCATTCTATGTCAAATTGACCATCTATTAAATCTTCTGTTTAAGTTTCAAAATACTATTTTAAGTAGCTGGTGTGTGTATATACATTTAACTAAATCACATAAACAGTTACCTGAATGTTGATGAAGACAAGATAAGGGAGATAAAAAGATGTCTCTATTTTAGTGTAAGAATTCAGAAAAAAAAAAAAAAAAAAAAAAAAGAGCCATTTAAGGAGAAAAAATGGAGGGGGAAAAAAGAAAGCAATACATAGATTTTGCAGATCAATTGCCTTTTTTAAAGAGGACAGAAATGTCTGAGTAATAGTTCACTTGTTCTCATATTTGTTCACATATATAATGTAATGTAAGAGAAGAAAAGCTGAGTAATATTCATTTGGTAAACACCTTGACCTAAAGAAGATATCAAGTGATACCAGAACAGCAGAAAATATGCCTTAGACTCAATCTAAATGACACTAAGTGTCTGTGCTATTGGTAACACTGTATTTACTTCTTGAAGATTTCCTAAACATGAAGAACGGTGAACTATTCTTGTTTCTTAAAGTCAACATGAAAACCTATCTAAAATGTAATCTTCAGTGCAATGAAATTAATAGTATGTTAACAGACAGAGAAGTTGGAAATATAGTCCATTAATTTCATTTGAGCAGTAACAGCCTTTTTGAATTTATCACAAGTGATATTCATCTTAACTCATGTAACCACTTGTTAGGAATGCAGTTTGTGAGTAACATTAATAATACAAATAACCAAACCAGTCTCTGATATACAGGCGTTTAAGCTTCTTGCTTCACTGCACCCAATTCAACAAGAATATTATTCATAAAGCAGATCTTTAACAACTGGAGATTCATTTCCTACTTTAAAGCACAAAAATTAGACAACTCAACAGTGTAGTTATCATTGTTTGTGGTTTGAGCTCAGAGGGTAACTGAACACCATTCAGCAGCTCACTCCCCCCTTGCTCTCTAAGCATTGCAAAGGAGAAAATAAGCAAAGGCTCAGGATTTGAGATAAGAACAGGGAGGGATGAATCACACATTATGGTCACAGACAAAAGACAGACTTGTTAGGGGAAGAAACAAAGAACATAAATTTAATACAGACACTAACAACATAAACACTTAACAGGAAGAGTAGGACAATGAGAAGCATTATCACACCTTAAAAACACCTCTCCCAACCCCTCCCCTCTTCCCATACTCAACTTGGATCTTGATATCTCTACCTTTTCCCCCCAGCAACGTAGAGGCAGAGGATGGGCGAGGTCCAGTCAGTGCTGCTGTTTCTTCCATCTTGGGGGTGGAAGAACTTCTGGAACTTCTTCCCCCTGCTCCAGAGTGGTCCCCCTGTCACAGGAGACAGTCCTCCACAACTTTTCTCCAACTTGAATCCCTCCCATGGGATGCAGCCTTTTCTAAGCTGCTCCAGCATGGGACACCCCTGCATGTTCCAATCCTCCCAGAGCCAAATTACAACAGCAGTGGCTGCTTCTTCCCGCAGGATCCTGGCCTCCCTTAGGCACACCCACCTGAGACAGTGCGGGTCCCTCCACAGACCACAGGTTGGCACCCGCTCCACCATAGACCTCCATGAATGGCAGGCAGGGGTGGCCCTGCCATCTCACCACAGGATACAGGGGGAGTGTCTCTGCTCCAGCATGCCTCCTCCCTGTTTTCCTCCTCTGTTCTTCCACTGCCCTTGATGTTCAGGCACCTGATGCAACTCCTCCTCACAACTCCAACTCCTCCTCCCAGGTCCCTTCTTAAATACATTATCCCAGAAGCGCAGCTGATTGACTCAGCCTTGGTGCAGAGGTGGGGCTGACTTGGAGCTGGGGAAGCTTTGAGAAGCTTCTCCCAGGGGGGCACTACTGTAGCCCCCTCCCCTGCTACCAAAACCCCTACCACTCACTCTAGTCCAGGACACTACCTATTAATCTTTAAAGATCTTTAAATTATGACAAATTTAAATAGTGATATTTTTGATCTTTATTGTTGGAAGAATAGTAAAATAACCATTTTTGGTATTGAAAGGAAACAAATATTTATATCTAGCATGGAAGAATTCAGTAATTCCAGTTATCAAAACATAAACTATATTCTTATATTTTAAAAGGGAAATGTCTACATAAAGGAAGGAAAAAAATTACTTAATTTAAAAAACAAGTACAATTAACTTTATTTGTCATTTCTAATGCAAAGAAGGTTTCCCTTTTGCCCCATTTTAAAGTTTTCTTTGGATCAGAATATTATTTTGCTAACATCATCAAAGTGAAAAATGACTTATGAAACAAAAATGTTGCAAAATATTGTACATATTCACCCAAATTTTCATGATTATCTGAACACAGTCCTGCTGTTTTTCTTCCTTAAGTTGTTATTGAAGTTGGTAACACTGTAACTGCCAGCTGAGTTTTAGATTAAAACACAATTCATAGTGAAATGCATTCTTGTCTGACAGTCAAAATCTTTGGCATGACATTTAGACATGTAGACATGTAGAGTACCACACCATCCACATTATTTATTCATATTTTATTTTGAAGGAAAAGTAGCACAAAAGTGTCTCCAATGGCATTTATCAACTTTTACTGATATCTTTTTAGGTATCAGGCAGAAGGCTAGTACAAGAACAATATCTATTGGTTCTTTTTTTTTTTTTTTTTGAACCACCATTTCTCACACCTATTTCTATAAAGGTTAGTATCCTCGTGACCTCATTCTGAAAAATAGGTACAATATATGGGAACTGACTTCTCAGATTATATTGAAAACTTGATACTTCATGTTTTCTTCTCTTGTAAAGTCTTCACAGACATACTGTGTTTATCTGCATATGTTCTATATTATCCAGAAGTAACATAGCCAGTATTTTCCCCAAAATATAGATGATTTCTCAGTTCTTCTAAAGTCTACCTGAAACTATAATTGAAAATTTTTTATCCCATTATTCCATTAGCAACAAAGAACCCAAGCACTTTATTTTTTTTAAAAAGTTTTTTATCCATTAAAAATATATTTTAGATAGGAAGGAAAAATCAACAGTTAACCTAATAACGAAGCATAGAATTCTTATTTCATATTTTTAATTATTTTAAGATAGATAGAATGGGTTAAAGCACATAAAAACAAATGATTTTTTATGGCAACAGACAAATCGTAGTCTTACTTCTACAAAGAATGTTCTCCCTTAATCCTATTTTCAATTCTGACTCAATCAGGGAGGTATATAAACTGTTTCTACAATGAAAAAAATGTGAACTTCCAACACTATAATCACATCATTACCTAATACAGTCTCATGGGACCTTCCATTAAGTGTACAGAATCCTGTATGGATACTTCACATCCTGCTATTCCTACATGGAGTCACCACCCTTCCATTTTGAAACCTTTTCAGTTCAGAGGCTGAATTCAAAAGAGGGTAAGATAAGAAAGATATATGAGTTACAACCCTAACAAGTTTTCAGAAGACTATCTTTTCTGTGACTAGCTAGGTGAAAGCTTGACTATCTGTAATGTCATGAAAAATGGAGAGTATATAATAGCTATCAGATCTTTTAGACACTGTAACACTGACCCCATTGTATTCTTGCCCCTAAGATTTGCTCATAAACCAAAAAAAGCTCCACTTATCTGTTATGGAGGTCAATAGTGCCAGGGTGAGATCTCATTTCATTTTCTATACCAGCAAAACAATTTTCTAGTTTTCCATTTAAATTTATGGTTTAAATAACAATTTGTGTATATCAAAGGAGGAGAGTTTTAGATTTTCAAATGCTACATATCTACTGAGAACTTGAAAAGTATTGTAAAAGGCAGTCAAAAAAATAAACCTTTAATATTGTTAAATCAATGATGGGTTTAAGTCACCTTCAAAATTTGTAAAGGCTTACACTCACACAAGTCCTCACCTCCCAAAACAAAGGTATTAAAGAAGCAATAAATATTTAGAGGGAGTAGGATGACTGCCTTCAATAACTGTGAAAAACATCTTCTGGGAAAAGGTGTCTCAGAGTGAAGTTATTAAATTAGGACTGCATCTGAATCTGAGACTCTGAGTAAAATGCTATATGTGCAAAGTTTATGTAATTTTAATAGACTGATCTTTAATATTTCAAATCTGTTTCATTATTGTACTGCATAAGGATGGCTGTCATATTTGATAAACATTGAGTCTTGCTTAATTGATGATTTTCCAGTAATTGGATCAAATAATTCTGATTTCCTCAGCTTTGTTATTTACTTTGCCACTGAAAGGGAAAAGGCTATTCACATGTCTGAAATTGAGGCCCTTGGAAGTGCCTTCCTCTTTCCATTAAATGTATGGCATTTTACTGTAAGCATTTTTATTTATATCCACTTAGATGTTTAAATGTGGTCTCATGCACACCATATGAATATATCTCCTCAAAATAGATGCAGCCGTGCCAAAGATTAGTTAATGTCACTCCCATTTTGGGATAATTGCATAGACTGTATACAGGCTCAACATCATCTTGAGAGGGGGAGCGGGGGAAATAAAACAAATTTGTTTGAATGTTCTGACTTCATCCTTTTGCAATTGTGCAAGACTGGGGCTATTTCCAGAATAAGCTTATTCTTTGTAGACTCAATTGTATACATTTCTACTGTAGCAATGTAAGAGCACACTTTAATTCTGGCTGTTGTAGCATTAAGTGTGGCTGAGCAAAATGCACCCTGGAATTCCTGCTCCATTGTGATTGATGACTATCACAAAACTAATTTAAACAGTTAGAATGTGTTTTCAGGATGTGGGCATTAGCCTATCTCTTGCTTTTTCTGGGTTCTGTTTGAGACTTTTGTCACAGCACCTAACACCAACAAACCTATAATCTCATTTGGGACCTCTGTTAACAGCCACTTTGCAATACACAAATCATAAGAGATTAACATTTTGACTTAGCAAATATCTCTGTAAATACTTGTACATTACTCAGTGCACTGTAGCCAGGATTCCAATTTCTGCTTCTGAATCACTGTAATAGAATAAATAACAGCAATTCAAGGCACAAAGCCTTGACTTTCAGTTTTAACTGTTACTACATTTCCTAACCCTGGTTATCTACCATAGTGATAGTGTCCAAACTTTCTCCTGATGATAGCAGCCTGGCCAATAATGTGTCATAATGATTATAGAGCCTGCTTTCATTAAACCGTGACTGCTTTCTTGCATAACCAGGAAACCCAGATAATTCATAAAATATTTAAATGAGCACTGAATTTTTAGAACCCTATGGTAGTTGAACTACCAAAGTCTTCGAAGTTCACCTATCACTGTTGGGGCTTAAGTAGTTTGGTTCACGGTCAGTTGACATCCTGTATTAATAAACTCAAGTCATTAGTTAGACTGTCTGTCTGAGGGGTTTCCAGTATATTTGCTGCATGAATAGCATTGACTTTGAAAACTATTCAGCTACGGGTTGGGGGCCGGAGGGTATTGTCCTGAATGAGATAATAGAAAACCAACTGACTAGATTTAACCTACTGCAGAAATATTTATACATTCCTATCTTCACATTTTTCATGTCAACTTTCTTTTGAAGTGTCTAATACATATCTCAAGTGACTTTGGTGCTGGAGGTAGAAAACCTGGTTGTGTTGAGTACTTTGATCCTAGATATAGGGATCAAATGATCAAACTGAGAACTATTCAATACACATTTTTCCAGCTTAAAATATTGAACAACTTTTCAAAAACTGTGTTTGAGAATATAAACACCTGAGTTTCATTTGCCTTCTATAGCTTTCATAACTTTTTAGAAATGTGTGGAATTAGCTGTATCTCTAAATTTCAGAGTAACAATGCTGGGATACAGTTTCCCTAGCTTATTTATGAAGTCTTGTGAATGTAGTGTGATGGCCTAAAAGATAGCAGCAGTAATTGTGCAAAATATTTTCCAAACAAGGAAAGGGTTTTATTTAATTTATTTTAGAGTAACTCTGTCCCAGTTCTAGAAATTGCAAATATTCAGTGTAAAAGAAATGCTGTCATTATTCTCATATGGGATCTGAACTTCTACAGCCAGCCCATCAAAACATATTTTTAGCTGTATGATTAAAAATGGCAATATAGTCACTGCACCATATAAAGATCCTGGCAATAGAGGAACTGAAAAGTGGAAATAGATAATGAAGAATAGGGAACTTAGAAACAAAGGAGAAAGGAGAGGTAGGGTATTTACTAATCAGCCCAAAATTTCGGAATAATTGGTCAGTCTAGATTGCAGTTTGGATTGCACTCAGCCTCTACTGAAAACATTTTATACTGTTAACAATAACAGTGTTGGTCAAAGACTTACAACTGTGTGAATGTGATGTAAACTGCTTCATTATTGGTTAAATTTTGTTTTCTTTTTTTTTCATTAGACTGTTGTGGTTTTTTTGTTTTGTTTTGTTTTGATTTGTTTTGTTGGGTTTTTACTCCTTTTTTTTTGAGGGAATGGGTGACAACCTTGCAAACAGTTTTGGACTTAGATTCCCGAGTAGGAAGAAGGATATCAAGTCAGAGATCCAAATTATTTGAAACCTCAGCTTTTAAAATCCCTATCCAATACTTAGGATAAATGAAATTAAATAATAAATGTTTACCGAGATGAAGGCACAAACCTGAGGCTACTAGAATGCAGGTGGCTGAATGTGATCTTCTCTTTCATGTTTTTCCTGTTATTCTGTGTCTTGTATGTATGAATGGAAATAAATGGCTGAAACGGAGATACCTAGAATCTTGGACAAAACACATGTATCTCATTTTCTCTTTTAACTCCTGCAACACTGTACAGTCCATTATCATGCCAATGCTTATAGTAATATTTACAAATGGCTAAGCTGCTGTCTTAAATGTTTGTTTTTGACAGTTGAACAACCAGACAAATAGTATGAAGCTTTTTATCCATTGATGTTTCTCTTCTGGTTCTCTAATTGTTTCAGATAAAAGAATAAATTTTCACTTTCACAAAAATGCCAGAAACTCACACTGTGCTTATAGATAACACCTAATATTTGCTAAAGTGGTACATGAGGATTTGCCTTTCTGTAGTTTCTGTTTCAGCCAGTGCATTACAAATAGTTTCAGATCCCACCTTACAGTAAATGTAGTGCAGATGAAGTCTCTAGTCTCAAAGATGTAAAAAAAAACCAAACCTCAAATCATCCTTCTTTAGACATCAAAAAATTATGAATGGTAACAGCTTCTGTAGTGATCTTATGTAAGCATCATAAAATCAATATAATTATGTAGAGACCTATAGACCAATGATAATCTTGAATGACTCTTTGAAGTCAGTCGCTTTATAACAGATTAAGTCCAATGCAACTAAGGATCATAATTTGCTGTTAAAAAATACGGCAATAAAATGAGAACGTAGACTGTATGTATTACTCAAAGAAGTCCTGCCTGTAAATATCATATGTTGTTGACTTTATACAGTTAGCTGTTAGCTGCATGAAATTTGTTCTTATAGTACAGCCTTTTTTTGTAATTTAAATTCACTATCTTACAAAGTTAGTAGGGTTTTAGTCTTTCCTTATAGCCTCAGTTGAAATTGGGGTGCTCTCAGCTACTATCTGGTTTTAAAAAAAATCTTATCCTCCCAAATGTCAGTTGTTTACTCTTGTTCTTGTTTTCACCTCTCAGAGTTTTCCAAGGATTTTCAAAGTCATTTCTGTACTTTCTGCAGAGACAAGTAATGCCTGGGAACCCTGAAACTCAATGAAGTATGAACAAGGAAAACTGGACATTGCTCCACTATTCTTCTGTGTACCTTTAAAAAATGTACCTTGCATTCTTTTATCTTTTTTTTTTTTTTTTTTTTTTTTTTTTTCCCCCTTTTCTTCATTCCTACAACCAAGAAGATTTTGGGGTTTTTTAACTTTGAAGAGAAAGCATGAGAAAATAACCGAGGGCAATAGGACCTGAGTATCCCCTCCCATCATTACCTTAGTTTATTGGACCTAA
Organism: Tyto alba; assembly: GCF_018691265.1. Taxonomy (NCBI): domain Eukaryota; kingdom Metazoa; phylum Chordata; class Aves; order Strigiformes; family Tytonidae; genus Tyto; species Tyto alba. The sequence goes on from NW_024881321.1 coordinate 20,551,428, forward strand.
ACAAGTCTGATTCTCTTAGAGCACGTCTACATTAACAGATGTAGGTAGAATCAAGATCATCTGCCCACAAATTCATTCTGGTCTATCTGAGCTGTTTGTAGATGAGAAACATATTAGTGCAGCTTTCACATGTTGTGTATTCCTGACTGGCCAGTAGCTCTAGCATGACTAGCTTGGTACATACATAGAGTTCATGTGTGCATAAGTGTGCACTTTCCATTCAACAGGCTTTGGTTTCTCCCAGTTATTCTAATAGAAGTTATGTGCTCAACTTCAAGATTGACTGAATTTTTTCATGAACAAGAATGACCAGCCTTGCGCATGTTTAAAAACTCTTTTTGAGAAGCCATAAAACAAAACCTAAAATTTATTTTCACAGCAACTGGGGGAAAAAATTAAACCAGATCTTAGCTGTCATACTGATCTCATTTTTTATGGCAGTACAATTTTGTTTGTTTGTTTGTTTGTTTAATTGAGATTGCCTGTTTTTGACACTGCAATAAGGAAAATTAGAATCAAGTCTTCTATTAAAGGAAGCTCAAGCAGAAATTGATTTTTTTTTCTTTTCAATTAACCTATTCCGTAGGAAAATGTGGCCTTTGCAGAGCAAACACAACAGGATTTGAAGAGAATCAAAAGGCAGAAAATGTTGCTTATTCATGGGTATAACTTCAGAGTAATTTTACAAATTCTTGGTGCAAGCTTGAAGTTGTCCAGGAAGGAGAGTTGCTTAATTTTTTATCTGTTTCTTTACACAATATTTAGCTTTATACTGTCCGCTAAACAGGGTAATTGCAACACCAATCTTTACAATACACACATGCTGTAGGTATATTTTGGAAAAAGCTTGTTTCAACATTAAAATTTAAAATAAATATTAATGACCACCAGTAAATAGAAAAAGTTTTGCCTTTTTTTTTTTTTTTTTTCCATTACCAGCATTTTTCAACATGCATATCAAGAGGGTTTCCATGCACATGTAATATTTAAAGAAGACATTGTAGAACTCACTTATATTTTGTTTTAATAACTACCTATTAAGCATGATAAATGCAGTAATTGAACATCAAGCTGATAGTTATATTCATCTAGGTATAAAAGGAGAGCAAACAGTTTGCTGCAGTGCTTGTATGTCTGCATGTATTTCTTCTATATGCTACACCTCCTGAAAGGCTCCTGGGAAATTCCATCTTGCTGTGCTACAAATGAAATGTCCTCTTGTAGTATACTGCACCATACTTCAGCAGCAGGAATCTTCCCAATGTCCTTCAACATATAAAGAACTGCATCAATGATGTGCCAAAAGCGGAAACCTGGGAAGTTCTTGTTACAATTTCCATCACAAAATTAAGTGGAAGCTTGGAGTGATTTTTCCATCCTCTGATGCAAATTGCAGGTTCATGCATAATGGGAAACCATCTCTTCCAGAGATTAAGTATGTGCAGAGCTTTAATGCAATTAACTTTGAAGAGCAAATATTTTGCCTATTAGATAGGGCCAAACTGCATCAAAGGGCAGGTTAATATACCCATCTCCAGGCTTTCTTACATTGCCTTCATTTTCTTGATACTGTAGCTGTTGTATGTTACATATTTTTTGTGTTATGATTGAAATTTGTCTATTTTTTTGTCAGCACTTTAATAATTTTCACGAATAAATTTCACTTAAATTTATAAATTAGCTTGTGCATTTTTGTAATATCTTTGAACTTCTGGCACACTTATTTTATCTTAAAAACACCCCAAAAATCAATTATTTTGCAACATAAGATGGTCCAGTTGTTACAGATAAATGAAAAGGAGTTCATAGTTTTCATCATGTCTTTTACATGAAAAATAGAGTGCCTAATGGCTTTGGGATTGGAGGGATTATTTTAAGACATGGACAACAATGGTGACTATTTTTACTAATCTGTAGAGCACTTAAATTTGAATTTATCAGAAAAAATGTCATATAGTCTGTAATGTTAATACAGACAGCACAATGATCTTTTTAAAATATGCTTATTGAAATACCTTTTGTTTATATTGAAGAAAAAAACAAAAGGAAGAAAAAATCAAAAATATTCAGTTATCTCCCAGAATTATAAGGATAAGGACACATTATTTTTTAAGGGTTTTGGAAAGTAATAATCATAAGGAAAAAATGTTTTTACATAACAATAACAAAATGACACCTACTCTATTTCATAGAATCACTGTGATCAGAAGCGTTCTCTGGAGATCATCTAACAGAACTTCACTGCTCAGAGCAAAGGCAATACGTGTGCAGTTGTGTCTTGATTATCTCCAAGGATGGAGCCTCCACAACCTGTCTGGGCAATCTGTGCCAGTACTCAGTCATCCACACAGTAAAAACAGTGTTTCTCATATTTAAGTGGAATTTTCTGTGTTTCAGTTTGTGCCCACTGCCTCTTGTGCTGTGACGAGACACCACTGAGAAGGATCACCTCCATCAGCCTGCTGGCAATACTCTTCATAATACAGCCCAGGAGGCTGTTGGAACTCTTTTGTGCAGGGGAACATTGGTGCTTCATGGGCATCTTGATATCCACCTGGAGCCCAGGGACTTCTCTGCAAAGCTGCTTCCCATCCAGTGTGTCCCCAGTCTGTATTGGCCCTTATTCTTCTCCAAGGGCAGGACTGGATAATTCTCATTGTTGAACTTCATTAAATTCCTGTTGACTCATTTCTCCTGTCTGTCCAGATCCCTCTGAATGACAACCTGCCCATTTGATGTATCAGTCACTACTCTGAGTTTTGTAGTGCCTGCAAACTTGCTGATGGTGCATTTTGGTGTCCTCTAATCCAGGTCATTGATGAAGATGTTAAACAGTGCTGGACGCCATATTGGCCTCTGGGACACATCACTAGCAACTGGCCTCCAGCTGGAGTTCATGCTGCTGATCACAATTATCTGAGCCCAGAAATTCATAAAGGTTTGAGTACACCTAACTGTCCGTTTATCTAACCCAAACTTTATCCCTTTGTCTATGAGGATTATATACGAGACAGTGTCAAAAGTCTTGCTCATATTGAGAAAAACAGGTAATGCTCTCCCTGGACTGGTTTTGGCTATGATAGAGTTAATTTTCTTCACAAGAGCCCACATGCCCTTATCTACTGAGCAAGTCATTTTTTTGTAGAAAGCCATCAGTTTGGTCAGGTATGATTTTCCCTTTTTCAATCCATGCTGACTACTTCCAATTATTGTCTTTTCCTTAATATTTTTGGAAACCTTCTCAGGATCATTTGCTCCATCATCTTCACAGGGATTTAGGTGGGGCTGATCAGTCTCTAATTCCTTGGATTCTATTTAGCTTCAGATCTCCAGATGCAGGTGCTGATTTCTCACCAATACTAAAGAAAGAATAATGAAGCAAATAACTCAGGTTTGATCCCAGTAACAAACTGATCCCAACTTACTCTTTCCTTAGGCCCTTTGAACATCTAAGGGCTGGAATATCCCTTGGTCCTTCTTGTTATAAGGAAAATGTTTGGGTTAAAAGGATGAGGAGAAAAACAAACATCCTTGTCTCCCTTAAACACAAGAATAAAAGAGAAAGAAATTTACTTCTTAAAAATTTCTTAATCAGCAGAGGACTCCTTGCTGGCTGCAGCAGACAAATATGGGATGTGTTGTCATACAGTAACAGGAGGTTTCAGACCACATTTGACACATATTTGAAGGGATATCTAGAAATGAGAAGTGGTGAGTCTGTGATATGGAGAATCAGACACAGTAGTGTCATTGTGGGGATGTTTAAATGTAAGTGAGAATGGTGGCTACGTTTGTGTAATCAGGTTTAAGAGACAATGACTTTTCTGTATTACCATGGCACAAAGAATCACAGAAAGATAGGGCTGGAAGGATTCTAACGAGACTACTTATCTCAGTAATGCATAAAGCAGGATAAAACATAGTAGTGTTAATCCTACTGGGTTTACCTTACATATTTTAAAAGACTTCTACTGACGCATATCCCACAGAAATTAACAGATTTTCAGCAGAGCCTTTAGCAGATCTAGTTAGAGTGGGGGTATGGTAATTTGCCTGGAATAAAATAGGAGGTTTTAGTAGAAGGAGCACTAGGAATATTGTGATAAATAACTAGATCCTTGACTAAAAACACTGCCCAAATATCATTTACATATGTAATTTGAAGAACTACAAAAAAATCAATCTGATATCAATCGATACACTCCCATTGACTTCAATAGAACTAAATCAATTTACAGCAGCTCAGATTTTGGCTCCAAATTTCATATTGCAAGCTCACCATAAAGCAGAGGAGCATTCTAAATTGATCTGCAGATGTGGAATATTTCTCACCATAAATTAATTTGTCAGAAGATACTAGCTTTTATCAAATAATTTCAAGAATCTCAATTAACAGTGAAGGAACTGAAGTGTCAGTCAATTGTAGTTTCTGTTTTACCCTTCAGCATCCCCTATATAAATGACTGAAAATAGGTTTTCTAATGGAAAGCTTGCAAAATCCCCATAAAAATAACAGAACAAACAAATTCAACTGCAATAAAACAGCATAAAGTAAATTTTCTAGAATAATATGTAGGCAGTTCATCATTACAACTGTTGTAACATTTTAAGTAACTGGATGTCTGCTCCCTGGGCACACTGCAATTTGAGTTCACAACAAATGTGTTCATTAAGTTGAATCTGCTTACAAGAAGGATGTAAAAAGAGCCATCAGACAGATTACTTCAATTTAGTCGGTTTCCTTTGTTTATCTTTACTTCTTCTTCCTTCTCTTTTATTCTGTATTTGAAAGGAAGTTAGTTTTCATTTTGATGTGGTTTATCCCCAAACAGTAACTAAGCACCATGCAGCCACTCACTCACTCCTTCCCCTTTCCCTCATGGGATGGGGAGGAGAATTGGAAAAAAAAAAAGAAAAAGGAAAACTCAGGGGTTGAAATAAGAACGGTTTAATAATTGATTTTATTATTATTATTATTATTAATAATAATAAAGAATATAACAAAAAGAGAGAGAGAAGTAAAACCCAAGAAAGACAAGTGATGAACAGTGCAAATTCTCACCAACTACTGACCAATGTCCAGCCAGTCTCCAAGCAGTGGTCTGCCTCTCCGGCCAACTCCCCCCAGTTTATATATTGAACATGGCATCCTATGGTATGTAATATCCCTTTGGATAGTTTGGGTCAGCGGTCCTGAACATGCTCCCTCCCAACTTCTTGTACCCCTGCTTGCTGGCAGAGCATGGGAAACTGAATACTCCTTGATTTAGGATAGGCACTACTTAGCAACAACTAAAATATCAGTGTGTTATCAACATCTTTTTCACACTAAATTCAAAACACAACATTATACCAGCTACTAGGAAGAAAAACAACTCTATCCCAGCCAAAACCAGGACACATTTATAGACACCCACTTTAGATGCTAAGTTATGGTCATTTAATTGATTTTTCCTACATAAGCTTCACATGTGAATTTGTGTTTCTCCTACTAAAGTTCATATTGCTTATTCATTGAGCTAGATTATGGAAACAGCATATGAGTTGACTGTAAGTATCTTGTGTTCAGTTTTTATGCTAGTTGCCTTTTTGTCAGACATGTGAGTGATGTTTTCTGCTAGTTGCATGATAGAATTTTATTACTCTGAGAATGAAAAACATGTCACAGGCATTTAAAATCTGTTTAGAGGGTCTGATTAATCTAATAGGGAAGCAGATGAGCTATCCTTTTTCCTCTTGCTCTCCCTTTATCTGCTATATTTCCTCACTCACTAGTGGCTTTTATTATGGCAATTTATCTAGATCTAGAAGAGTTAAAGGGGAATATGGAGGAAGAAGTGCCTCTCTGTGTAGTTAACAGTTACGCTATGACATGAGTGGTTGTTTCAGATTACAGAAAGAGTGATGAAGCTGATACAGTTTCTAGTAATTGAACTCATTTGAACTGATTCTGTTTTCACTGATAAATGATGTAAATCAGAAGTAGCTCTGGCTGCACATATAAAATTAGTGAAGGATTTCTGAAGATCTGGACCAGATGTTATCTACACAATAAACTATAAAATGGAGTGATTTTTCACACTTTCAAAGGAATCTGGCTATTTGCTATAAGCCTGTGGAAGATATAATTATTTAACATTATTAATAGTCACATCTTGGACTGGACTAATTGTTCATGACTGTACTTTCAAAACAATGCAGCCACAATCTAACAAGAAATAGGAAGTATGAAGTTTTTGAAAAATAATGCTGGAAACTGTGTTCCTGCATCAAATGTTTCAGAAGTGACTGATACTGTACTCATTCTTGGATGTCTAAATCGAGACATATTTAGTCATAGATTAGACTTTCCTGCTATTTTGACAGAATGTATCTGGATACCTTCATTTGACCTTTTGAGAAAAGCTTGGGTGCATATCTTTATTAATTACCTTTACTTCCAAATACTAAATATGTCATAATTCTCATTATCAAGAAAGGGAAAAAAAATAAAATAAAATGCAGGGATGGATCGGATAAAGACTAGTGGACTCTGAGCAAATATTAAGTAGAGCTGATGTTCTGTAGTCCAAAATCTTTGTCTTAAAGAAAAAAAGACATTTTGCTCTGCAGCTCCATAACATAAAATTTTTGCTTAACTTGAACATTCACTGAGCCATTGCAATTCTGTCACTGCCTGTGCCCAGAGAAGCTTCACGGTCAGCATAAAAGTCAGTCTACAGCCAGAAACTTAATATCTCCCGAATACACACAATTCAAGGTCACCTACTCACACAATGCAGACATTACTTATGGGCTTGCATTTTTCCTGCATAGTGGGTGACCTTGAGTAGATGACAAAATACTGGGAGATGTGAATTTGAATAGATCTAAAGAAGGTAGCCTTTGAAACCATACCTGTACTTTTTACCAATGTTTCATCTTATAGGACATCTAATTTGGGCAAGAATCACCTCTGAGTATGCTACTAGCACTTATTTGCAACAGTTTAGTGGTCCTTGATCATACCTTTGAGATGTGACTATCCATGGATTATTCCTAAGAGAGGATTTTCTCTCTGCATCCCAGGTGGATGGAAATTATTGATTACATCCTTGAGTATATTCTTTTACACATCTTTGTGTTTAGTGTTTTCTGATAACTCCAGGCTGTTTCTTTTTCCCAGCAACTCAGTTTTTTGAATCATTGATCTAACAAACCAATCTTACATGCACTGTAGAAAAGACTAGGAAACCACATGTGGTTCTATACTTCACTTGAGGGAAAACTTGCTTTAAAGTGAGTATTTGGTACACCTATCTTATGGGAAACCTGTTCCTTTATGGGATATAGCATGGAGACATGGAGATATAGCTCTGGACTCCAGTTTTTTCCATCTGTTTCCCTATGTAATGCAGAATATTGCAAGTTAGTCACCTAGCCATTAATGGAAAAAGTCCTTCAGCTTGTAACATAGTTGCCCAAAACTCTCAACCTAGCCTTCATTCTTCTGAATACACTGAAGACAAACTTTAGGTTCAGAAAAAAATCCTATTTTTTACTAAGCTATAAATAGAACATTTAAAAAGAAAAGGTTAGCACTCATCAGCTGCATGATATAGAGAACATAGAGGTAAATAATATATGCACATGTGTATGTATATATGTGTATATCTTAAGAAAAAAAGGTTGTTTTTATGTAAAAATGCTTAGAATTTTATGAATAACTGCAATAAAAATTAAAGAAAACTTTAAAAATTATCTTTAGCTATCCTAGGCCTTTATAGACTTTCTCCATGAACAGCTTTGGTACTACTAAATAGAAAATAATTTAAAAATTGTCCACTCTATCTTATAATGAACAAAAACAACCATACAGCGAATTATACCTCTCATTATTTAATATGTCATTATGCAATTTTCTCTGATAGTTCTCTAATAAAGTTGTTTGACTTTTCCCGTGTGGTTTTGCATAATTAAATGTTTCTAATTATGGACAAGATATCTTCCCCTTCACATCTAATCAAAATAAGATAAATGAGTATTATCTAGCCCTGAATAGTCATTGTCTGGAATAAGACTGTAAAGTGGCCTTCCGCCCATTTGGAATTAAACAGCTATTTTCCTAACTTTTCATGCTGTTGTTGACAATCTGGAGATAACTGCAAAAAAATAGTAAATTTAATACTAACCTTGACCAAATGTTTATACTCCATTGCCTTTTCTTTCACTGGGGAAGCCAGTCTACCTAATTTAGACATCTATTACACTTTTTTACAATCATTTTAAACAATCTTTTCTAAAGTGAATGCAGGACTTAACTGCCAACACCTAGGTATATGCACGTAGAATATCCAAGGCATCCATCCACACAAGACAGGCAGCTACATCATTCCTGCACACTCCTGTCCTCCTAGAGAGCACTCTGGGAGACCTATGCTTTTCTGAAGCAGTAGCTGGAGATCAGGTGTAGTATAATACAGCATCTAAAATATCACATATGATCCATGTGTCGGTGTATTAGAAACTGAATCCTGCCATAGATGTCTCAAATTACTGTGGAAAGTCAATAAAGGTGGCGTTCAGTGGGTGATATACACCATCAAAATATAAATATTTTTAACAGACTATTGGGATCAGTTAGAAAAAATATTTACATGAGATTGAAGATTTAAGTAGGAAAAAAAGACAAAAAGTTAGAAGGGATAAAGCAGAATTACTTAAAATTTGAAGAAACAGAAAACTATCTGTGTTAATTCAGGTTATATTCTTTTCATTTTTGGAATGGAACAAAAGATCTGTGTTTCTCACAAATCCTCTATTGTCAGAGGAAATCTCTGTGTGTACTTCCTCCTTCTACTACAAAAGAACAACTCCCTATTCGTTTTGTCTATCTCAGCTCAAATGTTAGATGTCTGTGGAGGACATCTAACAGTTCCATCTGTGAGTGAGTCATGGCTGACAACACAAATGAATGTGATGAAACCTGCAGGAGGTTATTCAACCAATAAAAATCCATTAGAAAAAAATACTATTTTTTTCTTCACATGTATTGTTTGAACCAGATGCACTAAAGAAGGCTTTTCACTGCACTCTTAGTGTGATGGGTTTGTCTAGGTTAGGGTTAATTTTCACAGGCACCTGGGAGGGGGCATAGCCAGGATAGCTGACCAAAGCTTGAACATGGTCAGTATATAACTGGGGGAGCTGGACAGGAAGTGAGAAGAGGTCATGGCTCAGAAAAGGGGCTGAGCGTGGGATACTGTGTGGTGAGCAATTGCATTGTGCATCACTTGCTTTACACTTTTCTTTTATTAGTATTATTGTTATTATTGTTTTCATATCTCAGTGTGTTTTCCTATTAAACTGTCCTTATTTTAACCCATGAGATTTTACTTTTTTCTTCTGATTCTCCTCCCCGTTCTACTGCAGAGGGGAGGAGGGAGTGAGTGGCTGTGTGGTGTTTTGCTGACCACTGGGGTTAAACCAGGACAATTAGTAGTGATGAGAAAATAAGATAACAAAATAGTGGTTTTTAGAAGAAATCCTCTGTATTGAGCAATGAGTCAAATTTATAGAAAAATGATACATAAGGCAACTAAACTTGCATGGATTCCTCTACTTCACTCCTGATTTTTTCAGTCAATGTATTGATTGACTTTTTCCTTTTTATAGTTGCTGGTATTACATAGAACTATTTCCTTCTGGTTTTAACTTGCTTCTTAAGAAGTATATGAAATAAACATGGAATCTTAGGGTAACTAAGCCCCGAGTCTTCACCTCAGTGAGAATTATCGGATCAGTTTGTCTGTCCACAGATAGGCATCTAAGGCTGTATAAGTTTTACTACCATAACATACCTTGCTTTCAGCTACCAGTCCAGAAAGGCATGGGTCAGCTGCAAAGCTATCTTATATTAGATTATTCTGTTTTGTCCTTGTATATATTAGAGCTTCTCAGGTTACTATTTTAGTATCTTGTTTGAACACCTTAAATATGACTAGTTGCTGCATTAGATCCTGTACATTTATGGAAGGGACCTCTCATTGTATTTGACATGGCTACTCCCATTCTTCTCAAACTCTCTTGGTATGTTCCCCAGGGAAATGTCCTGTGAAGAGAGGGGGGAGGAAAGGAAGGAGAAGGTGTGTTTCCAGGTTGCCACCAGAAGCAGAGAATACAACAAAAGAGAAATGACAGTGCCTGTTGATAAGGCTGAAAGAGAAGACACTAGCCAAACAATGCAGTGGGAATACAAGCTCCCATACCTGACAGAAGTCAAACTGACTCTTTTTGGTGATCCTTCATTGGTAGCCATAGTGACAGCTGACAATGGCTAGAAGAAAATGATACAGCTCCAAGCAGCCTCTGGTTCCACCTTATGAACATTTCTGTCTGCTAGACCTTTATTACTCATAGCTTAATTTCTTGGCCATGACCTGTCTTAGTCTACATCCTCCAGCTCTTTCCAGCCTCTGAAGAACTGATCATAGGCCTTGTGCCACCGTACAGGACTCAATCCCAATGTACATCTGGCAAGAGTGTCCTCCCCAGATAAAGCATGTTGAGCACACAATATACAGTGAGCAAGGGTGCTTCAGCCTCACTATGTGTGTTTAACACAAAAAGTATTTGTTTGTAGACACTACAAAGATCACTGTTCTCTCTCTTGATTTTTTTTTTTTTTTTTTTGTTTCCTAAATAACATGCAAGTATCCTTATTTTTACATTTTTGGGGATAATAATTTGTTGCCTGTACCTGGCATCACCTAACCAAAATTTCTCAGGAGTATCAAACATTTAAGAAATAAGTATTATAGGAAACTGTTATTCCATCTTTCTTATTTTTGCTTTTTTTGGGGTAGGGGGGGGTAGGGGTGGCTTTTGTTTATTCTTTAAAATTGTAATTTGCAGACTGAGAAGATATTTTTTTTTTTTTTTTAAATTTACATCTCTTGTGTACTTCTATTTTTGGTGGGGTATTCACATGCTCCACTCTTCCACTCATCAATATTTTCTTAATTCAACTCTGCTAAAATACAGTCCTCAATAGTCTCTCAAAGCCAAGAATCTGAAAGGTTTCTTTAACTGATCAAAGATGTGAAGGTATAAACTCTACATCACAACTAGTTTCAGAGAGTTTTTGTGGGAAATTTCTTAATAGCATCACAGTTTTACATCTTATGTACTTACAAGTTACACAGATACCTTAGAAGAATTTAAGCAAGTGTCCTGATTTGGGCTGGGATAGAATTCATGTTCGTTTTTGGTAGCTGGAGGAGTGCTGATGGCACACTGAGATTTCAGGGACTCTCCAGCTCCACGTGCCCTGCCTGTGTACAGGCATGCAAGAAGCAGGGAGGGAACACAGCTGGAGCACCGGGCCCAGATTGGCTGATAATCCATGTCATGTGACATTATGCTCACCATATAAAGGAGGGGTGGGCAGGAAGGGGCATGCTCTCACTTCTGGGATTGTGGTCACAGTGTCTTTGTGTTTGGGGTTGCCAGCCAGGAGCAGGCAGGTGTTGGTCGGCGGGTGGTGAGCAATTGCATTGTACATTACCCATTTATACTGTCACCGTATTATTTTATTACTATTATTAAACTGTTTCTATCTCAACCCGCGAATCTCCCTTTGCCCCTCTGATTCCTTACCCATTCCCAGGCGAGGGAGGGTGGGTGAGTGGCTGCGTGGTGTTTGGCTGCTGACCGGGCTCAAACCATGACAGCAAGAAGTGTTGGGATGGTGAACTCTATATAGCAAAAAAGGACAGTAGTATATGAACACTCGAAAGAACAAGTTACATAGATAAGAATCAAAAGATTGTGTTAAGTAACCAGCTTTAAAGAACTGCTTAGATGAAAAGAAAATGTTGAGCTGAGTCAAGGTGGCTATAAAGTGGCCACAAATAAATTCACAAATGGAAAGTTTCTTCACACAGAGAGGTGAAGTTTTGGAACAATGTTTTAAAAGGAGAAATAAATTTTCCAAGAGGCAAACTACAAGTCCTGTCTTCCTATGGAGGTGTATGTTATTTCCCTAGCAACCTATCTGGTGCATAACTTTACAAAAACAGAGGAAACAAAAATGGATAATATTTTCGGTTTCTTTCCACTACCACATTACTCACCAACATCCTCATTTCCTGTCTTTGTCCCCTAATTACTGGATTGTATGGAGCAGTGCTGCAGCTGTATCCAAACTGTACATGTGCTGATTGATTTCCAGTACTGTGCTGATCAGCTAATAAACAGGCTAAATAAGAGATAGCTGTCATGATCATATGTCAGATTTTCTGTCATTGAGGGAGCTTAAAGGACCACTGTACACTTTCAAGACAAGTTTTCTTGAAATTTGGTAGAATTTTGTATCTTTCAAGACTCTAATATTAGTTACAATTTGTCAGAGAACTTGAAGGTATCAGATGAATGACTGACAGGCACACAGTTAAACATAGTGTACCAGAATGTCCTATTTCCTTAGGAAACCAAATGAAAAATAGTGTGAAGGTGATCTTAATTGTTTTGGGGATGAAATATTTTTTTCTAGTCCTATGCTTCTGCTTGGCTATGCATCCTCAAAAATGAACCTGTGTGTCAGACACCAAGCCAGAGAAATTTATTAAGCAACTAACAAACTCAGCTCCAATAGTAACAACATGAACAGCTGTTAAAATAACAATTATTAAAATATCTCTTTTAATACATAATTGCATGTTTTTTCATCTCCTATCATTCAATATGGAAGTGTTACTACTGTGCAGTTCTATATCTGAAAAGCAGAATATAAAGTTACTATATGTCATAAAAGCAGTTGTGAAATTGAAGTCACACAACATCTCAAATCAAACCCTGTATAAAAAACATTTAAAAGAGAAGGATAAACAAAAATTCTCCAAAGAAAACAACTGGGAGACTTACGCCTCCCATATTTCTGCAGGAAAAAAACAAAAACAAAAAAACAAAACAGAAAGCAAAACAAAACAAAACAAAAAAACTACCCTAACTTGAATTTTAATTAAATTACATCAGAGGCTGTCAAAACTGAACTTTGTATTTTAACTTTTCTGGAACAAAGACTGTGTGTCATGCTGTAAAGTTCCGAATAGATACTCTTGTATCTGGCATTTTAATACTATCATATGGACACACCAGTTAGCCCCTTTCAGTTGAAAACATACATGAATGGATTATCTAACTCTCTTTACCCATTTCCAGTGATCAAGGTATAGAATTCTTTGTAATGAGCCTGAGCAAAATTTAGTGAAGAATAAAACATATAGTTAGAGTGGATTTTAATGTGTGTGAGGCATATTAATTTAATAACTGATAGCTACAGTGGACATAGTTCAATTATTGAGGAAGAATCAAAGATGGATGTGATTTAAAGAGCATGGAATGAAAGTCAATAAGGTTAACTGTGGAGGGAGTGTAAGAGAAAAAACTATAGTAGTTTTCAAAGAAAACCTGATTCTCTAGAAAATGGCTAGGTCTGACTGTAGAGGTGAAGCTGGATTGTCAGGATTAACCCAAAGCAGATACATGGCACATGACAAAATTGGGCAATGTAACTGACCTTGTCATCAGAAGAGAGATAAAACAGGATTTGTACTGTAGACAGTAGAGAAGGAATTGGGAAGTTGATACTTAGTTTGTCAGAAAGTGAAATCAGAAGAGGCTGCATTTTCCTCTCAAGGTCCCTCAGTAACTTCAAAAGCTTTTGAATCAGTCTCTCAATAGTGTAGATCAGACCCCAGTGAAAGGGGTCTGAATTATTGGAGAAACTGGGCAAGGGAACAGTCAGTTACACCATTGTGCAGCTGTCAGAAGCACTTGATATCAACAGTAAATTGTCCCATGTGTGTTTAAAGTAAACAAAGCAACACCCAAGGCATTTGTGTTGGGTTATATATAAAACTGGTAGAACTTCTGTTGCTTGACCCTAACACTGAAGTAAAAAGAAGTATAATTTTCATGTACTTTCTCTTCGGTACTCTTTCTTGGTTTCAGTTATTGTATCTACTTTCTCAGGCACAAAATATGATAGTGGTGTAAGCTGGATTTCTCAGTGTCTTCAGTATGTTTTAACCTCATCAAGAACGACTTGGACATAGTATCTAGTAATTATTGCTTTGGTCTGATTTTCTTCTCCTTTCTTCAACAAGTTAACATGATGTGTTAATTTTGGCTGGGATAAAATTAATTTTCTTCATAGTAGCTATTTCAGAATTGTGCTGAAAACAGGGATGTTTTAGTTATTGTTGATCAGTGTTTACAAGGCCTTTTCTGTTCCTCACCCCACACCACCAGTGAGTAGGCTGGGGGAGTTCATGAAGTTGGGAGGGGACACAACTGGGACAGCTGACCCCAACTGACCAGAATGATATTCCATACCATGTGATATCATGCTCAGCAATAAAATCAGGGGAAAGAAGAAGGAAGGGGGGATATTTGGAGTGATGGCATTTGTCTTCCTAAGTAACTGTCAGGTGTGATGGAGCCCCACTTTCCTGGAGATGGCTGAACACCTGCCTGCTCATAGGAAGTTGTGAATTAATGCCTTGCTTTGCTTTGCTAGCACCGTGGCTTTTGTTTTGCCTATTAAACTGTTTTTATCTCAACCCGTGATTTTTCTCCCTTGTACTCTACTGATTCTCTCCTCAGTCCCATTGGTGGGGGAGTGAACAAGCAGCTGCGTGAAGCTTAGTTGCTGCCTGGAGTTAAATGACAACACATGGGCTATAGCTATCCTTTAGAAGTAGAGAAATCACTGTAAAAAAACAAACAAAAATTCCCTTCAAGGATGTAACTTCCCTGCTGCCCCACTTACATGCCCTAAACAGAAATGAGTGAGAGTTTCACTGTAAGTAGTGTCTACAACTGAAATGAACAAATCCTTCCAGTTTGGCTTGTTGTTCTCTGAACATATAGTACTCTCAGCAATTCCCTTCATATTCAGAAAACTATATTCTAGATAATATCATGGGGTAACATAGATAATTGCATATAATTTTAGGATCAAATTATATCAAGCTTTTCAAATAGTTTGTAAATCTTTGGAAATGTTTTACATAGCACTCAAAAAGCTGTCAGAAAATCATACAAGGCCATGTTGAAATTCTATGTGCTGGAATTAGTAAAAGAAGTTGGTGCTTGAGCTACAATCATAGATTTTCAAAATCAGAAAACATACCTCATCAATTTTGCTATGCAGACAGGTGAATTTAGGAAATAAATACATCCAGGTATTAGGGTGACTTGTTCTGAATAAAAGATCTCAGCAAGATTACTTCTCTGAGTAAGAAAAATGATATAGGAATGTAGTAAAAACTTTCATTAAATCAACATAATTTAGACAAACAATTAGGTTTACAAAAATGAGAATGTAGCTAATTGTTTCTGAAGTGCCAGCTCATCTGAAGGAAACGTACAAGAACAATCCAAATGATAAAAATATTAATAAATTCAAAGTTAAATTTTTTTTACAGTCTGTGATTATACTGAGCTGAGATTTAAGCTGCAGATTAGTGGTGAACAACACATAGGGGGTATAGTCAAATCCTCTATGCTTCAGAGTACAAGTAGAACATGCAAGAGACCAGAGAACTTGTGAGTCTGAACATAAATACAGAGGTTGCTTTTCAGCTTATTTTAGTCTGCTTTTGCACTCTAAGGTATAAGCAGAAATACTGACACATAAGAAAGTGATTATGAATGGGTATGAGAAGCAAATGACTGATTCCAGCTAAGCTCCTTGTCATGGGGTATATATTTTAGGAATATATATATAATAAAACTGCTATCAGACAAAATATTTCCCTTCATAAAGAAATATAAAAGACGGACAATATTTGTGAAGTAAATAAAACCATCTTGAAATACATATAAGCTGTATTTGAATGGGGGTTAATTTTACTATAAAATCTCAGTTTTCTCAACTGAGACACAGAAATTCTATGCAAATTTAAAAAAAAAAAAATCATCCGATGAAACTCATAAGAAATATCATATTTCCCTTTCTAGAATTTCCTTTGCTGAAATTGCTTTCAGGTCTTTGTATGTTGGCCCTAATATGAAAAAGGCAACTCACCAGAGAACAATAAGTGTGTCCTGGGTTTGAGTGAGTGGTGGTTTGTTTTATTTTTTGGTACCAGGGGAGGGGGCTACAGTGGTGGTCACCTGTGAGAAGCTTCTAAAAGCTCCCCTGGCTCCAAGTTTGACCCACCTCTGCACCAAGGCCAAGCCAATCAGAGGAGCCTCTGCGGTAACATATTTAAGAAGTGAAGCTGGACTTGTGAAGAGGAGTTGCAACAGCTGCGTGAACACCAAGGTCAATGGAGGAATGGAGGAAGAAAGGAGAGGGGAGGTGTGCCAGAGCAGAGAACCCCCTGTATCCTGTGGTGAGATGGCAGGGTGGCCCCCGCTGCCACCCAGGAAGTTCTACAGTGGAGAAGACACTGATTTATGGTCTGTGAGGGGCCTTGTTTGGACAAATAAGGTGACTATGCCCAAAGAAGACCAGGATCTTGTGGGAAGAAGTAGCCTCCACTGTTGTAGTTCGGTGCTGGGAGGATTGCAGCATGTGGGGGTGTCCCATGCCAGAGCAGCTCAGGAAGGGCTGCACCCCATAGGAGGGACTCCAGTCAGGGAAAGTTGGTGTCCCACACCAGAGCAGCATAGGGAATGCTGTGGCCTGTTGGATAGAATCACATTGGAGAAAGTCTCCTGTGGAGGACTGTCTCCTGTGAGAGGGGGACCATGGTGGAGCAGGGGGAGAAATTCCAGAAGCTTCCCCCCACCAAAGATGGAATAAGTGGCAGCACTGACTGCACCCCCCATTCCCTGCCCCTGCTCTGCTGGGGAGAGGAGGTAGAGATATTGGGACCAAAATTGAGCCTGAGAAGAATGGAGGGGTGGGGGGAAAGTGTTTTCAAGAGGTGGCAATGTTTCTCATTGTCCTACTCTGTTAAGTGTTGTTGTCAGTGTCTGTAATAAATCCATGTTCTTTTTTTCTTCCTGTAACGAGGTGATTTGCCCCTCCCTGTCCTATCTTGAATCCCAAGCCTGTCTTATTTTCCCCTTCTTATTGCTGGGGGGGAAGGGAAGAGTGAGAGGCTCTATGGTGCTCAGTTTCCCTCTGAGCTCAAACCACAAGTGATTTAATTCTAATTTGTAAAGTTTTGTTTTGATTTTATGGTTTTCTTGCTGGAGTATACCTAAAGCAATACCTATATCTGGTGTCAGAAGCTCTTCTTATTCTTTTAGCCCTCCTGACATCAATGGATTTGTCCTTTTTTTTTGACAGGAATTTGAAATGTAATTTCCTCTATCAAACTAAATAAAAAAAGGGATATATTATCTTTTTTGCATTCATGTGTTATTACTATTTTCATGAAAACTTTGAAGGTAAAGTTGTTATATATTGTACCAAATATGCGATACTGCAATAGGGTACTGTACTATAAAGCAGACTTGAAATAAAACCCAGAAAACTATGTCATTCACTTTGTTGCTCCTCGTTTCCCAAATAATCTCCAATCACAAGTGGACCGTTGCATCCAAAGGTTCAGTACATCACCAGGACATTTCTGCTGTGTGGAAAGACACCTCGAACTGTTTGCAAGTACCTATTTGTGTTGGTTTTCTATGACATGTTCTTTTGGTAGCAGGGGAGGGGTTTACAGTGGTGGCCCCCTATGAGAAGCTTTTCAAAAGCTGCCCTCAGCTCCAAATCTGACCCACCTCTGGCCAAAACAGGGCCAATCAGCAGTAGTAGTTGCGCCTCTACGATAATGAATTTAAGAAGGGGAACCTGAGAGGGCGTTGGGACTTGTGAGGTGAAATTGCAAGAGGGATGAACACTGAAGTCAGTGGACGGAAGAGGAAGGACATGGGGGAGGTGAGCTGGAGCAGAGACTCCTGTATTCCATGGGGAGGCAGCAGGGCCACCCACCCTGTCACCCATGGAGGTCTGAAGTGGAGTAGAGATTGACCTGAAGCCTGAGGAGAAAGCCACTCCAGGACAGGCGTCTGTGCCTAAAGTAGGCCAGGACTCTGAGGGGAGAAGAGGCTCCCACTGTTGTAGTTTGGCACTGGGAGGACTGCAACACAGGGGAATGACCCACACTGGAGCAGCATGGGAATGGCGGCAGCCTGTGGGGGAGGACTCAATGCAGAGAAAGTTCAAGACAGACTGTCTGCAGTGAGAGGGGAGCCACGTGGAACAGGGGATGAATGTGCAACATTCTCCTCCCCTCCTGAGAAGGAAGGAGCAGGGAGCTGAGCCCGGGAAAAAAGGGAGGGGTGGTGGAGCTGTTTTGGGATGTGGTAGTGCTTCTCACTGTCCCTACCATGTCTGTTAAGTGTTGTCTTTGCTAGCATTTGAATTAAAGTGCTGGTTTCTTTTCTTCCCCTTAGGAGTCTGTCTTTTGCTTGTGACCATAACGAGTGAGTTACCTCTCTGTCCTTACATGGTCATATTCTCCCTCCTCATCTCTGATGGGGGAAGGAGTGAGTGAATGGCTGCGTGGTGCTCAGTTCCCCTCTGGGCCTAAATCATGAAGCCATTTTGTTTATAGTTCATGACATTGTCTATTCAAATATTAATTTCAAATTAAATGGTCCAATTGCTCAAAATAAGACAAAATTTGAAAGTATGATATATCCCAGAGAACCTTCATATTGCCTGTATTTTTATATTAGAGACATTCTTATTAAAAAGAAAGTACAACTGTTGGATCTCTGCTGCTCTGCTGACAATAGTCTGAGTTAGCTCATGAAAAAGTGGAAGCAATTTAAAGTGAATTAGTAATTGTCAAGTACTCTTTAAGAAAATGTTCACTCATTTGTTAAAAAGTCAATATTTGAAAAAGTACACTTCAGTTTCCTTTGCAACAACTCTTTGAGAGCATTTTTCTTTCCTCTGCTATTTTGATAGAGTATCATGCTCAAAGTGATAATTAATAGTCCGGACATTCTTCTCAAAATAAATTAGCAATAAATGTCATGAAGTTGATGAATTACAGTGAAGTAAACCTGTAACATATGAGTAAGACACAATAACACTTCTGGAAGTAGTGTTTGATAAAGTGCAAACAAGGAAAGAGTGAAGAATTTAAGAAAGCCTTTATCTTTCCAAGATATGTTTTACATGTTAGAACAGCTAGATGCCACATGAGGAAAATAAATCTTTCTTTTTGCATTTGAGAACAGGGAATGATAGTCTGTATTTATTTAGTTCTCTTGATTTTTATCCTTTACTACAGATAGTCCTCTGAGTTCAGAGGTTGTCACTGTACATTCAGTAATGTGCCTAAAAAGATCCCAATAAAAACCAAACCAAACCAAAACCACATAAACCCGAAACCTGAATCTATTCTGTTCACAGATTATATATACTTACCAAATTTAAGCCTACCTGTTCAAAATTAAATAGCAGAAGGATATGACTCTTCATTATGACTTAATTTAATTATTAAAGGTGACTTATTACAGGTCACCATTTCCATTTGTTGTGGTGTGAGCTTGGTTGGCAGCCAAACACCATGCAGCCGCTCACTCTCCCCTTCTCTTCCAATGATGAGAAGGGACAAATGAGCCAGGCTTGGGATTTGAGACAGGACCAGGAGGAGCAAATCACCCTTTATGGTCATGGGAAAAAGGCAGATTCGATACAGGAAGTAAAAAATAACATGGATTTATTACAGGCACTAACAACAACACGTAACAGAGTAGGACAGTGAGAAGCATTGCCACATCTTGAGAACACCTTCCCCCCATCCTTCAATTCTTCCCAGGCTCAGTTCTGCTCCCGATATCTCTACCTCCTCTCCCCAGCAGAGCAGGGGCAGGGAATGGGGGGTGCAGTCAGTGCTGCTGCTTCTTCCATCTTCGGTGGTGGGGGGATACCTTCCGGAACTTTCTCCCCCTGCTCCATCGTGGTCCCCCTTTCCCAGAAGACAGTCCTCCACAGGAGACTCTCTCCCACGGTTGCAGCCCTTCCCGAGCTGCTCCAGTGTGGGACACCCTCGCATGCTGCAATTCTCCCAGCACTGAATTACAGCAGCAGGGCTACCTTTTCCCACAAGACCTTGGCCTTCTTTGGGCACAGCACCTTGATCATCCAGGTGAAAACAAACACAGGCCACAAATCAATGTCTGCTCCACTGTAGATCTTCATGGGTGGTGGGGGGGCCACCCTGCCATCTCACCACAGGATACAGGGGGGTTTCTGCTCCGGCACATTTCCCCCCTCCTTTCTTCCTTTGTTCCTCCACTGACCCTTGTGTCCACGTAGCTGCCACAACTCCTCCTCACAAGTCTCACTGCTTATCACCACGCTCCTTCTTAAATACGTTATCACAGAGGCGCAGCTGATTGGCTTAGTTTCCAAACAGAAGTGGAGCTGACTTGGAGCAGGGGGAGCTTCAAGAAGCTTCTCACAGGGGGCTGCACCTGCAGCCCCCTCTTCCGTCACCAAACAAAAAACCCCACCACTCACTCAACCCAGAACAATAAAGTATAGCAGAAATACACCACAGGACTGCTTCCTATTCTTTTTTCTGAAGAACTGGCACATCATGAAGTTGCATTTCCCATGTTTTTGGGAAAGAAATGTGATAGGCTTTTAATATTTTTTTTTTTATTTTTTATTTTGTGAGAATATTTTGGGGGAACTTCTGATAATATAGTGTAACATAACTAGAATTAAACAAAAATTAGTTTTTCTTTTCCATGCATAAACTGAAATTGAATACTGAATTAATAGTATTACAGTCAATTACAACTATTTTAAACAGTCTATAATGCTGAATTTCGGTGACTGAAATTTGGGTTTCACGTGGCTGCTTAAACTGACACTCCAATTTATTTTAACCTGTTACTCATTTTCTTGTAGAGCAGCACTACCTCTGGATAACTAGAGATAACGTGGAAGTTTTAACATTACAGAATGCCCTAAATGAAGAGCTTATAACCAAGAAGCTTCATAATCTGAAATGTATGGATCAAGAAACAAATTAAAGGAAACTTAAAATATCCATTTGATTATTGAATCATGTCAATGAAATTTAATTAAATACATAATCCAAAATATTTTAAATTTATCTTAATTTTATATCTGTACATAAATAAGAATACTTACATATCACATACTGTGCATATGATAAGTATTGTACAGCATAAATATTCAGATATGATAAAACAGTTGATTATATGTTACTCTTGAGAAAGCGATAGTAAAAAAAATCAAATTAATTATATATCTTAAATCTTCAATGTCAAGACATACACTGCAGATAATATCATGCAGCATAAAGTAATTATAAAATATTGTAATATTGAGATAATTATCACAGTCCTCTACCGTGTTAAACACCACAATATACCTGTTTGAAAATATACAGTTATTTTAATCACCCATATAATTCTAGCATTCAGTTTGGTGACATAATTAGGGCAGTGAGGAGAACACACAACAAGCTCGTTACCCTGGACTTCAGGAGAGCAGACTTTGACCTCTTCAGGGATCTGTTTGGCAGGGTAACATGGGAGAAAGCCCTGGAAGGAATAGGGGCCTGAGAAAGTTGGTTGATATTCAGAGATCACCTCCTTCAAGCTCAGGAATGATGCATCCCGACAAAGAGGAAGTCAGGTAGAAATGCTAGGAGACCTGCATGGATGAAAAAGGAGTTCTTGGACAAGTTCAGGCATAAAAATGAAATCTACAGAGAGTGGAATCAAGGACAGGTAGCCCTGAAGGAATACAGAGAAATTGTCTGAGCAGACAGGGATCAGGTTACAAAGGACAAAGCTCTGTTAGAATTAAATCTGGCCAGGGAAGTCAAGAGCAATATGAAAAAATTCTATGGTTATGTCAGTGATAAAAGGAAGACTGACAACCTGGGACCTCTGTGGAAGGAAGTGGGACACCTTGTTGCCTAAGATATGGAGAAGGCTGAGGTAATGAATGACTTTTTTGTCTCAGTCTTCAACAGCAAGTTCTCCAGCCACACCACCCATGTCACAGAACGCAAAGACAGGGACTAGGAGAATGAAGAACAAACCACTGTAGATCAGCTTTGAGACCATCTAAGGAACCTGAAAGTGTACAAGTCCATGGGACCTGATGAGATACATGTGCCAGTCCTGAGGGAACAGGAAGGTGTAGTGGCTAAGCAACTATATAATGTATTTGAGAAGAGTTGTGGCAGTCTAGTGAAGTTCCCACTGACGGGAAAAGGGAAAATATAACCCCCATTCCTAAAAAGGGAAAAAAGGAGACCTGGAGAACTACAGGCCAGTCAGACTCATTTCTGTGCTGGGCAAGATCATGGAGCAGATCCTCCTGGAAAATACGTTAGGGCACATGGAAAGAAGGAGGTGATTGGTGACAGCCAACATGGCTTAAGGGCAAATCATGACTGACAAATTTGTTGGACTTCTATGATGGGGTTACAGTGTTGGTGGATAAGGAAAGAGCAAGTTGTGATGATTGGTAAATAAAATATCACGGGTTAATTTTTCTTTTACAGTAATTGTATCTGAATTGCTAGTATCTGTATTACTCATTTGTAAACAAGACTAGAGGCTGTTTGTTAATGTGCATGCTGCATGCTGCAGTGAGTTATAGATGACACATTACTGAGACTTTCAAAATAGACAAGATAAATACTCAACATTTATTTTGAAAAAAAATCAGTACTCCAGCAAACAGTAATAAGATACAGGTTCAGATGTCTGTGAGAGGAACTATTACTACACAGCCAATTTAGGAATTCTTAGGATTTAAACAATAATCCAAAATTCTCAGTCGCTCACCTGACATGTTTCTTAACCTTGAAGAGTTTCTTTGGGCAGTGCCCTGACCCAAGGGGATAGTCCTTGACTGCAGCCTCACTGATCTGAAGAGGGCTGGCTCAAAATGTGTCTCCAGCAAGACTCTGTTTATACCCAAGCCAAAACTGATCTGTGATCATGTCAGTTCTTATTGGCTAAGGGCCCTAATTACTGTAAAGACACAAAAACAAGGGTGCAAAAAGTCAGCAGTCAACTCTGTTTCAACAGTTGAAAAGCCCCATATTTGTCAGTGTGGGTGCACATGCCACAGGACAGTAGCTAAACATACATTTCTACTCAATGATTTTGTGGAAGGAGGTATTTTCCTTAGCTTCACAAGCTCTCTGTATTTAGACTCTGTGTACAATTTGTGTATTCTTTGTTCCAGTAGGATAAGAATGTGTGGCGATATCTCAAATGTTTGTGTTGGTTTTGTTTTTTTTTTTTTTTTTTTTTTTTTTTTTTTCATTCTGTATTATAGCTGTTTTAAAAAGACTAGATGTGAAGTATAGAAATTTGCAAAGATTGTCCCTAATTTACTGCCACTCAAGAGTTCATGACACTTGAGAATAGACAGAAAATTTAAGATTCATCGGGAAGTATGACTATTTCCTAGTACAATGTTTCTACAGGTCAGAATGAAGTATACTGTTGGCAAAATTGACCACCGAAGAGCAGAGTCAGGAAGGTTCCCAGGGTCTCTCTTGGGGGTCAACTTAGCAGGGCAAGAGATAGCACCATGTCGGGGGCAGCCTGGTCTCTCCTTCTAGCAGCAAGGACGTGCTCAACTTGGCGTCTCGTAATTTGCATACTCTGTAAGCAAACTGTTACACCCCTGGGGCTAAGGACGATTTCTTCCAGGAGGGCTGGTTTCGTAACTAGAGATAAGCACGTGCTATAGAAACAGGAGTAGAAGTCGTTAAGGAGAAGAATGCTGTGAGCTAGCAGAAAATTAACTGCAGAAAAAGTCAAGCTGACCTTAGACGTTAGCCAATCATGAGCTCAATTTTTGCAATATGTATTAGGTGATTAACCATTGTGCCAATCAGCTTAAAACACGTGTCTCTCTTTGTCTGTTTGGAATATAAAATCGGTTGTTGTGTTCAATAAAGGAGATCCTGACTTGCATCGAGCTGGGTCTCCGTCTCTCAATCGCGGCAAATTGGTGACCCCGACGTGATTCGGGATTAAGAACCACCTATCTGCGTGGCATGCTGCGAGTCCCACAGAACTTTGAATGAGCTGCTGAAAGGAAGCAGGAGCCGGCATTAAGAATCCCTCCGGAGTTGTGAGGTGAGCTGTGGGAGACATGGGAAGTCAGGTGTCTTCCCCAGAGAGGGACGTATATGAACTTATGAAAGCCCTTCTTAAAGAGCATGAAAAGAATCTCTCTGGGCAAGATCTTAAGGTTATGCTCAAGTGGGTACAAGTGAAAATCCCCACTGTAACTGCTTCCAGTATATTAACGACTGAGCTTTGGGATGACGTGGGGGTTAAGCTGTGGGACGCGGCTACAACAGGGAATGCTGAAGCACAGCGCATGCTCCCGTGGTGGAGGACTATCTTTGAAACTCTGAAGGCTCAGGAGACCGTTAAGAATAAAGACACTAAAGACAGGAAAGGTCTCCCGGTCGATAAGAAGACCTCGGAGCCTCTTGAGGTGGGTGCCGCCAAGTACCCCCCAGAGGATGATCCTTTTGATCCAGGACCAGTGGACCCAGAGGAGGAGCCAGATCTCTACCCTCCCGATCCCCAGGACGTATGGGCAAATATTAAACGACAAGCTCTGAAAGAGGGGGACTTGCAACTTGCGAAAAAAATAGTCGCTCCTGTTATCTATCAGGGGAGGGGGGCTCAATGGGAGGCATTATCCTTCCCTGTGGTGAAGGAGTTGCGCCGTACTGTTACCGAGCATGGCCTCTCTTCCCCATATTTCGCGAGTTTGTTATCTTCTGTCTTAGATACTTATGTCATGACTCCGCATGATCTCAAATCTCTCGCACAGTTGCTGTTAACCCCCACACAGTATTCGCTATGGGAGTCGCTATGGGGGAGGGGACTCCAAACGCATTTTTAGGAGGGGCATGTAGCCTCTGTTAAGCCCTTTGTGCTACCTGTGCCTATGATCTTATGGGGACGTGATGTACTGTCACAATGGGGAATGGCTATTCAAACGCATTTTTAGGAGGGGCCATTGAGGTGCGCGACACCCTGAAATTAACCTGGAAAACTAATACCCCTGTCTGGGTGGATCAATGGCCCCTGCCGCTAGAAAAGCTTCGCGCCCTGGAAGAATTAGTTGATGAACAGTTATCCAAAAGACATGTTGTGCCCTCTGTAAGCCCCTGGAATTCACCTGTTTTTGTGATTAAAAAACAAACTGGCAAGTGGCGCTTGCTCCATGACCTCAGAAAAATTAATGACGCTATGGAAGACATGGGAGCCCTGCAACCAGGGCTCCCTTCTCCCACAATGATCCCCCGGGACTGGTCTCTGACAGTCATTGACCTCAAGGACTGCTTTTTTAATATCCCTTTGCATCCAGAAGATTCTCCTAAATTTGCTTTTTCAGTTCCAAGCGTCAACATGCAAGCTCCATTGCAGAGATATCAGTGGGTTGTGCTACCACAAGGAATGAAAAACAGTCCCACAATATGCCAATGGTATGTAGCCAAGGTCCTTAGCCCTGTTAGAACAAAGATGCCCTGCGTTTTATTGTACCATTATATGGATGATATTCTAGTGGCAGCACAACATCACGAAGTCATGGAGGAAGCTGTAGCCCTTGTCATAACTGCTGTTAATTCAGCAGGTCTTTGTGTTGCGCCGGAAAAGGTTCAGAAAATACCACCATGGAAATATCTAGGCTGGCGCATACGGGCTCAAACTATAGTCCCACAGCCTTTACTAATTCAAGCAGATGTGAGGACTTTGCATGATGTGCAGAAGTTGTTGGGAACAATTAATTGGGTCCGACCTTTGCTAGGAATTTCCAATGCAGATTTAAGTCCTTTATTCGACCTACTTAAGGGGAGCACAGACTTATGTTCCCCTCGCGCTCTCAACCCTGCAGCTGTTGATTCCTTACAAAAAGTTGCTACAGCTATTACCTTAAGACAGGCACATCGATATGCCCCTGAGTTACCTTTCCTTTTAATCATTTTGAATCCTGCTCGACAGCCTCATGCCTTGATATTTCAATGGGACTTGCAGGAGTCTGACCCGTTGCTTATCATTGAATGGGTATTTTTACCGAATCAACCCACGAAAACCATCTCAACACAGCATGAAATGTTTGCATCCTTGATTGTCCGTGCCAGGCGCCGCTTGTTAATGTTGTCTGGAATGGACTTCACTTGTATTTATTTGCCTATGGTCAGTGATTATTTGCAGTGGCTTCACCAACAATCGGAAGCCTTCAGTATAGCGATAGCTGGTTATACAGGCCAACTCACTTCTCACCCACCTTCTCATAAATTGTTTAATGCTAATTTCCAGCTTGTACCTAGACCAAAGAGGAGTGACCAGCCTTTGCAAGCTCTTACTGTTTTTACAGATGGATCTGGGAAGTCCCACAAATCTGTTATCCTCTGGTGGGACGACCAGCGCAAACAATGGGAATTGGATATAAAGACAGTGCCGGGTTCCCCCCAAATCGTGGAACTGACTGCCGTCGTCCGAGCCTTTAGAAAATGGTCTACACCGCTTAATATCATCACTGATTCAGCTTATGTTGCAGGGATTGTTGAACGAGCTGAAGCGTCTGTGTTACGAAATGTCTCACATTTTGCCTTATTTGCTTTGTTACAGGAGCTTATTTTTCTTTTAGATTCTCGCATTCATTCCTATTTCATTATGCATGTCAGATCTCACACTTCCTTACCTGGCTTTATAGCGGAAGGGAACCGGCAAGCTGACCTGCTTACATTACCGGTACAGGTACTGCCAGACCGCATAGCACAAGCAAAACTCAGCCACGCTTTCTTTCACCAAAATGCTGGTGGGCTTAAGCGACAATTTGGCCTTACTACTCAGCAGGCAACCAGTATAGTTGCTGTGTGTCCCGATTGTCAAAGGCACTCATTTCCTACAATAGCAGGAGGAGTTAATCCTAGAGGATTGCAAAGTTTGCAACTTTGGCAAACCGACGTCACTCATTTTTCGGAGTTTGGTCACTTAAAATATATTCACTCCTCTATTGATACCTTTTCTGGGGCATTATTTGCCTCTTGTCATACTGGCGAAAAGGCGCGCGATGTTCAACGACATATGCTGCGTGCTTTTGCCACTTTAGGCATACCTTCTCAAATTAAAACTGACAATGGCCCTGCATATATTTCAATTGCAATTAAAAAGTTTTTGAGTTCTTGGGGGATCAACCACATTACGGGTATCCCTCATTCCCCCACGGGCCAATCCTTAATTGAACGCTCTCATCAGTCTCTGAAACGCTTATTGCAACAACAAAAAGGGGGAATAGGGACCGTTACCCCCGAGGAACGTCTTCAGAAAGCTTTATATGTTTTTAATTTTCTGAATTGTTCTTTGATAGACAGTAAGCCTATCAGGATGGTTGAGAAGCCTTGTAAAAATGATTGTGTATGCTTTAGTCGTTTTTATTCTTTTGTTACTTTGTTTACCCTGTTTTTTGCAGTGTGTGCAGAACCTGGTAGCCAGTTCAGTGAAAAGGGTCCTTATTGTGCAACAAGAAGGGGGAGATGTCGGGGGCAGCCTGGTCTCTCCTTCTAGCAGCAAGGACGTGCTCAACTTGGCGTCTCGTAATTTGCATACTCTGTAAGCAAACTGTTACACCCCTGGGGCTAAGGACGATTTCTTCCAGGAGGGCTGGTTTCTTAACTAGAGATAAGCACGTGCTATAGAAACAGGAGTAGAAGTCGTTAAGGAGAAGAATGCTGTGAGCTAGCAGAAAATTAACTGCAGAAAAAGTCAAGCTGACCTTAGACGTTAGCCAATCATGAGCTCAATTTTTGCAATATGTATTAGGTGATTAACCATTGTGCCAATCAGCTTAAAACACGTGTCTCTCTTTGTCTGTTTGGAATATAAAATCGGTTGTTGTGTTCAATAAAGGAGATCCTGACTTGCATCGAGCTGGGTCTCCGTCTCTCAATCGCGGCAGCACCACTCAACACTTCCATAGTTAAAGGAGAGAATAGACCAGATTTCTGGTTCCAGAAAGTACAAGATATTGCAGTGCATAATAAAAAATAAGTTATAAAGCCTCTGCAGTGGCATATTCCATATTCCCATTTCCTTATATCCATTTTGCTTAGCACATGTACAGATTTTTTTTTTTTTTAAACAACTGTGTTGTGCATTCCTGATACAATTGTGAAAATAACTGGATTTCATAGAACTGAAATAGGAATTTATAGTAATTATATGAAAGCATGTGGCTTTTAACAAGAAGTTGATGGTAGTTCTTCAGCTACATCTCTTTTGAAACAAGTGTAAAGGAATTTATTGTTTCATATTAAGTACCACAGGGCTTTCCTGGGGAAGAAACGACGGGAGGGGATCAAAGGCATTTTCATATTCAAACTAAACATTGAAATTGATATATTCCACATGTTTATAGATTTCATGTATATAGATATCAGATGATAAGCAAATACAGTAATAGACTGAGAAAAATAGATGCAAAAAATGCTTGATAAGAATAATAAGAGATATTGAGCTCATGTTGTTTCAGATGTGTCTGTTCATGCTTGAGTTTGTGCTGATTGAAGCAAAATATAAAAACAAAGCTATGGATAGCTCATTGTCTTCCCCAAGGCTAGAAACTACTAAGTTTTTCTAAAAGAAATATTCCCCCCTGGGTAATAATTTAAATATATGGACACAAAGTTTCTGTCTTCTGTGAGGTGATATCAAAGTCAAATCCATCATTTTGACAGTATATCATGTATGGTAGCTATAGATCTCAGTCCTTTTGTAATTAGCGAGTTTATGAGGAATTAATGGTCCATTATTCTCTACTGAATTGCTTGAAACTTGTCCCATCTTTAGAAAGGGCGACTTTCAAATTCAAAAGTATATTGGTATGTCTTGAATTAAGCTGTTCTGAAATCAATCAAGGTGATAGTAACAGCAGAACAAAACCCAACAAACCCGATCTACAAATTTTATAATAATTCAGATTTTTAGATCTAGATTTAAATGATCAAACTTTCTACTCAACTTCTTAAAATAAGTTAACTTTTTTAAAGTAAGTTAACTTTTTTTTTTCTCTCTTTCAACTTTTCTTTTTCTCTTTTGTTTTCTATTGCAGAAACTGAAAAAAGAAGCACATTTAAGTGGAATGATTTTACCATATCTACAAAGTACTCTTGAGAACATATACTAACATAAAACTACAAGGTTTTTTAACATGTGGTGGAGAAAGATCTGATGGTTTGACATGAAAACAAGTAAACTGAAACTGGAAATATGGGATATGTTTTAAAGAAAGAGTATGATTAAAATTCAAAATTAACATGCCCAAATACCAATTGTGATCTATAAACAGAAATTGTGGGGCTCAGTTGACATAATTGAATAGAACTTCACTGACATATCAATTATTGATATCACTTGGATACCTACCCATAGGTATGTTATTCACCTACATATGTTGCGATGCATACAATTTGTTTCTAATATTATAGAGCAAGCTTCCACTGCCTTTATCATGTTCAGGATTATATTCTCATAATTTTTTTTTTTTCCAATGTCCACAGATGTTAAAATGCCTAACATATTTCTATTATTTCATTCATATTTTCCTCAGGCCAAATCCATTTCTCCTTGAACAATTACTAAAAAAGAATCCTGAAATAGTTTGTCTATGTACTAATTAAAAGCACAGAAACTTTGTTAATCTATGTGTATCATATTCTGTTGCAATATTATTTTATTTTCAACATATTATAAAAATTAGACTGAAAAGAACATTCAACTAAATCTTTTATTTATGCTTTGCTTAGTGCTTTTCCCAATGGACAACAGCTAACATTTTTGCTGCTTTTGAAACTCTGTTTAATTAGATTTTATTAGAATTCAGTTTTTTTACTCAAATCAGACAGATTATTTCCTTTTAAAAAGCTGCTGTGATTACTAGGAACAATATATATACACAGTATGTACAGTACATTTCATTTGTTCAGCCTGGAAAAGAGAAGACTCAGGGGAGACCTTGTTGCGGCCTTTCAATACTTAAAGCATGCTTAAAAGAAAGATGGAGAAATACATTTTATTAGGCTCTATAGTGGCAGGACAAGGGTCACAGTTTTAATCTGAAAGATTAAAGTGGTGAGACACTGGAACCAGTTTCTCAGAGAAGTTGTGGATGTTGCATCATTGGAATTCTTCAAGGTCATGTTGGATGGGGTTTTGAGTAACGTGATCTAGTGAAAGATTTTACTGGAGTGGGGGTTGGACTAGGTGATCTTTAAAGATCCCTTTCAATCCAAACCATCCTATGATACTGTGATTCTAAAATCCCATATTATAGTTGCCAAAATTGTTCATATTGATCTCCTATCTTGAGCCATTTAATGCTGGTTAGGGACAACAGTGCAGTTGTTAGAAACTGGTCCTGGTTTATTGGGAATATAATTCAGTTAATCCTCATTTACCTGATGAAAATAGAAACACAGTGGAAGCAATATTTATGTTGATCAGAAACATTTAAATTATTTTTATTTTTTATTTCTTTGCAAAGATGTTTTCCTCAGGACTTAATTTCTTTATTCAGTTATTTAACTAGTAGTTATTTAAGGTCATCTGATGAAGATTGCTTATAGATATGAATTTATAAATAAATATTGTGTTTTCTGACTTCTCTTTTGGATGATAGAAAAAAACTAAGCCAAGTAAAAGTGCCTAACAGTAATTGCATCTAATTTTAAAATATTTGTGCATCAGCTTGTGTATGTGACTTCCTGCACATTTTGTTCTCATTAAAATGCTCCAGGGAATCTGTTTTGAATAAACCTAACTAAATAACAAAGCCATACTTAAGATTAATCCTCTTTTTTGAAGAAATACTTAATAGGGATATACATATGAAATCTATTCAGTCTGCCTACAATAATAATTGTGATCCTTGTTAAGGATATGAAAACAGAAAGGTATGAAAGTTAGTTTGCATTTTACATTCCATAAATTACCACAAAGTATAATGAGCTATGAAACTATCTCCAAGATTACATAAATTTAAAAAACAAGTTTTAATAAGCTGAGTTTCACTGATGACAGTAAAACAAGCTGAAGATTCATACAGATAAAATTCTGCACTTGTCCATTATGGTGAATTAGAATTTAGTCTCACGGTCATTTATTTACCTATTTAACTTCATTACTAATTTAAAAACAGTATGATTATAATCATACCTGAGAGTTCTGACACTAACTTAAAAAGCTTTTTTAAAGGTAGAGGGTTTTATTCAAACGTTATCTATACTTCTAAAAGTATATACTTACACACAAACACACACACACTGTCCTGATACACCTTGACTTCATAACAAATACCATGTTTTCACTGCACAGTCATACTGCTGATGTCCACTCTGCTGCTTGCCCTGAACTAGTACCAATGACCCAGTGCATTATCAGGGCAAGTGCTGATGATGGCAGAAAATTAGGTGTATGGCTGGAATTACAGTCTGGATGATTAATGAAATCTGGGGTGTATAGTGGTATATTTTAAGAAAAATGAGCACAAATGTACCAAAACCAGTGAGGTACCCTCATTTAATTTCCTGCTTTTCTAAAAATGTAGTGCACGCATCATATGACACAGGTGGTCTGAGAAAGCTTCCTTCTAATAATTTAATATCAAACTTGTACAAAGCAAGCAAGTGCAGTACAAATATTAACTTAGCATTAAGGTAACAAAAAGAGTTTGGGAATGGAGGTTTCCTTGCCCTAAGATAATGATTACATACTATTCCTCCTCTTTTTTCCTATGGTAGAGAACATCTGTGACGTATCTAGGTTGCATTGAAACCTTACTGATTATATTTTCTTGTACAAGCTAGGAACCTAGTTCCTGGACCAATGTTACTTTACATTGGTAAAGTAAGTTCCTTTACTTTACAATCACTCTCAACATGACTCACGTTAAAGACCAGTGATATTTTACAAATCATGGCTTTTTACAGATAACCAACAAGTTCAAAACTGGGTTCAGTGTTCATGCAGAACTTTTTTAAGAGAAGTGATAAATCAAGTTAGGTACTTTATTTCAAACCCCAAGTGAATCTTTTCCATTAATAGGAAACACTTAGGAACATCTTTAAAAAAGAAGAAAACCCAAGAAAAATAGTATGCTTTGACTTTACCTCCTTTATATACACAAGAATCAAAAATGCAGGGTGATACTTAAGTATCTTTTTTGGACTTCAGGATTATTACATTTAGGTAAAATTGATTCTCAAGACCCACTTTGTATTGCAGTTAGTAAAGATAAAGCATGATTATACAGATAAAATGGCAAGGCTGAGGATACCCTGACAATCTCAGAAAATCTATTCAGTGTGGGCTTTGGTTGTTGTGGGAGAGGGCAGAAGGTTTCTAACAAGTCATTTGTAAAAATTAAACTGCTATTTAGTCAACAGGTTATCCAAAAGACACTGTAGGTGATGTCAAAGTTCTGCAGACTAAGGTCAGAGAAGAAAGAGGAGGAGGCAGTGCTGCAGGTGCTGGAGCAGATTAGCCTGCAGTCTTTGCAGAAGACCACAGAGCAGGTATTTCCCTGCTGCCCATGGAGAGACCATGCTGGAGCAGATATCTACACTACAGCCAATCCAGTATCCCACACTGGAGAAGATGGATATGCCCTGAAGGAACTGCAGCCTGTGGAAAACCCATGCTAGAGCAGGTTTATCTTAAAGGACTGCATCCCATGGGGAGGACCCAAGCTGGAGCAGGGGAAAAGTGTGAGGAAGAAGGAGCAGCAGAGAGGAGATTGGACTGACCACAACCCTCCATTCCCCATCCCCCTTCAGGTGAGAGAAGTAGAGAAGTCAGGAATGAAAGTATGAAATTCAGCCAGGGAAAAGAAGGAATGGGTGGAGGAGAAGATGCTTTGGGAGGATATGGAGGTATTTCTCATCATCCTATTCTATTTTCATTGGTAATAAATTAAATTAAATTAATTTTCCCCGAGTTGAGTCTGTTTTGCTCATGATGGTAAGTGACCTCCCTGTCTATCTTGACCCATAAATTTTTTCATTTTCTTTTCTCACTTTTATCCTGTTGAGGAGAGGGAGTGAGAGAGCAGCTGGCCAAGGTCAATCCATCACAAACCTTTGTTATAAAAAGGTATTCGGTCTGTAAAATATATTCCCAGAAAAATTATTGTGTAAGAAGTATGAAATTCTGCCTGAATTTATGTATGTATGTATGTATGTATGTATGTGTGTATTTATTTATTTATTTGCATTGCTGCTTACCAGTCTGGATGTTATATAAAATTAAAATCCTATGCTTTTAGTGAGTTCTTGTTTTAAGTAGAAGATATTATATAGTAAACTGCAGATGATTTTACTCTAGTAAATAACAAGCAGTTTCAAATATAAAATTAAATGCTGGCTGTTATCTTTGGTAAAATAGTTTTGGGGGTGTATTTCAGAAGTTATTGAATCAAAACTACTTAATTCCCATTTATTTCTGACAAGAAATATTTTGAAAGACACTTGCCACAAAAGCATGTTTTGCAAGATCTCTAGGAACAGAAAAATAAAATAATTTGCAAAACCATCTGAAATCCATAAAATAACATGCAATAGATAAAAATATGTAATGGTGCAATTTTGGATCAGTCCTTAAAAAGTGAAGAGTCATCAGCCAGACGTCCTTTACAGTTTCACTTTCTCCTGTCTTTCTGTTCAAACCCTTGTAAAACAATGAACAGCTAATGTAATGTGAGAACTGAGCTCAAGAGTACACAGTGAATCAAGATCATGACATTCCTCAGTGAATCAAAGAGAAAATGTCCTTTGTGAAACCCAGACAGCCTGTTCAGTTAAAGAAAGCAAAAAGTAATAAGCCAAGCAGCATAGCCTACATTCATCCAGACTTAATTGAGCACCACTTGATGTACTTAATTTAAGAACCTAGCTCATTTATACTTCTCCATTCTCACAAAAGAGAGTTAGGTATCTCCAGAGAATGATTCAAATTTCAAATTTAAATCACTTTCTGTAAAAAATAAATCTAGAGTGACTGTATCCCTTAGTTAGCCTTTTTGGATATGTGCCTAAAACTTTTTCAAACTTCTTTTTTTTTTTTTTTTTTCAATATCCTTAAATGTCTTAATGATTGTTTTAATAAAATATTGAAATTATAAGTCCCTTACATTAAAAGATGTAGACCAGGAACTTCTCTTCAGTATATCTTAAATTGGCTCCCACTTCCTATGAAAACAATATGTAAATTAATATATAAAACTTTTTTTTCTTTAATTTCAGAATGTATACACATATGCTTTGTCCCCATTTTTAATCATCTAGCTGGATTTACATGTCTTTGTACAAATGGAAAATTGATTTCTGTACTTTAAAAAGTAGTTGGTTGAAGTATAAACAACTGAAAAAAAAGAAAATTTCTTTTAGATGCTAGCCCAATCGCAAGTAGATAGTGGATACCTTTCAGGAATTTCTTTTGGTTAAATGATGCTTTTAATCATAGAATCATAGAATGATTTGGGTTGGAAGGGACATTAAAGATCTTCTAGTTCTAACCCCCCTGCCATGGACAGGGACACCTTCCACTAGATCAGGTTGCTCAAAGCCCCGTCCAACCTGGCCTTGAACACTTCCAGGGTGGGGGCATCAACAGCTTCTGCAGTCAACCTGTGCCAGTGTCTCACCACCCTCACAGTAAAGAATTTCTTCCTTATATCTAGTCTAAAACTATCTCCTTTGAGTTTAAAGCCATTACCCCTTGTTCTATCACTACATGCCCTTTTAGGAAGTCTTGGTCCTGTATTTACCAGTACTGAGCAACAACTTGCATGATAACATCTAATTTTTAAAA
This sequence comes from Tyto alba, assembly GCF_018691265.1. Classification (NCBI taxonomy): domain Eukaryota; kingdom Metazoa; phylum Chordata; class Aves; order Strigiformes; family Tytonidae; genus Tyto; species Tyto alba. The sequence goes on from NW_024881321.1 coordinate 20,586,291, forward strand.
AGTTACATGTTACATCAGGTCCTTCTAGTTAAAGTGCTTGCAGACACAGAACATGAAATACATTGTTATTAATCTGCTTCTGGATGTCTGTGAATCACTTATTATGTCAATGCAGTTATTAATTATTTGCATTTGAGAATATGTCCTACCTGCTCTGCTGAAATCATATATTGTTATGTTTCATTTGTGACCAAGAGTTGTGCATGAAGCAGCTATCTGTCATCAACAGACATCCTGAGATGGACCATGGGCACCTATAACTTGTCTTGTCTTCTCACTTTGCAGATTAGAATAAGACAATAATGTCTCCACCTCTCCCATTATCTCCTCAGGACACTATTTGCTCTAGGTGATAAGCCAATGAGGGAGTGAGAGTGCAACCTCAATACTCCTCTAAATACGGTATCTGCAATTTCCCCATTGATTGTGCAAATACCCTTCTTGTAAGTAAGTTCTGTGAAACTACACAAGACCCAGAGGGAAGCTAATACTGTTACGGTTTGATGTGGAGCTTAGTCTAGACTTATTTTAGAGTCCACACTGTTATATATTCAAATTGTGAGGCATGAAAATATCAATTAAGCCTGGGAGGAGGCATTTCCATAAAAATACACTTGCATAAAATCTGGACCACTGGTAAAGGGGGAAAAAAAAAAAAAAAAAAAATAAAAAAATCAGTCAGTTTAAGTATCCAGGATGTCAGTTCCTAATTACTTTTCTTGATGAAACAGTGGTAGTTGATGCACTTTGTTTCCTGCTTCAAATGTTTTGATAGTATAGTTATGATTCTGTCCTGGTTGGGGCTGGACTAGAGTTCCTGTTTGTTTTAGTAGCTGGAGGAGTGCTGCAGCACACTGAGACCCCAGGGGCTCCCCAGGTCCCAGTGCCCTGACCTGTGTGCGGGGGCGGGGGGAGCACAGCTGGAGGGCTGGGCCCGGATTGGCCGATAGTCCATGTCATGTGACATTGCGCTCCCTATATAAAGGCAGGAGTGGGCCAGGAGGGGCTCTCACTTCTGGGAGTGTGGCTGTGGGGCCTTTGTGTTGGGGATTGCTGGCTGGGAGCAGGTGATTGTTGGTTGGTTGGTTGGTGGGTGGTGAGCAGCTGTATGGTACATTACCTGTTGATACTGCTGTCAGCGTATTGTTCTGTTACTGTTATTAAACTGTTTTTATCTCAACCCACAAGTCTCCCTTTGCCCCTCCGATTCCCTCCCCATTGCCAAGTGGGGGGAGGGTGGGTGAGCGACTGCTGGGCATTTAGCTGCTGAGTAGGCTCAAACCACAACAGTCTCATACAAACTGTTTGTTTTTTGGTTTTAATTAGCATTCCATTAGTTCTTTCAGAAATTACTATCTTCAGGATAAGTCTCTGTTTTGAAAATAGCTGATGTAGCAAACCTTTAAAGATAGTATTTATAGTAGAAATTATGACAATTATAGGATGACAGTAAGGAAACTTTGAAGATTAAAATATCCAGCAGACCAAGTTTTTTTCACATCTTAGCTACTAAGCCTTTGAAAGCTTAAGCAAGAAATGTGAATGCAAACCAAATTAAACTTTCTCCTTAATAAGAGAGTTTGTTGTCAACAGAAAGGTTTCCAACACTGAAATTCCGAGATTATTACAAAGGAGAACTGATAAATGCAATATTTATTCTGCATAAAGACATCTTCCTCCATTTAAAATAAAATCTTTCTGCCTCTGAATGACAAATACAAAATTATATGCAGGTTAGGGTATTATATTTTACATATAAAATTCAATAACTGTATAGGTATCCTGTTCACTGAAAAAAATACAGACTAGTTGATCTATTTATTGGTTTTTAGAGAATCCTTAAAGCCCATGTGAATTCTTTCCAAATATGTTTTTTGCACCTGAAATTGAATATTGATGTCTTAAGTAAATGGGATCTTTCTTTGCATACTTTCAGAGACTATGTCCACTTCATCTACTTCTCTATCGGTTCCCCACTTATGGAGAAAACACAGAGTGTGAGCAATGATAAGCTATTTTCATCCCATTCTTGAACAGAAAGCAATGCAGAGGCTTTGTAAGATTCAACATGAGTTTGAGTAGCATAAATTCTCCACATTTCCTTCCTCTTCTTTAAGAAGGTTGAAAAATCAGGGTGAAAGGGAGAAGTGACACAGAGAGAGGTTGTGTTTTGGTTTTTTTCTTCCCTTTCAAATCATCCTATTTATGCTACTAGATTGATATGTCATAGCACAAATGCTTTTCATGCAGTGGGTTGCTCCCTGTGTACCACTCAATACCCTAAGATGAAAAGACAATTTGTAGAGTGTTAGACATTAGAACTGTCTTTTCTAGATTGAATCACATTTCTCTTAGGCATCTGTTATTCATCACTTTATTTACATCTGGACTGAAAAGACTGTGGAAAGGTGATCATTTCCTTGTTACTAGAACAAAAAGACTCTCTCTGCTTCCCTTGCAGCACATAGGGTTCCTGTCATATTCTGCACACATCTCCTGGTTCTTCTTACATACCAGTCTAATTTGAGACTAACTCCTCTCAAAATAGTTATATAAAACTATCATATGGGAGAAGGGCTAATTTTTTGCAGTTTCACTTAAATAAATTTCTCTATATTTTACTTTAAATGTGATTAGTTTTGTAGAGTAGCACTTGATAAAATATTTCAAACTATGTTTCTTTTATGTTATTAATGGGATTATCTATTTATTTAGACAGTAAATATCAAAACAGTGTCATGCAAATTAAAAATACATTACTACTAGTACCTAAGTAAAATAGACACCTAGCACTTTGGTTAAACTAAAACTTTCAAATAAGGTTAATTAATCAGGAAGATTATTTCATTCTGTAGGCACTTAGAGAAAACTTACAATTATTTCTATTAAAAAGGAAAATAACTGGAAGCAGTATTGTAAAGGATATTTAATCAGAGAATTTGCCTAAAAGAAGGATTTCAGGTTCATGGCAATTTAATTCTTTCAATATTTGTCTTCACTCTCAGTTATATCCAAACAATTTTTTTTTTTAATGTTGCAATGAACTAGATTATGCTAAAATTTTGCATCCTGTGCTAAAATTGATAAAAAAAAAAAATATTTTTCCTAGACAGTTACAAGAGGATTCCAAGGTAGTTCCGCTATACTGTCTGTCATGATCCCCCGGGTTTTGTGAGTCTGTTTCAGACTTGCCAGTCTACAGTTTATAGCAGTGAGCATCTTCCAAAACTCACCTTAATGAAGCCTGGGGCAGACACAGGTTTCCCAGACTCTTGGACTTCAAGTTCTTGATGATCATAGGTCCTGAAGCTTGGGACACCTCACCATCCTCGATATTTGACTTCCTGAGAGTTGAATCTATGTATTTACATAGTTTAAAGCTAACTAGCTAGTCTCTGTATGTACGTGAGTTTATACTAGCAGATTTAGCAGTTGCTCCCATCCTAGTCAATATACCTACTTAAACCTAGTCTTTTGGCAAAGACATTACTACAGGATAGATACAGTATTTGTTATACTGGGTAAATTCTAACCAGCTCTTCCGACAAACACTTATCTACTCATATTTTGAATGCTGAAGCTTTGAAAGAAGCATAAAAATAGTACCACTGAAGAAGAGATTCAGAGTATAAACTTGGCCCTGCCCTTGTTTCCCCTTCACCATCCTATTCACTTCCTCCTAGTTAGAAGAGTGTTATATAGCTTGCAAAATCAAAGACTCAAAGAAAGGATTGGAAATGTGGAAATTGAGGCTTGCTGCACATACTCATTATGCTACTCTTTGTAGCTGCATAATTTTCTGACATTTTTCTGATGAGATCTGCCATTAAACGTGCATAGTTAATGGAAAATTTATCAATGCTGTACAGTATTTCACATTTAAATCCACATGTCATGCAGTATAAAATTGCAGATCTTAAAAGACTTTATGTATACTGCACCTGCACAGTATTTTCAATCCAACATAATTATAATATCATTAAATAATAAAATCATGTTTTCATGGCATATCCTGGTATTTATAAGCCTGGGTGACTATCACTGTCCAGACTTTAAAATCTTCCAGCTTCAGTTGGAACCTGAATCTTTCTTCACCAGATATTGAAATAGTAAATATTTTTTTTTTTTTTTTTTTATGCAAGAACGAAGCTACCATGATATTCAGGAATATTTTAGGTTATGGGAAATTCTTCTATCTAGAAGCCTTCTGCATCCGGCTTAGTAATGCTGTCCTGAAATATCTTGAACTGGTAATCAGCTTTTTCCAGAAAGTGAAATCATACTTGATTGTGCTACTGGGAGCAAAAGGAATTGAAGGGCTCCGCATGTCTCCTTGACATAGGCCATGTGTGAGAAAACAACAAAAAAATCTTCTTCTCATCAGTAATAGAATACAAAACAGAAATAGATGACTAAAAGAATAAAATGGAAATGGATCCGAGAGAGATGCAAGAATGATATAATTTAGAAAATGAAGACATAAACATTAAGATGGCACTAAATGGAAATGCTATAGTAACATTAATGAGGAGAAGTGTTATGCTGGACCTTGTTCTCACCAACAAGGAGGGGCTGGTGGAGAGTGTGAAGCTCAAGGGCAGTCTTGGCTGTAGTGAACATGAAACAATGGAGTTCAAGATCCTCAGGGCAGCAAGAAGGGCGCAGAGCAAGCTCGCTACCTTGGACTTCAGGAGAGCAGATTTTGGCCTCTTCAGGGATCTGCTTGGTAGAGTACATGGGATAAATCCCTAGAGGGAAGAGGGGCCTGAGAAAGCTGGTTGATATTCAGGGATATCCTCCTCCAAGATCAGGAATGATGCATCCTGACAAAGAGGATGTCAGGTAAGTAGTACACCAGGAAGCCTACATGGATGAACAAAAAAGGAAACCTGCAGAGGGTGGAATCAGGGACAAGTACCCTGGGAGGAATATAGAGAAATTGTGCAGACACGGATCAGGTTAGGAAAGCTAAAGCCCTGACAGAATTAAATCTGGCTGGAGACATCAAGGGAAGCAAAAAAAAAGATTCTATAGATACATTGGTGATAAAAGGAAGATTAGGGAAAATGTGGACCTTATGTGGAAGGAAATGGGATGAGGAGAAGGATGAGATAGTCAATGACTTTTTTGCCTTAGCCTTCACCAGCAAGTGCTCCAGCCACACTGTCCAAGTCACAGAATGCAAAGGCAGGGACTGGGAGAATGAAGAATCACCCAATGTAGGAGAAGATCAGGTTCGAGACTGTCTAAGAAACCTGAAGGTGCACAAGTCCATGGGACCTGATGGGATGCATCCATAGGTTCTGAGGGAACAGTCATATGAATTGACTAAGCCACTATCCATCATATTTGAGAAGTCATGGCTGTCTGGTGAAGTTTCCACTGACAGAAAAAGGGGAAACATAACACCCATTCTTAAAAAGGGAAAAAAGGAGACTGGGGGAACTACAGGGCAGTAAGACTCACTTCTGTTCTGGGCAAGATCATGGAGCGGATCTTCCTGGGAAATATGTTAGGGCACATGGAAAGAAGGAGGTGATTGGTGACGGCCAACATGGCTTCACTAAGGGCAAATCATGACTGACAAATTTGGTGGCTAACAGGTGGATGTCTAAGGGGAGAGCAGTGATAAGTGGTATTTCAGGGGTTGGTATTGGCAGCAGTGCTGTTTAACATCTTTGTTGGTGACATGAACAGTGGGATTGGGTGCACCATCAGCAATTTTGCCAACAACAACAAGCTGTCGACATGCTGGAGGGAAGTAATGCCATACAGAGGAACCTTGGCAGGCTTGAGAGGTGGGTCTGTGCAAACCCCATGAAGTTCAACAAGACCAAGTGCAAAGTCCTGCACATGGGTCAGATCAATGCCATGTACAAATGCAGATTTAGATTGGGTGTAAGGAATATTGTTTGTCACTCTTAATGGAAACACACACTTTTCTATTTCATATATGCAGCAATTGTGTGGAACAGTGAAATGTCCAAGATTCCCTGTGAATAACCTTTGAGCAGTACAGAAGCCAATTTGTAAAATATCTGTGTTTTGATATATAAAATTTCATCAACTCCTGGGAAAAAATATAGGCTGTCTGCCCAAAGACACATTTAATTGAATATTAATTAAAATTAATTGACTATTTTCTTCTTTGAAGTAGATAACATGAACTTTTTCTTTATGTAACTTTTTCTTTATGCAACTCAGAAATTCAGATACACAATTTTAATCATTACAAATATCTTGTACTTCTCAAAACTTCAGTGTGGTTAAAATATTCTTATAATGTGATATTTATTGCAAAAATTGTAATATATATGGAGCTTTTTCCTTGATTTGTTCACACAAATACCACCATTGATTTCCATGGAACTATTGGGATGGATAGTAGATCAAGATCAAATTTTTATTTTGTTTGTTTTGTTTTATCAAGCTACAATCTTTCTGTGTGCAGAAAAACTGTAAATCCAGTTCAGGTGGACATGGAAACTTTATCCTTGAGTATACTAGAGCAATGTCTGAAATGCAAAAGAAAACCATGCGACGTTTTCATCACTGCCTTTCAGCAGTTCAGTGATGTGTAAGAGTGCATAATGAAGGTCTACAGATGTCAGTTTGTATGGCACTTTTGCAAAATACATTTTTCTTGTTACCCTCCAGATTGTCCAGGGGTGATCTAAAATGAAGAAAGCCAAAATGAGCAGCATCTTCAGCAGCTCCATCTTACCCAGGTATTGTGGTTTAACCTCAGCCAGCAACTAAGCACCATGCAGCTGCTCACTCACTTCTCCCCCCTGCCCCACTGGGATGGGGGAGGAGAATTGAAAAAAAAGAAAAAGTAAAATTCATGGGTTGAAATGAGAACAGTTTAATAACAGAAATAAAATATAATATATTAATATTATTTAAAATAATGATTATATATTAATGAAAAGGAAAATAACAAAAAGAGAGCGAAATAAAACCCAAGAAAAGATAAGTGATGAACAGTGCAATTGCTCACCACCTGCTGACCAATGTCCAAAGAGCAATATCCCCCCCGACCATGTCCTCCCAGTTTATATACTTAGCATAATGGCATATGGTATGGAATATCCCTTTGGATAGTTTGGGTCCTGGCCATGAATCCTCCCAGCTTCTTGTACCCCTGACTGCTGGCAGTGAATGGGAAGCTGAAAATTCCTTGACTTAGGATAAACGCGACTTAGCAACAACTAGAAAATCAGTGTGTTATCAACATTAATCTCACTCTATATCCAAAAGACAGCAGTGTACCAGCTACTAGGAAGAACATTAACTCTATCCAGGCTGAAACCAGGACACCAGGAAAGCATATGTTGTGAAACATAAACTATTTGCACAGTGATATCTTGAATTTTGATGATTTCACTCCACTGACTTTCATCGGGATGCTGAAACTTCTAATACAACTCGGACTATGCTTGACATTATGTATGTATTAGCTGTTTTCTAGGTCCTGAAAGTCACAGAATGGTGTTATGCTTAATCCAGTGCTACATGTTGATCTGGTTTGGAATACCAAACTGGAGGAGACATTTGTAAATATTCACAGCAGCTGTTTCAGAAGGTTAAATCTGTCTGAAAATCAAAGGAAAACAACTTACTTTGTAAGTTTCCATTAGCTGCCAAAACAATTCCTAAATCCCAGGAGACACTTTCAAAGTGCCAAACATTTTCTTCTTTAGTTTTGCTTTATTTCACACACACACACACATATATATATACACACAAAATTCTTTCAAGGCTTTTTTTTCTGGACTAGGAAATACATAAAAAATCTAAGAGCTCTTATATCTGTTTCTGGTTTCAATATTCAATCTAGTACAGCAAAAATAATCCTGAAATCATTGATCCTCTATGTAAGGATGAAGGATTCAAGTTATCTGACTTCCAAAAGCCCTTCTGCAAGACTTCTTTATATACTTGGAGAGTGTACAAAAATATTGTAGAGATAGGTGAAAAGTGGGTTTGTAACAGTAAAAGAGAAGAGATCCTCAGCAGTCCTAATTACTGAAGCTTCCAAAGGAAAATAATATAGAGGCAAAAAAGCAAACCAAAAATAAAGGCATAAAATGTGCAAATAATTTTTAGGTCCCATTTATCCTGTCTGCAGCGGAAAAATATATGTCACATTACTTCGGCACTGATGTTGTGTCTGGGCGCAGAAGGGTGGAGAAAAACAGAAAGAGAGGTTTGTGTTGTATTCCAGTCTCAGAAGAATAACAGTATAAAACAAAACAATAGGAAGTTGCTGTATCTCTGCAGACTGGTAAATCTGGTTTACCATCACTAGTAGGAGGCCACAGGTCTGTATTCAGCTGCAGTTTCCCAGAATGATTTACCAGCTGTGATTCGCCTAATTTGTGAAAGAGCCTGTAGCTCTTTTTAACTTTTTTTTAGCAGTAACAGAGATTGCCTAACAACAAGAATACTGATGATTTTTGACTAATTCATTTTAGTTTTGCTTGGCGTTGAGTGACTATGAGCTGTAACACATTGTTATATTACTTTTTATATAGTTCTGTAATTAATTGATAGTGAAACAATACTCTTCTGTGTAGTCTGAACAGTGGCCCCAGGATAATGATGCAGTATAGAGGAGTACAATCACAGACTGACTGCAAAGGCTTCTAATGTGTGGGCACAGAATGAAAACAGAATCTTCAGGGTTATAAACTAATCACCAATGCTCAATTACTGTTTTTTAAAGGAATACTACCTTGTGAGCTGGGTAAAATTGGTTTTATGAAGGGAAAAGAGAAAATAAACACGCAACACACGTAAAACAAATCATATAAATTCAGGTATAACACAGAACTGCAGACCAGTGAATAAAAAACAAGGTGTAGTGCATGCTGTAAAATGTGAAAGATTACCCAAGAGGACCATGGGATGATGAGGAAGAAACTGTTACCATCACTATCACTATTATCATCATACTCCTTCTGGTGAAGTTTTCCAAAAACTGATGACTCACTGTTGTGGTTTAAGCCTAGAGGACAACTGAGCACCACTCACCACTCAGCCACTCTCTCACTCCTTCCCTCCCAGGGATGGGGAGGAGAAAATAAAACAAAAGGTTCTGGAATCCAGAGAAGGACAGAGAGGGACAACTCACCAGTTATGGACATGGGCAAAAGACAGACTCAATTGCGAAAGAAAAAGAACATCAATTTAATTTGACCACCACCACCACTAATTTGCCAATCAGATAGAGTAAGACAGTGAGAAATACAACCACATCTTAAGAAAACCCACCTTCCTGCCGCTCGTCCTTTCTTCTCAGGAGTCATGATTTGAGCCCAGTGAACAAGTGAGCACAATGCAGCTGCTTGCTCACCCCTTCCCCCTCAGGAATGGGAAGGACAAAATAAAGTAAAAGGCTCAAGAATCGAGATAAGATCAGGGAGGGATGATTCATCTATTGTGCTCATGGGCAAAAGACAGACTCCTTAGGGGAAGAAAAAGAGAATAAATTTCATTCAGACACTAACAACAACATTTAAGAGACAGAGTAGGCCAGTGAGAAGCATTACCACATCTTAAAAACACACCGACCCATCCCCTCCCCCTTCTTCCCAGGCTCAGTTTTGCTCCTGATTTCTCTTCCTCCTCCCTGCCAGAGGCACAGAGGGCAGGGAATGTGGGGCTGCAGTCAGTCCCGTTGCTCCTTCCTCCTCAGGGGGAGGACTCCTTGCATTCTTCTCCTTCTCCAGCATGGAATCCCCATCATGGGAGGCAGTCCTCCACAAACTTTCTCTGACGTGAGTCCCTCCTATGGTCCACAACTCTTCCTGTGATGCTCCAGCATGGGTCCCTCCCAAGTGTTACAATCTTCCCAGCACCAAACTGCAACAGTGGGGGCTTCTTCCCACAGAGTCCTGTCCTTTGGGCATAGACACCTGCTTCAATATGGGATCCTCCATGGGCTGCAGGTGGGCATCTTCTTCACCGTGACCCTCCACAGGCTGCAGGGGGACAGCCTGCCCTCTCACCACCTACTGCAGGAGAGTGTCTGCTCTGGCACACCTCACCCTCCTCCTCCTCTTTTCTTCCACTGACCTTGGTGTTTTCATAGGTATTTTCCTCACTACTCCTCCTCCTCCTCTCAAGTTCCCCTTCTTATATATGTTATCAGAGAGGCACAGCCATCATCACTAATTGGCTCGGTCTTAGCCGGAGATGATTCTGACTTGGAGCTGTGGGAGCTTCTAGAAACTTCTCACAGGAGCCACCTCTGTAGCCCCCTCCCCTGTTACCAAAACCCCACCACACGCAAACCCAACACACTCACCTTATCCTTCCTCCCCTTCTTTTTGAGGAAGAGTACCACCATCAGTCTTAGATGCACTGAAACTGGACAGGCAGTGAAGGAATGAGCATAAAAGCAGAAAAGGGGCTACACACAATTTTTCCAATCCATGACCAGACTGCCTTTTGCATTTCCACAGAATATTCCATTGTTGCTGAATCAACATTTAGAGAAATTAATAGCCTTCCAAAGACCTGTGAAAACAGAAAAAAAAAAAAAAAATGCATTAAAAAAACTCCTGGTGATCTTCATCTTTGGGTCCTGCACAATGCCTTCAGAATAACCAGGAAGAACTCATAAACTTTTTGACATTTTCCCCCTCTTGTGTTTGCAGTGTAGATATTTACTTCAGAGATTGTCATTTGAACTTTTTTCATAGTAGGAAGAAACAGGCACATCTAGATTGTAATCCACTCATGTCTTAGGTCAATTGAATTGTACCTAAAAAATGTCTACTCTTTATTAACAAAAATTGCATCAAAAGGAATATATTTCTGCATGCAGGCATTTACAAGGATGAGAAATGACTCTTAACCAATATATGTGTGCTGTGCATACGTGCAAGGAATAATGATCAGAAATATTGTATTCTGAAAGAAAACCAGTGGCAGTTTGCATGTAATACCTTATTTTGAAGACTTGGCAGTTTGTAAGTGTAGAGAGAAGATTTTTTTTTTTTATTATTACTTATTTAGCCTAAATATGTACACTAAATAATCTCTGAGCATGAAATTTACTGGTATATACATATCCTAACTGGGTTTTTGGATTCTCAGAGGAGCTCCTTTTTGAGCAAGTTTAGTCGCTCTATAAGCCCAGGTATCCATTATACAGATTGGTGAAGTGCCAGGGAACAGCACATAAAAGAATCAGTAAGAAAAACTTCTCATGTAGATTTTTACAGTGTGATTACCTACAGCTAATTAAGTCATTTTAGGTGCTCTTTATAAAGACAATGGAAAGAAATAGGTACTTTTAGGCTTCTTCTTATCTTAAAGTATATGTTTAAAATAGGTTACTTGAATCTTAGCCCAGATAATGCGGAGCTGCGGAAGAATGACACGCCAAGACGGGTTCAATGTGGCAGATAGAGCATCAATCCACGTGTGTGTGTTTATTGGTCCAGGGTACATATATTTATACAGACAATGATAATTATTATGCCTACTAGTCACTAGCTGATTGGCTTAAGCTCTAAAGGTCGTATTCGCACGGTCCACTTACTTGCAGTTAGCTAACAGCACAAGCTTCTCATAACACTCAGTTTCTCATGCCACTATTTCTAATTCCTCTTGACTTGTTTTCGATATACAACTGTACCATAACACTAGGTTTCTCAGACCACTATTCCTAATTCCTCTTAACCTGTTTTCGACACACCATGGTACACAGGGCCGAAGCATCCTTGACATTCTTCATGTATCAGCAGCTGCGACCAGCTGCAGGCAAACCCTAGTGAGGCCCAGCATCAGCGAGGCAGCATCAGCCCTTAGAACAGGCTCTGATCGTACAATTGCTCAGTGGGCTCAGGACCCTTGTCTCTGAGCCATTCTCCAACAAGAAAACATATTTCTTTTTTCTTTAAATGACAAAGGATATCTAAAGTGACCACTGAGAAGTGGAAACTTATGTCATAGGTGGCTGAAGTTATTCAAGATGAATCCTGATACCCTTGTCTGTTAATCTTTTCCCAAATCTTCTCTACACTTTCTGCAGTATAGAGTGAAATAATATCTTGCTAAACTGTTCCAGCAGGTGACAGGATTTTCCATGTTCTGCCTCCATCTTTGTCCCTTTTTCAAAGCTAGGGTTAGAAGCTAACCCTTCCTATGAACATGTTTTATTATAAAATCAATTTAATTCAGAAAATTTTAAATTAGCACATTCTTGAGGAGGAAAAAAATAAGAAAAATACTCTTCATTGTTTTTATAAAAGAGAAAGATTGGGAAAACACAATTGTAGTAAATAAAGAATCAAATTGTAACCAGAGTATTAAAAATTATCCTACTTGAAAAGGTGAAGAGAAAATATTTAACTCGTGCCTATAAATTATTTGGAATATAAAAATAAAAAAATTATGAACATAGCATTAGAGAAAAAAATTATAGGTTTAAGAAAGCAAACAATACAAAATTTAGCATTGTCCTTTTAAATAGCTTTATATAGCTATGAAACCATATTGTATTATGATTATGATTATGATGATGATGATTATTATTATTATAAAAGCACAAAGGTAGAAAGATACAGTACAATAAGTAAGAAAATGAGAATGGACATATACTCAGATGCATGAATCACCTGAATTAGTATCCTATTTCCAACAGCGACAATAAATGGATGCCAGGAAAATAGAAGAGCAGGGCAAATACCTCTCTTAGAAATGCATCTACTAGGAACATTCCAAACTTCATCTAGTTTCAGCTCAGGTGATTTCTACAGGTATACTTCATACACAGTACATCAATAAAAGTGGGTAAACATCTGTTTTTATTTGTACTGAACCTGGTTTGTATTACCTTTATCTGATGACCCATAGTTCTATATTCAGTCTCTTGAGATGACTTCCAGCTTCTCTGAGACACTCAGGTTACCAGAACTGTTATGGTAAGAAGGTAAAGGTGTTTTTAAAATGTAACCATAGTTATTTTGCAGCTGCTGATCTGAAAAGGCTGTCCAACATGAGTGATGTGGTGACAGACAGCTGAAGTGTGGAGCAGGTAGGGGCAAAAATGTGTATTATTGCAGGTGTTTGGATGAGGAGTCATAATCCTAGTAAATGTCTGTATGTCATACTCAGTATCTGTCAATTTACCTGAAGGGCTATGTATTTTTTATTCAGTAAGATGACAGTTATGTAAGGACCAGAGTTCTTCTAAGTCAAAATTTTATGCCTGCAAATAGTCACATCTTTCAGGTACAGAATAAATTAACAAAAGTATATCATCTGGTAGATTTCAATAATATCTCCATATGTATTTTAACAAACTATATTTCTCTTTTGTGCTCCTCCCCAAAGCTACTGATACTTTGAGGATCTGCAGTGGTTTCAGACTAAATCTTTATTTTGATAGATTGTTACCTGAGGGAAGGTGGAAAGATAATTAGCCAGAGCAAAGTTTGATCTGAGGAGATGAGGAGAGAAAGAACAGAAGAGAGGAAAGCTCACGGTAACCCTTAATTTAAGGTTAAAATCTAAGAAAGGATTTAGGCGCAGAACTGATGCTTTGTGGTACATAAGCTTACCATTTAGTCAATGATCTCTGAAAATCAGGCTCTTGCCTAACCTTGGAAGTTCCTGTGCTTCTGTGAGGATGCTTTCAGTGCCTATGTTTCCACTAAGGGCATGGGCTACACTCTACAAAATTTAATGGTAAATGTTCAACTTATCCCTGATATAATTCAAACATAATTTCTCAAAAGTGGTACTGACCTTTACTGATCACACCTACAGGATTGTAACTAACATATTCTAACGTGATGACTGCTAAACAAGCTGCACATGAAAGATCCTGAAAGAACCATAAGAAGGTACTGTCCTGTGCCTCACATCCAGAAGTTATCTACCTCCTTGAAAATCTGCCATTCACCTAACTCTTTCCAAATTCCCACAGCAGACTAATGTGAGTGTAGAGGTCTGTATTTGCCTGCCTGTAAGATTACAAAGCACCAGCTATCCTTTGCCTATCTAGAGGATCTGGCGTAATGAGATGTGAGGAAAGAGTGAAACTAATAAAGAATTGTTTGTGATTTTCTAGCTTGGAGGAGATAACTGTGACTATGAGAAGATAAGTTTGGGGTGAATATTAGGGATTAAAAAAAAACAACACCCAAACTCAAAATTAAATCTATTGCACTGTGGAACTGTTTAATTGAGAAAAGTTTATCCTCTCCAGACACTGAGACAAGAGTTCTTTGGAGATCTCCTGTATGGAGTGATGCTACAGTAACAGGGGATGTGATTTTACCTTTGTGACTCCAGCTATGCAATACTCAAACTTCCTTGATGTTTCACACCTGGAGTCACTGATCTGTTATGATCCATTGATTACCTGATCCTCTGGACTTGAGATTTTATAAGAAAAATCACTCTTCCTTATCTAAGAACTGATACTTCGATCATTCATTTAGGAATATACAGTTGTGCTCTATTATAAGTAATACACTTGAACTGCATATTTTATTTCATGTAGTAATGTTCAATACTGTAATGCATTCCTTAGAGCTGTAAAAAAATCCAGAGAAAAATATTTATGAAATTATTATTGTTAATTTTATTGATCATTCATATTTCAAAGGTTATGAGTTTCATTTTAATGATGAAATAATGGAGAATTTTTCACTGACATATTTTTTCAGCACATAGGTACTTTAAAGTGACAATTTGAACTTTACTATTGTTCTAAAAAATAATGTGAATATATATAGTTGTTTTAAGCTCTCTTTCATCCTGTCAAGTTACTTAACTGTCTGCAATAATAGTAAAATTATAAAGTGAGAGAGGAGAAATACTCTCTTAAAACTGTAGTTTGATAAGAATAAAAGGTAGTGGAAGTAAAAAATAGAACAGAGGATATATATGTCTTCACACTATTACAAAACATCTTGAGTTGTAACAGCAGATTTTCTTTAAAACTGAAAAAAATGAAATGGCCTGTATATTATCTATATAGTGAGATGTCATTCTCTAACAACATGCTTTTCAGGTATGAACAGTGGTTGAAGATCAGGTTCTCCTGGGCACAGAGAGTGTCTGGTCTTTAGGGGATTTAATACCTCAATGAAATTAATAACTGTGAATAGAACTGTAATGTAAATTACTACTTTTCACTATATTCTGAACTGCCTGCAATTCTGACAGTGGTTCTCCAGCCCTCTCTACATGACACTTGTGCTCAGATCAGACTGTATTAGCTTCTAAACAGTGTGTAAATTCAAGTGCATTTCAGCTTATCATTTGAGCATACCAAACTGCCTGATACATATTTTAGGAACCTCTGATAAACCAGAGACACCATTTTATAAAACCTACTAAAGTTAGTTATGGAGTAAAAATGTAATTTTTATGTAGATGATACTAATCTTGAAACTTGTCAACATATTTCTATGCAGTTTCGCACTGGGCATATTGAACATAACGAACTTGGTATATGTTAAAATGAATGTAAGATGTCTGTGATCAGATTGGACTTTTAAGGGCTTTCATTTTTTTCCCTACTTCTATCGCTTCCTTTACACAAATTTATGATGCAAAAATTTCAGAAGAAGACTGTGAAATTCAGAAGGTTTGAGCAAAATGTAGGAGTGCTGTTGGTATGCCTCTATAGTGAACAATGTATTGGATGGATAATACATCAAGACATGGTAAATTTACACACGCACTCTCTTAATTTTCTTGAAAAAAGCAGTCTTGTCCAGGTCAAATTAATTTCATAGTCTATACAAATAAAAATATATTTGCAATAAGACCCAAAGAAGAATTGAATCTGTATACTTTGATTAAATAATTTTAATGCTGTTCTGAAAAATATTGACTACACTGCTCTAACTTTAACATTTTATGGGATATTCTCTGTGATTTAAGCAATTTATATTAGTCATTTTCTTAAAGCATGAAGACCCAAACTAAGAGAGTGTAAAAACAAATTATTAGTGAAAGATAGTTGTAGATATTTGGATTATAAATTCTAAAAAAGAACAAAACTAGAAAAAAAAAACTATATTCAAAAATGTACATTCTGTATTGTCATAGTTCACTTGTAACATGAAATATCTTACTATTAAAATACTTTTTCAGTCATTAAGATCATGATTATAGTGAGGCATATCAAATTATGTGTTCAATCATTTTATTTGGTAGAGTGCAGATGCATATGCACTTCAAAGAAGATTTAACTGTAACATAAATTTCCTATTTTATGGATTTTATTAATGGTAAGAGGCTATTACTAAGAAAAAAATGAGAAAAATGTACTTGAAAAGATTTGCTGAAGATGGGTAGGGTGTGTTTTAAATCACGCTATCATTTTTATTGGGCAATGGTACAACAGCAGTCCAAAACTGAGCAGACAATTCATCTCCAGCATGACCTATAACACTGGTTGTCTTTTAAGACATCCACTGACCGACTCCTTTTATGATTTCACTGTTGAGCTTCTGTACTCCATCTTCTTTTAGTTTAGTTTATTTCACTATATGAATATGCCTAGTCCTCACCAAAACTTCAGGCTCAGAGACTGAGTAATTTGTCAAAGCTTTCCAAGATTGGCAAAATAAGAACTAGTGGACAGCAAAAATTTATCTTAGTGGAAGTTCATATGGACTACTACTGTATGCTTTAAAAAGTCTCATCTATAAATCTGAACATTATTCACAATTTTATTCAATTGCAACCTGCCCCTTCTATGGAAAAGTTCAAGGCCAGGTTGGATGGGGCTTTGAGCAGCCTGGTCTAGTGAAAGGTGTCCTTGTCTATGGCAGGGGGTTTTGGAACTTGATGATCTTTAAGGTCCCTTCCAACCCAAACCATTCTATGATTCTGATTCTATGATTCTATGATTATTTTAGTGTAAATTTAGTTTGTATTATGCAGGCTAACTCCAGGGGTTCGTTTTGTTTTGTTTTGTTTTGTTTTGCTTTTTTGTGAAACTTCTCACTTAAAAATAACTGTCCTATATTGGTCACTCTTATACAGCCTATCATCTGTTTATAGCCAGTAATCTTACAGTGTTGATAAGCAGTTGCTAAAGTTTTCCAATTATTCCTAAAAATCATTGAGTATAGGCAATATATAAGCCAAAAAAGATTTGCAAAATTTCTAATCTTAATCATATGTACTATATTACATTCCTTGTTTTCTTACCAATAATTGAACTTATTTCCACTTGAGAGCTGGAAATGGGCACAAACATTTTGAGTTACAATATATAACTCGGGTTTTAGTTATTTTTTACCTCTTAAAATAATTGTAGCACTTAATCATTGTTTAAACCAATTACTTCTGAACTATTACAATTATATATACCGAATAACTATTTAAAATACCAATAGTAAACTCACTACTGAAAAACCTAGATACATATTAACATTGTAGATTCCATTCTGGAAATCTTGCTTCACATACTAAAATGAAGAATCATGAAGGCATGTTATCTATCATACCTTACAACATATAAGGCTGAGTTGGATGGTTATAGTTTTGTGGCCACTGTCACTGGCACAAATGTAGGTATTTGGCTTCCCAATGTAAGCTAGAAAATGATTGTCCTCACATAATGAATAGTCACTAATGGTCTGATGCTCTGGACAATTACTTTCACTAATATGGTGGAAGATAGTCAAGGTCATGCTTAAGAACAGATTGACGAGGCATTTCTCTGCCAATGCAGGAAAATTCATTAATATCTGGAGCAACTCAAACAGTAGAAGCAGGCAATATTTAATAACCTAATTATCACAGATTTGGAGGGGATTAGAAATAAAGGAGCATAAAATTACCTAATTATTCAGAACTGCCTGTTTGTGCTAGATTATTAGTTGATAATGTAATTTAATCAATGGTGATTTCAATTTTATTTATATTCATATAGTAAAGAATGATTTTGAAAAAATTGTTCTCTTAAGTGAAAATTTGAGTTACTACACCCTACAGATGTATTTCAAAATCTTCCCTATTTATTTCATAGGTGATTCTTGTTCATATTTGCTGTTTAAACTAGAAAACTGTGTTTCAAACAATTTACACTAATCATTGCGTTTATATTACATCCTTTTTCACACACATTGTATCAGTGTTACTAAAAATGTGGCTTTCTCTTTATATAACACAATAGGAACAATTAGTGTTTTAAGAATAAAACTGGAAATAATGTCCCTACTCAGAGAAGCTTATAGTCTAAATTAGATAGAAATCATAATGATAAATGGCAGGAGATCATGGAGGGAAAGAGAAACAAAATGGAAGGAGGAAAACTGAAAGGAGAAAGTGGTCTAGATGATCTTATAAAATACTTTCATACCGAAACTATTTTATGATTCTATGAATATCCAGGTTGAATGAAGATACTGAACGGATTTGTGATTCTTCATCTTCTTTGCTGGTATCTCTTAATATTGTGTAATAGGTGGATGAAATAGTACTACAGACGTTTCAGTCACAATACAAAATGTATTTGAAAGATCTAAATCCCATTCATTTAAACTGTAGACTCAGGAGTCATTAGTATACTCAGGATTTCTTTGGAAACAAGACTGAGATTAATTTCAAGATTATGACATTTAAATTTAGGTATCTACTTCCATTATCAGTGGAGATCCATGGATCCCACAGAACAAATGGCATGTGAGGGCCAAGTCTGTTGTCCAGACATAACTGATAACACCTTTTGAGGGGCACCAGAATATGTGAGAGATCCACACAGGGATGGCAGATATGACACTCAGGAGACTCATGTCAGTGTAGAATGGCAGCTGGAGAATAGCCAGGATTTGCTAAGGCATCACTCATGAACCTGGACAATTCTGTTGAGGCATTTGAACAGAGTCCAGTGTATCTGTTAATGTCTTCATGGGAGACCTGGGAAGAATTACAGTTGACAAAGCTGAAATTTAAACTTAATTTAGTGGTTCATTTGCAGTTTATAGGCACTTTTTTTAATGCAAAGTTTTTACTGATAAGCATGACTGAAGGTCAGAAAGGCTTAAAACACAACAGAGACATAAAGAAACAAATTAGGTGCACAAAGAACATTCTTGAACAGAAGAGTCAAAGATGGTTGTCTTTGTACTGGTTCGCATACATCTTCAAAAGTCCTAGATTGTTTGCTTCACTTACTGTTATTGTTATTTTCAAGACTAAGATGATCTAGAAGAATGTATATAGAATATGACATAGATTTATGATTTTAAGGTAGTGTACCAAAATCAGATACCAAACACTTGCAAAAATATAGCCAAGTCTAAATACCTGCTGATGTAAAGAGTTCCTTACAGAAAAAAAAGAAAAAAAAAATCTTAGGCCTGATAATTAAAGCTTCCATTACTGAAGTAGTTTATTTTGTCACTCCACTGAAAAGGCAGAAGATTTAATATTTTAATGTTTAATGTGTAGATGATAAAATTCTAGAATGTCATATATATTCTGTAATATTAGTCAAACTGTGATATTTAGATCCTTATCTATGGTTTCATTTTTCTTTGCGTATTAACTAGGCAAGTTTGCTACCAGGAAAAAGTGTTATTTGTTGTAAATATGATGCATTAGCAATTTCATGTATCTTGATTGTTATTCATGGTATCACAAAAATGAAGAACATGTTTCTGATTATAACTTCGACAGAGGTACAGTTATCTGTTGTTCTTCCATGAGATGAACTTTAACATGATAGTTTTAAATGTTGATCAGATATTTTACTGCAAGCATACCATCAAAATGTGTTCATAATTTAATCTTGTCATTATATTGAAGAAAATTAATTAGTCTCTTTGTCTTGTGGTTTGGTTTTTGTTTTTGTGGTTGTTTGTTTCTTTTTTTTTTTTTTTCCCCAATGGCTATTATTTAATAAAGATCATCTTTCAATACATTGTTATTTATTATCCTTAGAACATTTGAACACTTTTAAAAAAATTTCATTCTGTGTACAGATATACTTACACATATACCTGTGCATGTACATACATATCTGAGGTTACTTCTACATAGTCAAATAATTTAGCTGCTCAGTTTGCTTCTGAGTTGTGGATTCCTGTAATTTACATTTCAAAGGAAAAAAAAAAAGTCTTTGTTTTCTAAACTGTCCTTTGGAATTAATCAAGGTTGGGTTTGGTTTTTTTTTTGGGGGTGGGGGGAATTCCTGCATGCATGTTTGGGTATAATGCTCTCCAAGAATTGTTCTCAAAATGCAATCTGGTCATGACTGTACCAGTTTCCTCTGTCCTACACAATTATCCATCATGCTTTGAAAGCTTTGCACCTCAAGACATCCCTCTAAAATTCCTTTCAGATAAATTTTCCTGAAAATATTAAGCTTTTGTCATTTCTCCAGTTGTTTCCATGATGCAATCTTCAAGGTCTATAAGATCATGCTAACAATTAAAGTCTTAACTGGTTTTGACATTCTAGGAGTTTCTTTTGTAAGCCAACAGATATTTAAAGATTTTAATCAGTTTTGTCATTGATTCATTCTTCTAAATCTCAGTCTTCCTTTAGATTTATATCTACTTATCTTTTACATCTGCTTCAGATGTACATGATTAACTTGGGATCTGTTGCTTGGACACATTGTTTGGGTTTTTATAGCATGCTTACCTTACTCTTTCCCTGGTACGTATTCTAATTTTACGTCAAATTTCTCAATTCATTGGAAAACCCTTTCAGAATGGACAGTATATTAAATAGTTAGGACAGAGGTTTCCATATTTCATATTGTAGACCAACATGCAACAGAAGGAAAATCAAGGGGTAGTTGGGACTAATGAAAGGCCTGACATTTTATGTGGGAGGTACTTGGAGAGGGATGAACTATAACTCCGATACAAATCTTATAATAGGATTTGGGGGTTTTTTGTTTGTTTGGGGTTTTTTTGTTTGTTTTGTTTTTGTTTTTTTTTTTTTTTTTTTTTTTTAGTATTGGATTAATGGTATTGTAAACATGAGAACTGAACTGCAATTTGGGAATCCATGCTGTGAAGAAAAAAATGGCTGTTTTTATTATTAGTGCTAGTTACAAATCAGAAAATCAAGGCTATTTGAATTGGCAGAATTAGGGCTTCTGTAAAGACTACTGCAGAAATTTATAGAAATGTCATTTCAGGTAGTTTCAGCTTCTAATTTGTTCATTAAAGGAGAAATGCAAGTGAGTAAATTAAAAGTATCTGCAGGCAAAATAGTTTTACCACTCTAAGTATGAAGAAAAAGTTAAGAATGTAATCTGTCTGAAGCTGTGTTCAGAGACGATAGGTTAACTATTGAGATCCAGTATTGTTTGAGATACTGTGTAGATATCTTGGTTGACTAGCAGACTGATTCCATATGTTACCTCTTAGTTATCTCATTAACACTGGATTCTGTGGGAGTTTAGATGCAGGGACACTTACAGGTCTGTTAGGACAGAAATATTAGAAAATGAGTATTTACACAATAGGGCAGAAAAAGGAACTGACAATAAAAAGGCAGACAAAATATGTTTCTAATGAAATACAAATACTTTGGAAATCAAGATGCCAGATTCCTTTACATGGCTTCTAGGGAAATAGTTTAATTTAATTATTTATTCTCTTAGTCTTGAAACTCAAAGTATTCAACATCATGCAGCTGATAAAAAAAAAAAGACAAATATGACAACAAAGTAGACAATTATTTTAGTTTGGAATCCTGAGCAAATAATACTAGAGAGACATGTACAAGTGTGGTAATATAGTTATTTAAACTGAAAGATAACTGGAGAAGAGATTCCTACACTGTAACATACACATTATGCAGAAAGGAGACTGTTCTTCAAAATATTATCAGACTAACTTCATAGCAATGGGGAAAATCAATAATCATTTTAACAAAAGTGAAAGAGAACGTTCCTTGAAGTTATATTTTTAAAAAGGAAGACTAGAAAAATGACCCTGCTGGTGAAAGTAAAATGCAAGGTTCTTCAAAAGAGACTTCAAGACAACGAGAAGACATCAAGCTAAGTATTGCAACACCTTTTGCAAAAATTTGTACTATTTAA
This sequence comes from Tyto alba, assembly GCF_018691265.1. Lineage (NCBI taxonomy): Eukaryota > Metazoa > Chordata > Aves > Strigiformes > Tytonidae > Tyto > Tyto alba. The sequence continues at coordinate 20,608,342 of NW_024881321.1, forward strand.
ACAATAAATAAACCAGAATCCATGCTACAGATCAGGTGGCCAGTTGATACAAGCTGTCATAAGTCCACTGACTTAACTAGAAAATGTTATGTTGAACCAACTGGAGGGCTGGTCCGATGTTAGAGTGGAGAAAAACATCAAAAACCTTCCTGCTGTTTTGTGTCCAAAATGTAACAGATGAATGCAGCAAGAAATAAAAAAACATACACATGCATTTTAATTACTTATTATTATATTTTTACTATGAAATTGTGAATTATGTGGGTTTTGCATCTAAATTAGAGGGCAGGACAGATGGTGAAAGCTTACACTTTATTAAAATAACCTCAGATGTCCAATGACTAGGCACTTCAAACAACAAACATTTTGTAATAACAGGGCTAAGTGTCCAGCCAAAATACTTTAAATGTCCTACAGAAATTTTTAGTACAAAAAGTCATTGAAGCTATGTGGCTTCTGCATATTTTTTTTTTTATTTTTATTTTCATATCATGCCATAATTTTATTTAGTCTTTTACCTATGGGGTAGATAAGTGTAAGATTGTTGAGTTTAAAGAAAAAAGGCAGTTTAGTTTGAGTCAGTGCAAAAAGGAGAAATGGATTGCAAGATAAATCTACCTTCCTTTTCAGAATCAGAAGCTGCAAAGGAGTTCTACCTCCATTGTATACACATACATTATCCAACAAAAAGGTCAATACCTTACATTCTTTACAGATATGGTGATGTACTGGAGCAGCAGAGAAATAAATGTACATCTCCTAAACATAGTCTCTTCTAAGACAAAAAGTTGAATGTTTCCTCCTCTCACTACACATTTCCCTAATGTGTAGTGATAAGAAGTGTATGGGGAAAGCAGAATAATAGGAAATGGTGAGTAAAAAAAGATAGTATGTTATCATTTTAGTTTCCTGTGGTACTCTGAAACCCCAGCTTGTGTCCCCTGGATATTTGAGACAGCATTTCACAATTCCATGTGTTTTCTGGCTAGAAGAGTCCATTATGTTAATCTAGTATAACCTCTTAAGAGCAAAGACTTAGACTATCCAAAAGAATCTAAAGGGATCTGTTTATTATTCTACACTGGCATGCATTACCGTAAAAGTGTTCATTCACCCATGCAGGATTTATGGCTTCATGGATTGTTTTGCCATGAATGCTATATAGATAGACTAAATGCCATAGATGTCAGGCTAGTAACAGTTCTTTTTTTCTGATCTGAAAATGGGTGAATGAACCTATGAAGCAACAGGTTTGGGAAAATCAACAACAACCAACCAACCAACCAAAATTTCCCACAACATACAAAAAAAAACAACCAGCACCACCACTACAGAAAACTGTTATGTGGTCCATTAGGGATACTAAGTAGAAACTGTGGTATAACTACATCAAACATGGGATAGAGGAATGCTATCTAGCTCCCAAATCTCAGTGAACCCATTAACCATGTCATAACATCTTAGTGGATAATATATAAATTACATTGATAACCTAGTGTAATGAGTTCCTTTTGGAAGAAAATCTCTATATATGGGCTAGAAGGAGCTGTGGAGTATTCTATCCCAGTCCAGATGACTGCAAGATACACCACATCAACAGTGTAGGACTTGCTTTTAAACTAGTTTGACCATGTTTCACAGCTACATTTCTAATATTTCTATATCTTTATGCTGCTATATTTTAACAACACCTGAATTATTTATTATGAGAAATAAATTACAGTAATTCATAATAACAAGTCTTATGAGGAGTGACTGAGGGAATTGGGATTTAGTATGGAGAAAAGAAGGCTGAGGGGAGACCTAATTGCTCTCTACAACTACCTGAAAGGAAGCTGTAGCAAGGTGGGTTTTGATCTCTTCTCCCACGTAACAAGTGGTAGGACAAGAGGAAATGACCTTCAGTTGTGCCAGGGGAGCTTTATATTGCATATTAGGAAAAATTTCTTCATCAAAAGGGTTGTCAAACACTGGATCAAACTGCCTAGGAAAGTGGTTGAGTCACCATCCCTATAGGTATTTAAAAAACATGTAAATGTGGTACTTAGAGACATAGTTTAGTAATGGACTTGGCAGTGTTAGGTTAATGGTGGGACTCAATGATCTTAAGAGTCTTTTCTAACCTAGATGATTCTATGACTCTATGATTCTAATTCACTCCAAGAATTTCTTTTCTATACATTTCCACATCCCTCATGATTATTGAACAAGTGAATAATCCAAACTTAAAATAGAAAAACACCGATCCTCTAATGTGATGAACATCCTAATGAAGTTATATTAAATCTTTGTGTTTCATCTGGCTTTGCTCTTTTCTGTCTGTGACAAAATCAATCTAATTGTTACATTGTTTTAAGCACTATAAAAATAGAGAATTTAATCATAAGAAAAAACATATTTTTATATTTCATATTTATTTTTATATTTTATATTATTTTTATATTTTAATTTTATTTTTATATTTATATTTATGTTAAAAATTGTAACTAACACTAGCTATGTATGTCTGTATTATCAATATTTTAATTATACATGGTTGTGTGGCACTACTGCTTAACCATCAGTAAAATGTAGTAGACTACCACAGAAAAACAGAGTAAAAGTTTATGTACAGTACAGTGCTAAGAACAATAACTTAGTAAATATACCAGGGGATATATATGCTCGTTACATGCTTCATGTTACCAGGATATGGAAATTGTAAGGAGAAAAGAAAAAAATGTGTTTTTATTTTTTAATTTTTTAGTGCTCAGTCTTGAGAGATTCTGAGAGAAAAAGCTAAAAATTGTTTTTTAAACTAAAAAAGCTAAAAATTTTTTTTTTTTTAAATACTAAGCTACAGTCTGATTGGAACTTAAAAACTAAAAAAATTTAAATGTTTCAAGAAAGCTGAACCATACTCTAGAACAAGTTTTTTAATAACAGCTATGATCTGGATTACTTCAGAAAAATCCTATCTAATACAATTTTCCAGAAATTAAGTTTAGGCTTCAATTATTATAATGTTTTACATACAGTATACAATGAAACGTGTTCTTCCATTGGGGACTAAACCCCACAGATTTACCATAAAAAATATAAACACAAAGTTTGCAGCTAAAAAGAAGAAGATAACAAAGGTCAATCGGCAGTGGTTAAGCCTACAAGTCAATAAACCTCTCATGCTGCTTTATGATAATCAAACAAAAGTTATTTAAGCATTTTCTGCATGTTAAACCTATACTGCATATTTTGAAGGCTTGTGTTGATTTTGCTAACCAACAAATAGCATTTTTCAAATACACTTCTGAGGACAATATTCTGCACTTTGTTTCCTAAGGAAAGTGAGTTTGCTAATGCAAATTCAGAACAGCTCATATACTAGCATTTTTCACTCAGCAGTTAGAATCAATTCAAATATGTGTATTTGCTAATGTATATTTCCCTTCAGAATTCCTTCAGACTTGTGGTAAAAACCTTTTACAAATTGCTTCTTCCCCGCTTTTTCATACTGAAGCTACACAGTGTTTTTCCTAGCAGATTTGCTTGTTTTTCTCATCTACAGGAAACATGATTTCCCATATCCTCTGCAAGTACAAACAAGTGTAGGAATGTTGAACTTGGAGTGCTGGGGAAAAAAAACACAAAAAAAAAAACAACAAAGAACCAAACCCAAAACAATAATACTGAATATGCAAACCTCTTGAAGTTGGTCCTAAATTAATAGATTCATTATTCTTATCCTTACCTCATTAGCACCTAGTGATGTGAAGGAACACTGCTGTTGTGTGAGCACAGTTAGCTGCAGACGGGCACATCTGGTAAAAACTTAGTTTGTAATAACGGCTCCCCAGTGAGAAGGGATTCCTGTTGCTTATAAATCTGATCATAAATTAGAGAAATTATATTACAGAATCAGGGATTGTAACTGAAAGGAGCACATGGATCTGCATGTCAAATTAAGAGTGAAATACAGATGACAAAATTTGAAAATCACTGATATGCATTCTATGTCATTTTGATTCAGATTCGGCTCAATGAGGGAAGCAGGATGCTGTTCTACAGCTGCTAGAGAAACCAGAGAAAAAAATAGCTGAACAGTCAACTTGTACTACCTTGTACTATCTGAAAAAGGGTATTTCTAGGGATGATGTAGTATCAGCTTTAAGAATCATCAGTAGTTAAACAGGTATGCATATTGCTAGTGTGGTTACTTAAAGCGACAGTCTGTATTCAGACAGGGATGCTACTCTGTGGAATGCTGGCTATTTAGTCACTATATATACATGGAGTTAATAGTTTCTTAAATGACTAAATGAAGACAGTCTTTATTAACTTATAAGTACCCCACTCTAACCAAGCAAATGTCTACTGTCCTCTTACGTAAAAATAGCTGGGTTTGCTTGCAGAATCCAGTCCTCGATAGTTATGCTAATGCCATACCTATCACTGATATTACTGATTTCAAATCATGGCATTCTAGAATCATCTGTGTTGGAAAAAAATTTTAAGATCATCAAGTCTTACTATAAATCTAACACTGATAAGTCCACCAAATGAAGAAATTAGTTGAAATTAAGGTCCATATAAGGCAGATGGAGTATCGTCTGAGACTAACACAAACAGCTAAAAGCTATACATACTAAAAGTTAAAGATACTGATTATCAGAAGAACATGTTCCTGAGACAGACTATTACATAGAATTAAAAGAATATAACTAGAATAAGTATGTTCTTTTGAATGTTCTTGTAAGTTTTGATCACGAATGAATTTTGACATGTTGGTTAATATTTTCTCAAACCTTACAGATTCCAGGCACAGTAAGCCTGTCAAAAGCACACTGGTGATATCTGAAATACCACAGAGCTGATGACTAACAGGTGGTGATGAGCAAACTCTTAAAACAGCTTTCAGCTGCTTCTGACTGTGTAAATAGTTTTAGCCTCCAAACCCTAGGATCAGAAGCCTTCAGAGGTTTGTTTTTTTTTTTTTTTTTTTTTTTTTTTTCCACATTTAAAGAGTTTTTAGATGTGCTCACAGTTATGTGATAGAGGTTAGGGTTTCTTTTTTCAACTATGCTGGTTTACTTGCACAGTGTTGTTTGTGTGGGTACAAGGAACATTTAGGAATTGACAATCTCAAAACCATATGAAGTTGTACATATACATAGGTAGGAAGAAAAGTTGGTATGCAGGTGGAGGGTTAGAGAGGCAGAGAGAGATAGAGATAGAAATATACATACAACTTTGCTAATATTGTAACAAAATCTTATTCATGTTCTTGTCTGAAACTAGGGCTATTAAATGGTTACTGATTTACTCTTTTCATTATAAAAAGTTTGTTTTATGTCTTATCTTTAAAAGATTCTACTTCTGTTACTTTTAACTAGCCTTGTATTCTTCAATCTCCTTGACATTTATGCTTATTCTACTCTTCTTCACCTTTAGAATACTAGCTAAAAGACCATAGACCTTAATATAAGCATGAATAAAAAATTTTAGAAGCATTTTAAAATATTTTTATTGAACTGAAAATTCTTCTTAAGTCAAACTTCAAATTTCTAGTTGAAATTTATATTCAGTCTGACACGACGAGACCTCTCCTTAAATTAATATCACTCTTAGGTTATTAGTCTAGTACTTTTTCTTTACACAGGTGTGAAGTCCATATGCTTAGCAAGACCACCTCTCTGACTTCTGTACAGTATTTATACATAAATGCTTATGAACATAGGTATAAATTTTGTTTGGTGAAAAAGTGACCATCTGGTGCAAAAGTGACCATTTTGTTTAGTTTTAGCCAAGAAATAAATCATTCTGAGTAAAAGCCACTGAATCTTACTTATCTGTGTATGACTTTTTGTGTTGCAATGCTGCATTTTATGCAAAGTATAGTTGGAAAACATAGCATGAGTTTTCAAAAAAGAATAAACATACCTTAAATCACTCAGAGAAGATCCTCTGAATAAAAAAAGAGGAAATTAATTTTTGGCGTGGATGTTAATTTGAGGTGGGTTGAAGTGTCTTCTTGATATTCCTGTTTACTTCCATTAACCAAAGTATGCATACATGACTGGATTCAGCTTCCCTTCAGGTCAGTGGAAAAATTTCTATTGATTCCAACAGAAACAAAGCAATATCACAGATTTTTCATGTTAAGTGAAATTAATGCGTTTGAGTAGAACATAAAAAGCTCATGAAGCAGAATATTATAAATATTAGGGAAATCAGTAATACGTTGGTTTCAGAGAAGAATTGTGAGTATTTTTGTGATAAATGTTAATTACATTAGTATAGACATGAAATCTTATACATCAACAGATTCACATGACCACAAGCCACTGATTAGATATGAGAATGTCACGATCCACAACAAATCCAAAAGTACTGTTTAGATATCTAACTTTAATAAAACATATAGCTTTTCTATGTTTATAAAAATTAACATAAAAAGAATGGGTTAAAAACACCAAAGCAAAACAAAACCACAAACCAGAAGAAAATCTGTCTATTTGTTTTTTGCTAAAATGTATTTTCATGATATTGGTTGGTTCACCTGTTATGCTTTTGAATTGCTAAGCATAAATGGATTTATTTCTTAGTGTCTTATCCCAAAGCATCATTGATATAAGAATATAAGTTCAGTGGTTTTTAAAGTTACTATCTAAGGGCCTATTGTTTTAGGATGGATCAAATTTCCAGGTTACATGATATTGATATAGTGTCTCCACACACAAGTTACTGATATTATTATTATTCCATTCATGCTTTTCCATTTAAGGCATGATTATAATATTTTCCAGATTTTATGTCATTTTCATTGCCTATTCTGCAAAACAGAAGAAGAAAGTCCATGATGAAGTACACTCCCTCAATTAGCTCTTTATTTTATAGCTACCATTCCTATTCATCCAGTATATCATTAATAAAAAGTAATGATAGTAAAATCCTATAATACTTTATAGTCTTCGTTTCTGCTATTTTATCTGGGGCATACTGGTCCTATTTGCCTCTTTCTTGTAGCCCATAATTCTAAAAGATTAGCCAGTGCAGAGTACTGCCAACTTTACTGTATAATATTTTATATTAATCTCTAGCCAACATGCTATAATAATTTATAATTCAATTCATAGCATCTGGACAGAGTCCCATGTCCTATATATAGTCCTTATATCTATGTTATTATCTAATTTTTGTGACATTTTATGTAAATGAGATGATCTTCATTCCATAAATAAGATTTTGTTTTCATGAACGTTCTTTCACAAAATACTTTTAGATTACTACTGTTTGGTGAATATTGCCCCACAATATTCTAATCCATTCATTTTGTGTTCTCCTTGCACAGTTTGCTATCACCATCTGATTATAGTCCACAGTATCATCAACTTCTCTGAGTACTTTTCTTTAATCCTGCCTGTCACCTCTTTCTTTCCAGACCTCCTGTTCAGCTTCCTGTGAGTAATGCTTATTCAGTTTACTTCTGCAGCAGAAGACTGTAAAAAAAAGTGGATCTTAAATACTGATTATATTAGCTCAGTAACTTCAGTTTTAAGAGATTTATTAGTCTCTCCACTGATTTTTTTTTTTCTTTTTTTTTTTTTTCCACCTTTTACTTTTCTTCATGTTCCCATCATAAGCCTTTTTGTTTTGGAAAATACAGTGTTACATTGCTTGTCATTATTGCTAGGACTATCATTTAATTATCCAACTTAAGTAAAGGATACATCTCAGACTTATTTCAGCCATTATAGTCAGCATTATGTCTATAAAACAGAAATTAAGTAGCCTCTCCTTTTAGTTATTAGTCATTGAGTCATATAGTTATTTCTTTGTAAATCTTAGCATTGGAGGCACTAGAAACCTGAAATAATGAGAAAGAAAGATAATAAAGAATCACCTGTGGAAACATCATTCTTATTTAGAATTTGAATCATAATTGTACTAGCGTATTGTTCAATCTTTTCCATGAATCATATGCACTTGCTAAATCTCTGTTCAAATACTCTTACAGTTCCTTTATGGAACAACAGAAATATTTTCATCAGAAATCTGTTGTCTTACCCTAATTCAAGAAAATATATCTTTAGTTTCTACTTGTTGATTTCATTCTACTTCTGACTCTAGTGTGGGATCACAGTTATATACAAAGTTACATATGTCATTAGGTTTTAGTATCCGGTAACTCCTTTACCAGAGGCATAGTTCTCTCCTGTCTAGCACCACTTTTACCTTGTTTCAGCAGAATATATGTATATCTATACGTATACTACACATGTATACACCCATATATACACACACCAGTTATGGAATTAGAGAACACTGTGATGAGAGGGTATAACAGACTAACAAGTCAAATCAATTTTAAACTTTAAAACAAGATTAGATTGACGTTTGACAGCAGTACACTTTGTGCTAATGGCCATTACTTACACATTATGACTAATTATTACTACATGTACAAAAATATTTGGCCTTAACACTCTTACCCCACATTAGCTGTGAGTACACAATGCCATGGAACTGGTGACATGCAGTTAGCCTTGATGTCTAAAGTCTGTAGTCACTGAGGGCAAGGTGATCCGGGCTGCGAAATAGTTCACAAGAGAAATAAGAACTGAAATGAACTTACTGTCTTTCTTTTCCACAGTTTCTCATCCATGGTACTTTATGTTACTTGACACCCATCTGAAAGGGAGATGTCATTTGGTCCCAAGATGCATACCTCTTCTTTTCTTTTGCCAGTTATCCTCTGTTTTAGGCAGAACATCCTTCATAATCGCAGCCCGTTGTGTTTATCTTGGGTTTTGTTCTTTATTCTATTCTACAAATTCTGTTACCTGGGTTGATATTTACATATTTTCCCATGGCTTCTAATTTCAACAACACAATTCTTTATTTGCCACTTTTTAAATCATATTGTTAACATATATATTGTGTCTAGCTGTGCCATCACAGTGTTACAAAATGCTTATACGCTGTTGCTGATGACACTATTTTAGTATGCTTATATTTAGGTTCAAGACAAATTAATAATATTAACTATATCCTCATTAGTGCAACTTTAATTTGTAGATGTCAAGTGCCTCCAGTTTATCTGAGGTCTCACCTTTCTTGTAAAAATATTCTGGAGAAATGGGTTTGATAAGGTCTTTAATTAAAATGTTTTAACTTTTTCTCTGAGAATTTTTTTTTTGTCTTCTTTGTACATGTATATGTCTATATATATGATCTGCAAGTCAACTGGTTAGTCACACAACTTGATTAATTTTTGGTTCTCTTCAATCAAGTAGGCTAAATATTGCATGGTACCCTGTACTTGGCCATTCTTTTTCACCTTATTTTGACATGCATTCTATTTAGTAGTTTTGCAGTTGTGACTGTTGTCATCTTTGACACGTATTAGGCTTGTTCTGAAAATTGTTGGAGACAGTTTTAAAAGAATTCATTAAAATTTCTACCATACTCACTATTGACAGAACAGCTTGACCCAATTTTTAGTCTGAAAAGCAGGAAAGATTATGGAGTTTACATGTGAAGATTTTTGTCACATTGCATTTTTAACATTATGTCTGACTTCATTGAAATTAGTACTACAGAACCTTGTAACAGGAGCTTACACAGATTTCTCCTGTCCAGCTACTTATGTATAAACATGTGGATATTTTAGTCATGAGAAACACGAAGACAGACAAATAGACTTGTGAACTGTCCAGCCACAAGCAACAGGTAACTTTTAATTTGAAGGTTAGACACTCCAAAACATAGGTATAAAAGGAAAATAATAAAACTTCACCTAAACAGCAGTTTCAGTACATGAAAAATCATACCAGCTCTCAATTTGTTTCATTATGGTGAAGAAAATATGACAAAGAGGAGAGAAAGAGAAGCATCTGATATAAGAGAAATATTTGCAGATGATACAAAGCTGGGAGAAGTGGCTGGTACACCAGATGGCTGTGGTGAAATTCAGGGAGACCTTGACACTCTGGAGCAATGTGCCAACAGAAATCTTGTTAAGTTTATAAAAGGGAAATGCTAAACCCTGCATGTGGGGAGAAATAACTCCATGCACCAGCACAGACTGGGGGCTGACCTGGTGGAAAGCAGCTTGTCAGAAAAGGCAGTGAGAGCTCACCATAAGCCAGTAATGCACCCCTGCATCAAAGAATGCCAGTAGTTTCTTGGGCTGCATTATGAAGAGCATTGCTAGCTGACCAAAAGAGATGATCCTTCCCATCTACTCAACACCGATGAGGTCACAGCTGGAGTTCTGGGTCCAGGTCCGGGCTCACCAGTACGATGGAGACATGGACATACGGTTTCTCTAAAGGAGGGCCTTGAAGATGATCAAAGGGCTGGAAAATTTCCTCTATGAGGAAAGACTGAAGGAATTATGTCTTTCCTCCATGGAGAAGAGAAGGCTTAGGGGGGGATCTTATCACAGTATTAAAGGGAGCTATAAAGAGGATGGAGGCTCTCTCTTTACAAGGAGTCACATGGAGCTCCCCAAACACAGACATTAGAGGAAATGTTTAGGATTAGCATGCAACTTCAGTCTTTCTCTCTCATTCCTTTGTCCACTCCTCCATGAGAATACACATGAAGAAGACAAAGGTCAACAGGTACAAGTTTCACCCCTAGAGGTTTTATCTCAGCATAAGAAAGAAATGTTTTACAGTGAAAACTATCACTGGAAAAACCTCCCCATGGACATGATAGAATCCCCAATACCAAACTTTCAAATTGTGATTGGACGGGGAGCTAGATAATTTCACCTAGTCTCCCTTTGTCATAAAAAGTTGGACCAAATGATCTTCTGAGGTCCCTTCCAACCTGGGCTGTTCTACGATTCTATGATACTAGAGAAAGTCTGGCAAAGCGCCACAAAGATGATTACAGAATCATAGAATGGTTCAGGTCAGAAGGGTTATCTGGAGATCATCTAGTCTACTCCCCTTACACTGTCAGATTGAGCAGGTTGCCCAGGATGGTGTCCAGTCATGTTTTGACTATCTCTGTAGACAGAGACTCCACATTATCCCTGGGAAACCTGTTCCAGTAAAGATGTGTTTTCTTTGACTAAGGGACTGAAGCATCTGTCATATGAGAAGAAGCTCATATGAGAGAGCTGGGGCTGGTCAGCCTGAAGAAGAGAAGGTTTAGGGGGGATCTTATCAAAGTGTTTAAATACCCGATGGGAGGGGTAGTAAAGAAGATAGAGCTAGACTCAACTCAGTGGTGCTCAGTGACAGTATTCAAAGCAATGGACATGAACAGGAATACAGTGTAGTGAAATCTACTCATCTATTCATTTCACTTGCCACTTTAGTTATTTATACCTTTAGAAAGTTGTCATCCCTCTTATAAAATGTTTTCCTCATTTTCTGAATGTTTTTGACAGCTTTCTGTACATCTTGTTGTACTGCTCATTAAGCTCCTTAATTTACAAGTTTTTTGTTTTGTTTTTTTCTTCTGCCAGGAATCTGATTACAATTTGTGTTTGTAATTGGGATGGATAGCTCATTATATTTGCTAAGTGGAACAGCACCCATAACCTGCAGTTTATAATTCTATATATTCAGAGCTGTCCATTTGATGAAGGACAAGATTTTTAATGCATGGATTGGACACTTCATGTAAGGTGTGTAGGTCTGGGGTTACTAAAGAAGTTACCTAGTAATTCTTGAGCAAGCGCTTTAATTTTTAAGATACATAGGTCAACATGAGAAATCACTGCCTTGCTTTGAGATAGAGAAAGTTTAATCTCATGAAAAATCAAGGAGGAAATATTTCCCTATCATTATGAAACATATGATGTATAAATATGTATGCATTTAAATAGTTATTTTTCTTTCTAGTAATTCCCTGGCATATAAAGGAGTTACAGATTTTTAAAAAAAATGTTTTGATGACTACTAATATGTCAAAACCCTACAATAGAAACAATAAACAAAAAATAAACAAAAGATGACTTCGACAAACCAAGCATATATTAGTGTGGTTTCATGTAGTAAAAATTGTCAATTCCTACTATGTTAAAATACAGGTGAAAGAGGCTTCAGGATGCAACTAATTGGTGAACATTTTCCCAGAAATATCATCTGTAATATTCAGGGCTCAAATAGTATTCAGCTGAAAAAAGATTCAGAGATTAGCAAATTATATGAGAAATATCATCTGTAATATTCAGGGCTCAAATAGTATTCAGCTGAAAAAAGATTCAGAGATTAGCAGATTACATCTATATAATTGGTAAACATCTCCATGCAACTAAACTTCAAATTCAACTGAAGTTGACAACCTTCACTGCAGTTCACTCCTTTTCATGAAGATAAATATATGAGTCCTTGATGGCCTATATTATATTCGATATTGCTCAGAAATGAAGATATTTGCCATTGGATAAAAAGATTGAAAAAGGAAACAAAAACACCCTTTCTGTACTTTATGACATTACGTACTTTATAATACTATACTGTACTTTATATCAGAACTTAGATGGCTAAATTTAGTGCAGTAACCAATAAGATTTTCTGCTAAACTTTTGTCATTGTTTGAGCCTACTCAGCAGCTAAACGCCACACAGTCGCTCACCCACCCTCCCCCCACTTGGGAATGGGGAGGGAATCAGAGGGGCAAAGGGAGACTCGTGGGTTGAGATAAAAACAGTTTAATCACAGTAACAGAACAATATGCTGACAGCAGTATCAGCAGGTAATGTACAATACAGCTGCCCACCACCCACCAACCAACACCCACCTGCTCCCAGCCAGCAATCTCAAACACAAAGGCACCACAGCCACACTCCCAGAACTGAAAGCCACTCCTGGCCCACTCCTGCCTTTATATAGTGAGCACAATGTCACGTGACATGGGATATCAGCCAATCCGGGCCCAGCCCTCCAGCTGTGCTCCCCCCACCCCGCACACAGGTGAGGGCACTAGGACCTGGGGAGCCTCTGGAATCTCAGTGTGCTGCAGCACTCCTCCAGCTACCAAAACGAACAGGAAGTCTATTCCAGCCCAAACCAGGACAACTATTTTGGCATCCAAGTCCATTTTTCATGATCTCTTTATGTAACGTTCATGCTCAGATATACTACCATCTGGATTGATCTGAATACACACCCACTTAAATTCATCATCCAGAGACTGAACAACCATACACATGCAGACCCTGGTGGACAATCCACTGCCTGCTCAGAGCAGGGACATAAAACAGAGCTAGTAATATCACTGTCTTCTGCATTGTAAATTAGAGACTAAATATTTCTCAAAAGTCATGCATCCTTAATCCCTCTGTTAGCTTAAACTTGAAAGATCCTCCATCCCAGAAGAGTGTCTTAACCACTGAATCAAGTTTTCTTTTTCTCTTTGTGTCACCTTATATGTTAACTCAGGTTGGAACAGAATATAGGAAGTCTATAGTCAAATCTCCTCCTCAAAACAGGGCATCTCTGAGGTCAGACCAGGTTTCTGTCTAGTTAGGTTTTGAAAACTCCCAAGGATGGAGACGCTGCAACCTCTCTGGGAAACCTCCACTAGGTCCTAATAAAGCACATCTAACCTTGTTGAGTGAGAACATATTGAATAAAAAAGTACATAATCTTGATTTTAAATTTTTCTATTACATTTCTTAACTATCTTGGGAATATTGTCTATGTTTTTGCAATTTTCAAACACCAAACTTAATATTTTACTATATTATCACTGAAATATAAATCTTAACTGCAAGAATTGTTTCAGTTCTAAATGGGTATTTGTTATTATTACCCTTTGAAATACAGCAAACGTTTTTTATCTGATGCCTGCTATAAGACACAAAGCAGAATATCTATAAAATCAATCTGTGTTAATTTTTTCTTCAATGCTAACCTAACAAGTACATTGCATCTAGTCATCTTCTGACTGTGAATACATTAGTTCCAAAGCATATCAATATCCAGCTTCCCTGCATATACTTTATTTTATTTTTCTGATCAGCTGGGAAACTTTGACAGATCTAAGAGAAAAGAAAATAAAGTATTTTCTGCAAAAAGTTGTTTGATTTATTTTTTAATATAGCAAGTGAAGATAGAATGCCCACTTGAGAATATCAAGGTTCAGAACATGACTGAGTTTTCAAAAGAGTAATCATCATTTCCTTCTAGACTACAGAGAGAAGCAGAAAAATACAGTAAGTTTAGCTATTTCTGAGGTGGCTAGGAAACCCTAATCTAATCTGAATCAAACTCTCAGCTGATTCCAGGCTCTGATTTCCTGATGTAGGTTTAACCAATCTCAAACGCAGAACAGGACTGATGTTGATGAATCATTCTGTCAATTAGTATGAGAGATTTTGAGGTTTCTTTTTCTAAAAAAAAAGCATCCCCACTTGTATTACTTTTCTTTTTTATTAACATGACTACATGTAACAACGTACTTTTCCATGGTTATTGTGATACTCTTCTGTGTTGCTTAGTTAAAGCTTGGCCAATGTACTGATGTTTAACCATTGCTGTTTATGAGAATGTTATTTAAAATGTGACAAAACTATAAGAAACTGTATAAAGTAGAATATGCTTTTTACTTTATAAATATATGAGAGACTTAATTTTAAAGGTGCCAATGCAAGAATCTGACTGGCAATTTCAGAGTAGAAAAGATTGGACGTGTTGTGCTTCATTTTTTTCTTTTTATTTCACTATTCTTGCAAGAGGTACAACTCAAATTGGACACTGAACAATATGTTTTACAGTTTTAGGACCCTGAAGATAAACAGCTTTGCAAATAGTTTCACTTTTTTTTTTTTTTTTTCCAAGTCAAGTATGGTAAGCAAAGTATCTCTGGATACTCAAAGATCCATCCTACATAACAACAGAAAATTGCAAGTAAGAAATCAGAATGCTATTAAACATTGGGTTTGAGGGTGTTTTTCTACAGGCACATTTATTTTACAGACTGTTGTGGATTTTGTACATTTATGACTTTAAGTTTCCCTTATAAACTTTTGATTACTTCACAAAAATATTTTTATATTACATTCTTCAATTATGAAAACTGAGCTTGTTTCTAGATTTCTATGAAATCTAAGAAGCTGTGTATCTGTCCACTAATGCTTCACTTTTGTCTTCCCACCATGGAGCATTCAACTCACACTTTCACCAAGCAGCAGCACTATTCCTCCTCTCCAGCCTGGGAGTTGTCCATCTAACACATCTGGTTAGCCCGATGACCACCTGGGTCTGGAACATGGGATCTAGAGGCAAGATGGGTTTTGTGCCACTATGGGGAAGCTCATGGCCTCTGCCCAGCTCCGAGTCCATACTGCACCCGCCCCAGGGACTGTGTGGTTTGGCTGAGAGTTGTGCCTCTTGGTTGCTATAAGGATATACAGCCTCACAACTGCAGCTCACACCAAGGCAGACTCCAGCAGGCAACTTTTATGGTTATATGGTAGATATAAGAGATGATGAGAAGCAATGATTGTCATTGCAACAGCTGAGCAATGTGGAAAGAAAACCAAGGATGTTTTATAATCAAAAGTTTGCAGGTAGGAAGTAAAAGTTTATTGAGATAAAGAGTATTGCCCCAAAAAGGGAACTACAGAACATTTGCCTGCCATTACTTTAATTGCTTTGCTTATCTTACTCCCACTTGCCAAATAATGCATTTCAATGTATTTAAAATTTCTTTAATGAAACCTTTTTCTCACTCCTTAAGATAAGTGCCTTTTAGACTGTAAGTTCTTCAGGGTAGGCACTATGTCATTTTATTGTGTGTAACGGTGGGGCTTTAACACCATGAGCCCCCTTTGGAAATTATGACTTTGATAAGTAATAATAATGCTGCCCAAAATCTTAAAATTTATCTTTACTGGAGAGTTTCCACTGCAAGGGGACTGATGAGTAAAACTTTGATGAATAGTACCAACACAGAAAAACATCAGAATAATTGTAGTGGCTAAGTTCTGCTGGCTGCTATGTAATGTAATGAAGTCAGCACCTGCTGTGGCCAGATAAATCAAGTATTACTTCATAGTATGCAGCTGGAGTTTTTAGTCAAATTACTCACAATGGTGCTACTTCCATCATGTCTGTTATGAACAGCATATTCAAAAAATAAAAAAATACACAATACACTAATGCAATTTTGGAATGATTTAGTAACATCATGCAAATTGTGCTCAGTTGCTGTTGTACTAGGCAGAGGAACTCTTAATGCTGGCCAGAATGCAATGATCTATCAATATTTATACTTCAGTTACCCAAGGTCAAAATAAGAATCTTATCAGAATTATTTTGTTTTTTTTCTGCTTCTCTGATTTTTGGGCTCAATGCCCAGAGGTAGAAAACTTTTTGATGGTTCATAGTGCAAGTGAAACAGTGTTTCAAGTGCAGTAGGAAGACTTCACTAATTTTAGCACATCCGGAGGCTTTGGGCACATTCAGAATAAGTGGACCCATTGTACAGACTTGTCAGAGCACAGTTTCCACTAAATAAGACAAATGTCCTAGTTTGTGGTAGTGAAGCTTAGAGACAAATACAAATTTCATATCTGCTTGTCCTTGCTATCATTTGTGTCTACAATTCTCTTAGTAATACAGCAATAAAGATAACAGGCAGAATATGGTGTCAAGCAAGGATCATCCTTAGCTATAATGTAAAAATCTGTGTATTAAGCAATAATCCTCAAGAAAGGAAAAGAAGGAAGAAGGGGGCAACATTTGGAGTGACAGTGTTTGTCTTCCCAAATAACTGTTATGTGTGATGGAGCCCTGTTTTCTTGGAGGTGGCTGAACACCTGCCTGATGATGGGTAGTGGTGAATGAATTCCTAGTTTTGCTTTGCTTGTGCATGCAGCTTTTGCTTTACTTATTAAACCAACCTTATCTCAATCCACAAGTTTTCTCATTTTCATCCTCTTGATTCTGTCCCCTATCCCACTGTGGGTGAGGGAGAAAATGGCTGTATGGGGCTGAGATGCCTCCTGGAATTAAACCATGAAAGGTAACTACATTCATACATGTATGTATATACACACACACACACACATGCACACACACAGACTCTGTTTTGCCCTCCTAATGGATTTACTAGTGGGAGCTGGTGTTTTCCAGGTACATATATACAGGTCTGCAAAGACCAGATAATAAGCATTATTTTCAATATCTGGGAAAATTTTTTTCTCAGGCAGAAAAAACTAAGTGATTTACTAAAAGATTCCCTCTGTGTCAGTTAGGATAAGAGTTTAGTGTTGGTCTACCGCTTCAAAAATATATGGAAAGATTAGGAAGCCTTATATGCACTTAGAAAAAAAGAGAAAAACTTCTGACTATCTGCCATTATTGATAAGTAATCTAGTAGAATTAAAATCAACAAACTAGTAAATTCTCAGAAAAAAAGGAATGAAAATTTAAGGGAAAGATGCTAGTTTAGGTAAGAACAAATATTAATTCAAAACATTTAGGTTCCCATACAGAAAATCTTCAGTGACTTTTCGTTCAACCCAATTTCCAACCCAATCATCCACATGCATACAATACACCATGTATAAACAAGATGTTTATTCCTGGCTGTCATACTGCATCTACTGATATCTGAAAGACTTTTACCTTTACTGATGTTTTACTTACTGAGAAACAGCAAACAAGAGAAAAATCTTTCAACAATATGGTTACAAACCAGGTTTGTTTTGTTTTTTTTTTGTTTGTTTGTTTGTTTTTGTTTTTGTTTTGGTTTGGTTTGGTTTGGTTTTTTGTGTTTTTGTTGTTGTTGTTGTTGTTTGTTTGTTTCTTTGTTTGTTTTTTTAATCTCCACTATATATATAATGATCCTGGCTAAAACCCAGACAATTTAGTGTATGTGGAAGAATATGGAAAAGTTAAGGATAAACAAATTAACATTTTGGAAGCTGAGGAAAATTTTATGATCTGGCTACAGACGTGTTGGGGCTTGAAGATGAACTTTGGGATTAATGTGACTTAATATTTAAGCACTTTGTGTAGAATTCATCTATCTCCTACCTGCTGGTTTGGCACTTAGTTGCCTACAAATAGATGTCTAGAAGTACCTAGCAATAAGTCTCCTAGAGGAAACCTGAGCTCTTCTGAAGCAGTACCAGTGGTTAGAAAAGATACTCAAGAACACCATAAAAAAACAACCAACCAAACAAAAAACCAATAAATGCCTTCTCTCTGATAACCAAATCTCACACCAAAATGACACATTCAACAATAAAAAATAACTAAATCTCCCTTACTGTCTCTCTAGTATATGATACCTTGATATGTTGATACTTTATCTAGATTCCAGGTGTTTAGATAGACTATTCCATTAACAGTTCATAGTCAATTTTATCTTTTAATATAAACCTTTAGTAAATATTAGTATCCTACAAAGAGACTCACTTTATTACTATATACCCAGTACAAAATGTACATTTTCAGATAATTAGAAACTCATAACTCTGTTAGATAAAAAAGATGAGGTTTCAGTGTTGTATATCAGTAAACTATATTTCACTTGAAAGATTCAACAGTAAAGAAAATAATTTATATGAAGGAATTATTCCTATTTTAATACATGTTTACTGTTTGTTGTTGTTTTTTTGTTTTTGGTTTGTTTTTTTTTTTTTTTTTTTAAAGATCTATTTTTAGTGTTTCTTATGTGAATGTGGTTATATGGCTTCATCAAAAGTCCACTGAATTAACTGTAAAAATTTCCTTGGAAATTAGTGGGGTTTGGACCAAGTAATATTCTCCTGCTGAGAAGACTTCTTTTAGGTATTTATTCCCTTTTGGTACTAGATCTGTTTAAACAAATATATTCACATGGGGTTTAAGTACTGTGTAAAATTTACCTAAAGCATGAAAAAAATCTCAGGTATGCTTCAACATTTTTGGCAATTCACCATACATCTATGTTGTGGTTTGGGCCTGATCGGCAACCAACCACCGCAGCTAACCACCCTCCCTTCCCCCTCCCCACCTGGGAATGGGGAAAGGAATTAGAGGGGTGAAGGGAGACTCACAGGCTGAGATAAGAACAGTTTAATAATGGCAATAAAATGTGAACAATGATGATGATAGAAAAAAAAAAAAAAAAGAATTATATAAACAGGCAATGCACAACGTAATTGCTCACCACCCGCTAACCAATATCCAGCCTGTTCCCGACTAGAGACCCCGAGATACCAAGATCCCAAAATCACAATCCCAGAAGCGAGAGAGCTCCTTCCCAACCACCCCTCCTTTATATAGTGAGCATGACATTCCATGATATGGAATATTTCACTGGCCAGTTAGGGTTGGGTGCTCTGGCCGTGCTCCCTCCCTGCTCCCTGTGCCCTTGCGCACGGGCAGGACATGGAGAGTCGGAGAGTCCTTGAAGTCTCAGTAGCAGCTGAAAACATCAGTGTGCTATCAGCGTTTTTCCCATACCAAACCCAAAGCTAAATCCAAAACACAGCACTCATCTAGTCCCTGAAAAGGAATATTAACTCTATTTCAGCCCAAACCAAGACAATCTAGTAGATTAGATGATTTAGCTCTTCTCTCTGTCTCTGTGTGTGTCTCTCTCTGCATTTCAACTTGTATTTGTCCTCTTTTTGACTTTGAATAGTTGGTTTTCTGTTGGTTATTATTTGGATTTTCCCCTCTTTGAGAGCCTAAGTTTCTGGGGTTTTGTTTGTTTAGATATGATGTGTGTTTGCAAGGAAAAAGTGTTTATAAAATTGTACTATCCATCAGCCATTTGTCACTATGACTTCTGAGTCCATCAGCCACTTGTAGATAAATTTCACAAGAGGGCTGAAAGTCTAAAAGATATGGCATTCCTACAAGTTTTTTGACACTGATGGCTGAAACCTGGTGTTAGGCTGATACGGCCACATCTCCAAACTTTTCACAGTATATATTGCCATTTCTTCAAGAAAGAAATAGAAAAAGAATAAATACTTTGCTTTTTCTCAGTTTTGTTAAAAGTTGGAATACTTCTTGACATCTAAGCCAGAATCAGTGGCCCACTGTACTAAATCCTGTACAGTATACTGTTACTAATCCTGTAAACATACTCTTGAATTTAGATAAAGATAATCCCATTAATATAGTTTATGTGGAGTTTCCTGTGTTGACTTCTGTAAAATGACAGAGATCTGAACCTTTGTAGTTTCTTCTTACTTAGGGTCTAAAGAGAAAATAACAGTGTAGTGTAAGACATTCTTTCTGGGTCTAATAGTAGCATTGCTATTTTGGTCAGTTTTCTCTCACCTAGCTACAAAATAAAAACTCGGTCTCTTCCTGTGTTCACCTTTGCAGCTACAGGCTCTCTTCTAATATTTCTTTTTTAGAATTAACAAACTTGAGTAGTTCTAAACCACTTTCAAATACCTAGAACAACTAAATTCCTTCCATAGATACCCTTAAGAGCCCATGCTCGCAAGCACTGTCCATATTGAAAAGAATTAATGTTTTGATTAGAATAGAAGGAAGAAAAGTGCATTGAATGGGGAAATTCAACCACATTATCCCTAGCAGATAAAGAATTCTGAGAGGGAAGCTTCCTTTTCTTGAAGTTCTTACAGATTTCCTTTCTGCAGAATTTCAGTTTCATTTAGTATATATAACTAGCAAAATGCTGATATACTTAGATATCCCTTGTTGATCTGCAGGAGGTGTTTTTCTTGGTTCAATATTGAACTTCTGCTGCTTTTCACTGTGTGTTTTTTCTCTGCAACCATTCCTTCTGTATCACCAGATGATTCACAGTCCTCTCTGTGCCTGCCAAGTTTAGGCCTGACCTCCACGTGCTATGCTTGGTCATAGTGATTTCGTTTTGCTGGTGCCGAATAAAAGCACATTAGTACATGTATCTCCAGAGTTCATTCAGCTCTGTCACTGACTTGTGAGTTTTCATCACCGACAGCCCAGTTCTGAATGTTGTCTATATTTCAGCAACGTCTCAAGCTGATTTTTAGATCCAGAGTACTAAGTCAGTGGAGTAGTAAGAATTATCAGAAGCTGAAACATGTCAAGAGAAAATAACAGGATATATGGGACACTGCAGAGAAGGTGTCAGGGACCATTATCAGGAAGGTAAAGGGGATGTTCTGAATAAACAGACAGACCATTACTGTTATGAGAGTAGTTACCATTTTCATCAAGCCCAGAAAAGTTCTGGTCACAATGTTTGTCCAAGGTCCTGAGAAAAGAAGACTTAAAAAGTAAAAAGCTAAGAGCTCAAAGTGTTTTGTTCTAGCTTTCCAGAAGCCAGTTTTTATTAGGTGTAAAGTTGGTTTGGAAAGAATTTTCCCAGAGAAATTATGAAACTTCCCAAATTACACAATTTTCTGCAGGGCGTTCAAGGTTGTTTTCTTTGACTTTGTCTCTGCAATTTACACTGCATCTCCATCATGTACAGCAATAAACAGATGACAAAGTTCATATCTGCCTATAAACTTCTGAAAATAATAGCTCCAAACAACTGCATTGCAAACATATCTGAGAAGATTACAGGTCTTGCATGGCACAACTGTTACTCCTGCCTTTAATGCACTGCTGCTCAGTTGCAGTAGAGATGAGCCCCATATAAAACCTTTCACAGGATGGAGTTAGGATATTCTCAGGTGGAGTGCAGTCCCATTCAGAAATGCAAAACAAAACCCATGCTCCATTTAACCTCCAGTAAACCCCTTAGAATATGACTGCAGTGGAGCTTGAATGATATACATGAAAGTGTTTTGGTTCTCTGTAGTAAACTAAATTTTACCCATGGTGAATAACTGACAGGTCTCGCCTATTGTCCTATGTAGTGAAGTAACCAATAATTTCTTCACAGTGTTTCCACTTGTAAATTAAAGTGCCTCTCACTCACAAAGATAAATAGTAGTCATCAAGTCATGTGTTCCCACAAAAAGAATATGCATTTTCACTTGGCTATTTTCTGCTTTATTTCATAGCTATGAAGAAAATCTATCTTATATCAAATATTGCAAAGACTGTTTAATATATTTTCATTTATTCTGATATTTATTTTCATTGCTTTATTCCTCTGGTTTCTACTGAATAGTAATAATTAAAAAAAAAAAAAAAAAAAAAAAAAAAAAAAACAAAGAGAGAGAAAAACATGAAAATAAAGCATCTATAGTTCTGGCTCCGGAGATTTTGACAACCTTCACAAATCAAAATAAGAAAAAGTATATTAAACTGTCATGCTGAAGTTTGAGCAAGGAATAGGAAGAAAATTCAACAGAGAATAAGGCTGTTTATTTCTTTGCTCTTTCACTTGTTTTCATAAAACAGACTATTAAGGACTGTACACAAAAGTGAGTGTTCAGAAACATTTTTTCAATGATTACTTATATGTGACTAAATTCTGTCTTTGAATTTCCCACTCATTTTGTATTTTTTAATTTTAGATAATGTAAGGGTCTGTACACAGAACCAGAAACCTTTAAAAGACCAATTCAACCTTAAATTATTCTACTGTTTTCAGTAACATAATCACACTGAACAACTGGAAATAGACTGACTTGAAAAAAAAAAAAGGGGGGGGGGAAAAAATGGAAATAACTGATTGGTGAAACTCTACTCAGACCTATCAGGTTCTTGTTACTCTCATTTTGAATATTTATCCCTCATTTTAAGCATTAAACCAGATTTTTTTAACACTCATCATAATTAATCTTTTCAACAGTTAAAGCTATCAAAATTCTATTGAATTTTCAAAAGAACCATTTAATGAGGAACAGTGTGTGTTTGTATCTGACCAAACACTGTACAAGGTTGTTATAGTTGAAGCTGCCTTTACTATGATTTGCTTCAGCAACAATTTTGACAATGCTCTGCCTTATTTTCTGCTCAAACAAATATATAGAGAGCTGTTCTTCATCTTTACTTGGTTCTTTTATGTATTTTCTTCTATTTCCATATTACTTTTAATTGCTTTATAAAAATATTAATATTACTGTTTTTACTATTAAAAATAAAAAATAAGAAATCAGAAGTGAGGGGTTGGACTGGGATGGTCATATTTTTAATCATGTAGAGGTTATTCAGAACTCATTTCCGTTGTCCATAGAGAAATATCTACTGTGTGTTTAGACACACCTGGGTAACCTACTTGGGCTTCAAGCCTTGTTGTAAATGAACATGGTACACCTGGTAGGCTCTGTTTATTATCTGTAAGATTTAGCTTCAATAATGCCTGCTATATCAAATGAAAACACATGCCCGTGTTTAGACAATGAAAGCCCACCTCTAAATCCATATGATTTGAACCTTCTCCAAGGTATTAATACATGTTTGTCTTCAACGATACCTGAAAGTAAAAAACTGCACTTTGCACAGTTTGTGCAAAGGGACAGGAAACATCCAGAGAACAATATATCACATGTGGTCTATAATCACTTAAGATCTCCGCTGCTTTTGAAATATTTCACTTGTAATATTTTCAGCAGTAGAGAAAAGGATTCCGTCATTAATTTTACCTTGGTTCTTGACAAGTGTAAGATATACAATAATTTAAACATTGTTCTGTCTTTTCTGCTTACGATATTATTTAATGTCTATCAGCATAAAACCTCTCTTGATATGAAAAAAATTACTCCTTATATATATTTTTTTGTTTCAATATATATAAAATATGAAAGGTACGGCTAAAAAGGATATTAAAAATTCATCAGCAACTGATTAATTTTGCCCACAGAATAAACAGAATTTTGAGTAATTTATGATCTTTTCTTAATGATATAATATAGCTATATTTGCTTTTCTGCAGCAACTGTGTTACATTAGAATGAGCCAACTGATGAAACAATACCATTAGGCAATGAATATATTAGTAAAATTTGAAGCAGAGATGAAAATACAACTATGACAAGCTAAGATATTGTATAATAAGGCAAATTACAATTTTCCTTTCCAGAAGTGAAGGTTTCAAATGAAATGGTGATGTTTTAACGAAAAGTAAGTGTATAATCTTTTCAACAGAACAAAAATATAATCTATAAACTCAAATCACTTCAAAAAATATTTTTAATGTTGTGGTGGGTTGAAATTGGCTGGCTACCAGGTGTCCGCCAAGCTGCCTTATTACTCCCCCTTATAAATGAGACAGGGAGGAGGAAGATATGATGAGAAATCTTATGGGGTCAAGATACAGGCAGAGAGATCATTTATCAGTTACCGCCACAGGCAAAACAAACTCAACTTAGGGAAATTAATTTATTGACAATTAAAGAGCAAGATAATGATAAATATGAACAAAACTAAAAAACACTTTTCCCTGACTCCTCCCTTCTTCCCAGGCTCAACTTCACTCCCAACTCTTTTACCTCCTTCCCCTGATCAGTGTAGGGGGATAGGGAATGGGGATTGTGGTCAGTTTATAACAGTTTGCTTCTCCTTACTTCTCACACTCTTTCCCTGCTCCAGAGTGGTGTTCTACCCATGGGAGGTTGTTCTTCATTAACTTCTCCAATGTGACTTCTTTCTATGGGCTGCAGTTCTTCAAGAAATGCACCAGCATGGTTCTTTCCCATGGGGGTACAATCCTTCAGGAACAGACTGTTCCGGTGTGGGTCCCCCACAGGGTCACAAGCCTTGCAAGGATACCTGGTCCTGTGTAAGCTCCTCTTCATGGGCCGTGGCTCCTTCCAGGAGCCTGCTCCAACATTGTCTTTCCACAGTCTGCAGCTTCCTTCAGGGCACATCTGCCTGCTCTAGTGTGCTGTCCTCCACAGGCTGCAGAGTGGATATCTGGCTTCAGAGTGGACCTCCATGGGCTGCAGAGGGGCAACCTGCATCACTGTGGTCTTCACCACAGGCTACAGGGGAACCTCTGCTCTGGTTTCTGGACTGCCTCCTCCCTCTCCTTCACTAACCTTGGTGTCTGCAAGGTCATTTCTTTCACATTTTCTTACTCCTCTTTCCCAGTTGCTACTGCGCAGCATTTTCTACCCTTTCTTAAATATGTTATCCCAGAAGCACTACCTTAGTCTTGTCTGGCGGTGGGTTCATCTTGGAACTGTCTAACATTGGCTCTGTAGGATGTAGAGTAAGCTTCTAGCAGCTTCTCACAGAAGCCACTCCTACACCCTCCCCACTACCAAGACTGGTGCCAGTGAGGATAAATGTAACAATCAACAAGAAAATAATACCAGTTTCTAAGAAACAATTATGATTGCGTTTCATGGTAGGATATGAAGAAGTATTTTCTATTGAAGTAATTAGTTTTGTGACCAGTACACCAACTAAATTCAAAACAACATTGATGAAAGAACAAACCCCCTTCAATAGACTATTGCTACCTTCATTAAACACAAAATAGTGCTAAATGTACCACTTCCTGTTACTCACTAGAGATTAACAGGCACAGTGACAGTGATTGATATGCTTCCATCTTAGTGACTGTAGTTGCCTTCATTTTACATTTAGTATGCTTTTCTTATTCCAGGTAGCTACTGAAACATTCCAG
The DNA here is from genome assembly GCF_018691265.1 of Tyto alba. Lineage (NCBI taxonomy): Eukaryota > Metazoa > Chordata > Aves > Strigiformes > Tytonidae > Tyto > Tyto alba. The sequence continues at coordinate 20,633,779 of NW_024881321.1, forward strand.
TGTCTGCATACTTATGGCTTACATCTGACACAGATTCCATACTCTGCTTGGAACTAAAAACCTGTTTCTTATTTCCTTCAGTAGGTATTTTGATGATAGTTTTAGTCTAAATATATTTTGGTCAATAAACTTCAGTCTAGGTCATATATATTTTAATTCTACTTAAATTTGCTTAGCTTCTTTGTTGTAAAAGGTTATGGTGTATCATAACAGCAGAGAATTTGAATATCGATTTAGCAATTATAGTGACAACTGTATTGTCAACTGTGTGGAGTTGCAATCATGGAATTACAATAGTTTTGAAATACTTAAAATATGATGAGAGATTTTTGTGTGAAATAATAATTGAAGAAAGATTTTGTGACAGTTTCGGACTGCACTGTGAGCAAGACACATTACTAGATATCCTTGGTTAGCTGCCTCACAGGTATTGCAAATCCCCAGAACCTTGTTTGATGGTGTGGAGTGGCTGGAAGAAAATAGGCATATTATGAGCAATCCAGACTGAGGGGCCTCACAACTGCAGCTGTTGTGAAGGACATATGCAAGTTCAAAAGAGATAAGGAAGTTGGGTCTTTGAGAAACTGTCTATGTTGCAAAGAGGTAAGGAGGTTGGAAAGTAAAAAACAAGATAACAAGATGTAGAAACAGAATGTAGGTATAGCAGAGCAAGGCACATGAACAAGCAGATTTAACCTATTAGCAACCAAAACGTAATGTGTGCACTTTGTGCTGGTGTATAAATTGCTGTGTATCCTTTAATAAAGTGGCATTAACTTGATCACATTGATCGTGTATGTTGTGTCTGAGACTTCCGTGTCATAATGGTGCCAAGATATCTGTCTGTGGAAATTCTCAGCTACCAACATTTTTATTATTAATTCTACTAATTCCTGACAGCATAAAAAACTTAGCAAAATTCACAACTTATCTATAATCTCCCTGGGTTTACAATGGGTCACTTTAGGGTCTCAAGTTATAATAGCAAAAGAAAAATATTTTCTCTTTTTTTTTCTTTTTTTTTTTTTTTTTTTTTTTCTATAGAGTGATAATTAAGTATAAGATGATCTGAGTATACATCATGAAATAAAGATTCAAAAATGATATTTTATTTTCCAGAAAAGTGGCTAATCACTAGTCACAAGTGTATAACTGCCTGGTTTTGGACCTTGTCCACCTCCTGTAAGAAATTAAATATTTATTGGAGCAGACATGAGAGATGATATAGAAATAGAGATTTGAGATTAGATCAGTCCTTTTATTAATAAATGCTTTTTTTTAGATAATTATTACACTAGAAGTGGTTTGGGTTCTGCTACTGGTTAGAGAATTAGTAGCATTTCTCTGTCCTTTCAAATATATTGTAATTCATATGTAAATGAACAGAAAAAATATTTTCTGGTTCAACTGGTGCACCAAAGTTGTAAAAACAAACCAAAATGAAACCAAACAAAACAAACATTGTTTTGTACTAACTTCAGGGTCACATCTGTTCAGAAAATGGGAAATTACACAGAACACAGGGTTAGGTCTTGGAAAACAATAATATCTTAATTAAATAACAGTGTGCATTAGGAGGCTTGTTTAGAAGAGCAACCAGACTGACTTTTAAAATAATGCCCCAATATATCATAACAGAGCTTGTTTTACTCTACCATATGACTTCATAAGATCACCTCTTCTATTAGAGGGGAGCTTTTCTCAGTGTAATTTCCTAACAGAATGTTAACAGACTGTAAATTATAATAGATATTTTATGATAATTTGCATAAATTATTATACAGATTTATCACTGAGTATAATTTTATCATTTAGACAGAGCAGTGCTTTCAATGTGTGAAGTAAAAAGATAAAAGTTTATTTTACTATGTTAAATCTTACAGTAGCAGAAACTTTGTCATATATGTGTAATAGAAGGAAAATGTATAAAAGAGTAATCAAAGCTTTTATGCAAGATGAAATAATCTATGTACAGTAAAACTAAACTAAGTGCTTAAACATATTACCTTTGTTAAACCTTTCAGTGATCAATACTGTTCACTGGATTAAGGAGATACGATGTGTAGGCAGTCAGTATAATCCCTACTTGAAGTATAAATATATTAATTTATTCTTTAATTGAAAACTATAAAAATTATAATACATTATTATAGTTTTGAATTTGAAAACCACTTCAGTGACTGTGACTTGATTTCAGAGTTAGCACCAAATAAAGATGTAGTCAATACACATATATAAAATTATTGCTGTACCAATATTGTTATAAACATAAAAATATACACAGAAGTGGTGAAAACAAAAAAAGAAAAAAAATTATTAGTAATGTTAAAAAGTAAAGAAATCAGAACTTATAAAGTGTCACAGATATTATTTCCTGTGTAGCCTATGATAATTTGGAAGGTTAATTTGACTCTGCTGATCAGAAAATACAGGTCTTTAAAAAGGTCTGCTAAAACCACAGAAATGTCTTTGTAACTTGATGATGATGAAGCTTTTCTTCTTAGTGAAATTTCGTTCCTCTCTGTACTGTATTGATTTACTCTTTTGTTCTATGCACCGATTACACTTGATAAACATTTTCTGATTACTGAAATCCCTTTCCCTTCCTATTAGTCCAAATATTAGATGACATCATCTTTTTTTTTCACTTATTTATCTGGATGTAGTTCTTTCTGGAACAGTTATTATTTATTCATTTATGAAATTTAAGAGAAGTAACCAAAGCAAAGTCCTGTTGCAACCAGAGAGTAAGTTGCAACCATTAAGTGAAATATTAAAATATTTGCCTTACACCCAGGCATAGAAGTACTGAAATAATGTAATGGAAACAGCGCATAAACCTTTTGTAACATTGTAACATTGCTAATAATATAATTATGCAAGAATGTATTAATATTTTATGAGAGTTAAGCATAGAGAAAGAAATTTAATATTTAGTCACAAAGGGGCAAATGGAGACTTGTGATATAGTTGTATGAGTACAGAAAATATGCAAGTATTAAGATCTATCAGATCAGAGTGGAGGGTGTAGAAGAGCCAGGAGAGGAAGCTGTTGGTACCACAACTGACAAAGTGCCTGCTGAAACCAGGGTAAGTCCTGCTCCCCATGGAAACATCAAATATGTCACATCTGTATGAGATCACCACCCCTTATTTTGGGAAGAGGTATGATGAACATAAGAAACTACTGATGGTTGAAGACAATCAGGGGATGAGAGAAGGGGACCAACTGATTCCAGCTTCCATCCTCAAATTGCTTGCAAGTGTTGCCACCTCGACTTCTGCAACTAGCGACCATCATGGACCATAGCCATCAACTCTGACTCCACGGAATGAACACAAGAAAAGCAGAAAAGTAAGGCTGAATAAGCACCATGCAAGGTGTAGGAGTCTCCCTCATCTTACAAGTGGAAAACTTGCCATTTAAGATTGTGAACATGAAGGTTTTAATCTCATATATAAGATACTTTGTCTTATGACTCTCTCATTTAACCTAGTAATAAATCAAGCTGTTCTTGTCACTGCAATGGTCTGAGATCCCTTTTATTATTACTGTCTGTATAACTTACAGTTTAGCATCTGGTTCAAATTCCTCATGTTGCAACAAATTTTAAAGAAATGTGTTGGGGGCACAGGACTGTATCCTAGTCAATATGGAGTCACCATTGTTTGTAACAGACCACAAGCTTTGTGTTTAGCTAACGAAACAGACCTCGAGATTTTTCAGGATTTTCCTAGACTTTTATTGGACTGCCTTAAGCTTTGTTTTAGTTTATATAACCATCACAGAAACTGTCAAATAGCAGAGTCACTGTTATCTCATTTAGTTTCTACCTAGCTTTGTACAGTTGTGCAAGGTAATGATTATTGGCACATACTGTGCTGAGCTGATCATGGTAGGCAGCTCAGTCCCATGCAGCCACTCACTCACCCCCCTGACAGTGGGATGGGGGAGATAACCAAACGGGTAAAAGTGAGAAAACCAAAAGGGTTGAGATGGAGACAGTTTAATAGGTGAAGCAAAATGAGCTGCTAAGAGGAAAATTAACCAAACCAGCCACAACCAGTATACACACACACACACACACTGATAATTAATATTAATAACAAGTAGTTCTTCTGCATTAAATGAGACATTTATGTCTAGAGTAAGAATGTAATGTAGTGGAATAGAGACCTGAGATGACAGCAAGGGCCTTGAAAGCACAAACAGGGGACAACAGGCCCCAAGGCTATAAAAAGTTACAAGTAATCAATTGCTGGTCATTAAAGCAGTATAACCTTGGCAGCTGTGTAAAGCAAGTATTAGTGATATAAATGAAATAAAAAGCAAGTTTCTAACACATGTAAAACACCTAGTGCTTAGTAAATTAGGATGCAAATGGAATTACAAATCAGGGAAGAAAGAAAAAGGTGTAAAGTGGATTATCAAGCATATAGAAATGATCCCAAGTGACCTAAGATTTAAGAAGAATAAAATATTGACATGGCAATCCTTTCTCTCCTTGGGAAGGATACTAATGACCCACCACAATATTTTTCTTTTCTTTTTTTTTTTTTTTTTTTAATGACTTCTGAGGCATCAACCCCAAGAGCCAGAGGGGCACTGAAAGGAGGAGTGTAACACCATAGGGAGGTATAAATACTAAGAGATTTGTATATAGAACTTTCATTGTCTATAGTTTGAACTATAATTATTAATATCATTGTAATATGACTAAAAGTAATTCTTTGTCCAGATGAGTAGGTCTTAAATTTGACTAACAAGAAATTAATCATACATAAACTCAGAAGTTACACTGAAAGAAATTGGTGGAGAATGTTGGTAACCTACTCTATAACTGGGATACAACAAATTTGCCAGAGGGGAAAAATGCTTACTATTTCAAAAACTAATGGAAATGACCACTCTGCCTTCTGCACTGCAAATAACTTGTTCAGTGTAAAAAAGTGAAACATGAAGACTGAAGCACTCCCACATAAAGAAGGTGAACTGTTTGGTAAGGAAGAGACTGTTTTTACCCATGTTTACTGCTTTGACAGCATCATTTGGTCTATTTGTCCTGGTTTGGGTTGAAATGGAGTTAATATTCCTTTTCAGGGACTAGATGAGTGCTGTGTTTTGGATTTAGCTTTGGGTTTGGTATGGGAAAAATGCTGATAGCACACTGATGTTTTCAGCTGCTACTGAGACTTCAAGGACTCCCTGACTCCCCATGTGCTGCCCGTGCACAAGGGCACAGGGAGCAGGGAGGGAGAACGGCCACAGCACCAGACCCAAATTGGCCAATGAAATATTCCATATCATGGAATGTCATGCTCACTATATAAAGGAGGGGTGGTTGGGAAGGAGCTCTCTCTCGCTTCCAGGATTGTGACTGTGGGATCTTGGTATCTCGGGGTCTCTAGTCGGGAACGGGCTGGATATTGGTTAGCGGGTGGTGAGCAATTACGTTGTGCATTGCCTGTTTATATATTTATTTTTTTATTTTTTTTTTCTATCATCATCATTGTTCACATTTTATTGCCATTATTAAACTGTTCCTATCTCAGCCTGCGAGTCTCCCTTCACCCCTCTAATTCCTTCCCCCATTCCCAGGTGGGAATTCCCCATGCTGCTGCTTATCACCCGTAGGAGTTGGATTCAGATTGTTGCTTTTCTGTACTATGTAATACTGATTTATGACACGATAAAGTTGTCAGTCCTGAGATTAGTATGGTATTTGTACTCAGCATGGTCACCATCTGTGCATGTAGGAGGTCATCAAGTGGAATGGGTTAACAATGACACTCTCTCCCTTTTCTCCATGGAGAGCCAACCCATGGGGGAGATATCTTCTTCCATTTCCTTCTTCTCCAGGCTATTTGCTAATGTGTTTGAGAATGTTGGGAGTTTTGAACATCCGTGGGATGTTCACACTAACGTTGTTGTCTCACTGCTGGGAGCTGTCGTGCTCCTGAAGGCTGTTCGGGCTGTGTTTAGGGTTAAGCGACCATTTCTGAACATCACTCGGAGATCCCCAACAAGGTTGGAGGGTTATGAGTGTCTGGGGGTGTGGGATAGCATGGGCAAGTACTTAGGACAGTGGGCACCTCCAATGTTTTGGAACTTCACCCCTGGAGGAGGAGGAGGAGGAGGAGGAGGAGGAGGAGGAGGAGGAGGAGGAGGAGGAGGAGGAGGAGGAGGAGGAGGAGGAGGAGGAGGAGGAGGAGGAGGAGGAGGAGGAGGAGGAGGGGGAGGAAGAGGAAGAGGAGGAAGAGGAGGAGGAGGAGGGGGAGGAGGAGGAGGAGGAGGAGAAGGAGGAGGGGGAGGAAGAGGAGGAGGAGGAAGAGGAGGAAGAGGAGGAGGAGGAGGAGGAGGAGGAGGAGGAGGAGGAGGAGGAGGAGGAGGAGGAGGAGGAGGAGGAGGAGGAGGAGGAGGAGGAGGAGGAGGAGAGCTAGTGGATCTTGTGATGATGGATATAGACAAATGTCTATGCAGTAGCACTATGCATCCCTTAAGCAGTAAACACTTGAAAACAACAGTATGAATTTAACATTTTTGATATAATCTGATATCTGTATGTCTGATATCTGAAGAGCCACACATCTTTAGATGATACATATAGATGATGAATAGAAATCTGGGAACTTTTTGATTTGGAAAGCAGATTTCTAGAGACTTGAACTTTTATCACACTTCCCTGCCAATATGCATTCAGGGACATTCTGTTCTTTTTAGAACCACAGAAATTTCATAAAGAAGAGTCACACTGGAAAGCGGAAAGGGGCATATCACCAATATACACAAAAAAACGGAAAGAAAATGGACAGATAGCTTTTATGACATCAGTGAAAGCATATTTAAAACACTCAAAACTCAACTTTAAAAGGGTTGCTAAAACAAAGTATATTTAATATCTTTAAAACATTTATATTGTAACAATTATAGACATTTCTGGATTATATTTTTTTTTTTTCACATAAATTTCTATCTCCATAAGATATTACAGATATCCTGATTATGTCAGGACACTTTATTCCTCAGAAGACACTGCACTAATGAAGAAGTTAAATATTTTCAATGTTCAGCAGTTAGTCTTCAAATACTTTTATATATAAAATATAAAATCTTCTGAGGTGCTGGAATAAACACTGTAAACTGAGGCCCCACTGAGAACAGAGAACAAATGTTTTGTAAGTTTTTTTCTTTCACAGTGTTGTATCAGTAGCATAATCATTGCACAGAGAGAAGCTGTATTATACTGTTAGCATTTTTTTAGAAATTTTTCATCATATGTAAGAAAAAAACCCAATTGTTTGTATAATGATTGAACATATTTTTATTATGATTGAACATAGCTACAGATATTACCTCCAGCTACACGCTGGAGGGTAGGTATGCCATCCAGAGGGACCTTGATAAGCTTGAGAGGGAGGGCCCATGCAAACCTCATGAAGTTCAACAAGTCTAAGTGCAAGGTCCTGCATTTGGGCTGGGGCAATCTCAAGCACAAATACAGGCTGGACAGTGAGTGGATTGGGAGCAGTCCTGTGGAGAAGGACTTGGGAGTATTGCTGGATGGAAAACTGACTATGAGTCAGCAATGTGTGCTTGCAACCCACATAGCCAGCTGCATCCTGGGCTGCATCAAGAGAAGCATGGCCAAGTCAAGGAATGTGATTCTGTCTCTCTACTCCACTCTTGTGATACCCCACCTGCAGTGCTGTGTTCAGCTCTAGGGCCCTCAACATAAGAAAAACATGAACCTGCTCGAGTGGGCCCGGAGGAGGCCATAAAGATGATCGGGGGGGGGGCTGCAACATCTTCCCTGTGAGGACAGGCTGAGTGAGTTGGAGTTGTGCAGCTTAGAGAAGAGAAGGCTTTGGAGAGACCTTGTAGTTGTCTTCCAGTATTTAAAGGAGCCCTACAGGAAAGATGGAGAAGGACTCTATCAGGGAGTTGTCATGGTTTGGGCCTGGCTGGCAGCCAATCACAATGCAGCAGCTCTCTCTCCCATCCCCTCCGGCAATGAGAAGGGACAGAGAGCCAGGCTTGGAGTCTGAGATAGGACTGGGATGGGGAGAAAATTCCCCTTTATGGTCACGAGCAAAAGGCAGACTCGTTAGGGGAAGAAAAAAAGAACATACATTTATTACAGACACTAACAACACATAACAGAGTAGGACAGTGAGAAGCATTGCCACATCTTGAGAACACCTTCCCCCCACCCCTCCCTTCTTCCCGGGCTCAGTTCTGCTCCCGATACCTCTACCTCCTCCCCCAGTGGCTCAGGGGCAGGGAATGGGGGGTGCAGTCAACTCTGCCACTTCCCTTATATTCAGTGAGGGGAGTGTCCGGAACTTGTTCCTCCTGCTCCATCGTGGCCCCCCTCTCACAGGAGACAGTCCTCCACAAACTTTCTCTGACATTAATTCCTCCCATGGGCTGCAGCGTTCCCCACACTGCTCCACCATGGGTCACTAACTTCCTCTGACTGGATTCCCTCCCACGGCTGCAGCCCTTCCTGAGCTGCTCTGGCGTGGGACTCCCCCGCATGCTGCAATCCTCCCAGTGCTGAATTACAGCAGCGGGGATACCTTTTCCCATGAGACCCTGGCCTTCTTCGGGCACAGAACCTTGATCATGCAAGCAGGAGCCACGGGCCATAAATCAATGTCTGCTCCACTGTAGATCTTTATGGGTGGCAGGGGGGGGCTGCCCTGCCGTCTCCCCACAGGATACAGGGGGGTCTCTGCTATGGCACACCTCCCCCCTCCTTTCTTCCTCCGTTCCTCCACTGACCTTGGTGTTCATGCAGCTGCCGCAACTCCTCCTCACAAGTCCCACTGCACATCACCACATCCCTTCTTAAATACATTATCGCAGAGGCGCAGCTGATTGGCTCAATTTTCCAAACAGAAGTGGAGCTGACTTGGAGCTGGGGGATCTTCGAGAAGCTTCTCACAGGGGGCCGCCCCGATAGCCCCCTCCCCTGCCACCAAAAAACTCCACCATTCACTCAACCCTGGACAGGAGTGTAGTGACAAGATGAGGGGTAATGGTGTTAAGAGGAAAGAGGGTAGATTTATATTAGATTCAAGGAAAGAAGTCTTTACTGTGAGGATAATGAAACACTGGAACAGGCTGTCCAGAGAGGTTGTGGATGCCCCCTTCCTGGATGTGTCCAGGACCAGCTTGGATGATCTAGTGGAAGATGTCTCTGCCCATGGCAGGGGGGTTTGAACTAGATAATCCTTAAGGTCCCTTCCAACCCAAATCATTCTATGATTCCATAATTCTATAAATAGACAGTAGTTGAAATATACTGCAGGGGGCTTGACTCTGAACAATGTTTACTTTTATTTTTTTTTTTGCAAGTTATACTCCATGCAAATATGCAACATACAAGATATCAGAAAGCAACTAAGAACCTAGATTTAAGGACAGAAATATTTTGTTCATATATATGCATAGAGTGATTCAATTTAATCCTTGATTTTAAAGCCAGATCTCCAGAAATCTTGACTTCAGCTGATGAAGAATGGTGTTCAGTCATCAAATATGAACAACAGATAATATTGTAACACTATTGGGCAAATTCCTTCCTAGAGATAAACATTAACTCATATAATGTATAGTGTCTTGGGCATCAGACACATACTGATTTTTGAGTCATAAGTTGTCTTCATAAAATTTGTGATTTTCATCACACCAGCATCATGCATTTTGCTTCAGTACCTATAAGAAGGCCTCAGGGATTCACTAACCTTTATGGGAAAAGTCTTATAACTTAGTACCTGTTCTAGAGGGCTTTTTTTAGCTTCCTGTAAAATTTAATAGAGGATAGAACTGCTATAAAATTCTACAAGACAGGTGAAATTTTATAGAAGAAAGGCAGTTCTCATTCAGTTCCCTAGATATAACTTTCACAAAATTCTCCTAAAATATTATTTTCCTATATGTTGTGTTATACTTTCTGTTAGAACATATTCTAACGTGCTCTGGAATTTCTGCAAGTATAATTTATATTTTAATACTATGAAGCAGTATTTTAATGCCAAAGGTAATTTTCTTTTTATTTATAACATTATTTTAAGTCTTATAAGGAAGAATAAAATAAATATGCTTGTATTTTAAATAGCTTCATATATCCTGACATTTATGTAATATAACAAATTATAAAAGTACTTTGAAATGTAGTTTCCAATTCATTTATATTTTGGAGTTTATGATTTACTTCATTTGTGTACTATCTGTCTGAGGTATGCATAATATCTTATATTTTATTCAAATATACAAATAATCATTACCTTACGGACATCTTAATGCACTAAATTTCTAAAAATCTAAAAAAAATATATTACTGAGGATGATATTTAAGAAACTACATGTAAATATGTTATAGACTTATTACCATTTTTGCACATTGATTTCTTCTAAAATTTTCAATGAAAACTTATGTTACCTCAACTGGTAGCCAGTACTCACGCTTTTTAAAGTGTAGTGTTAATAAACTGATTCTGCAATTCTGAGATAATGTTTTTTTAAGAAACCTATGGGATTGCTGTTCTAACTTATTATTAATGATTTCAACCAATTTCCATTCCAATGATTCAGGTGACTGTAACTTGTCAAGTACAGTCATGGACCTTCAGATGTTCATAAGAGAATCCATGCTTGTTTCATGTACATCTATTGAAGACAGCTTTATTTTCTCGCATAAATTCAAGATAATTAGAGAAAAAAAAAAAAAAAAAAAAAGCAGAAATATCTATAACAAGTTTCATATAAATAAATGTGTTCAAGCACTACCAAGAGTAAGTTGTTTCTAAAATGTTTTCAGAGCTTTAAACTGAAGTCTTTATAATGAAAAAATCTTAAAGGTAAAAATGTGCATACTTTTTGCAATAAATGATTACTAACTAGTTTTGTAAATGGCATTTTATATTCTAAAAATCTTGTAATTTTCATTTAGAATTGGAGTTTCAGGTTAACTTAAGATATGCATGTTGTGTTACATACTAGATGTGTTGGGTCTGTGTGAGTGGTGGTGGGGTTTTGGTAGTGGAGGAGAGGAGCTACAGTGGTGGATCCCTATGAGAAGCTTCTGGAAGCTTCCATGGCTCCAAGTCAGACCCACCTCTACACCAAGTCTGAGCCAAATAATAACAGTGGCTGCACTTCTGCAATAGCATATTTAAGAAGGGGAACCTGGGAGGAGGAGTTGGAGTTGTGGCGAGGAGTTGTGAAGGAGACACCTATACAAACACTGAGTTCAGTGGAAGAATGAGGAGGAGGAAGCAGGGGAGATGTGCTGGAGCAGAGACTCCCCTGAAGACTGTGGTTAGAGGGCAGGCTGTACCCCTACAGTCCATGGAGGTCCATGGTGGAGCAGATGCCAACCTGCAGCCTGTAAAGGACCCCACATTGGAGCAGGTGGATGCACCTGAAGAAGGCTGGAACTCTTCAGGAAGCCCAAGCTGGTGCAGTTCTACACTGGGAGGACTGCAACATACTGTGGTCATCCATGACAAAGAAGTTCAGCAAGAGCTGCAGCCCGTGGGAGGGACTCACATCAGAGGAAGTTCACAGAGGATTGTCTCTTGGGAGATGGACCACATGCTGGAGCAGGGGAAGAGTGTGAGGAGTGCTTCCCCTGAGGAAGAAGGAGTGTCAGAGACAATGAGTGACAAACTGACAATAATCTCCATTGCCTGCCTCCTGTGCTGCTGTTGGGGAGGAGTGAGAGAAATAGGGAGTAAAGATGAGCTGGAGAAGAAGGGAGGGGTGGAGAACAGTGTTTTTGAGATGTGGTTATACTTCTCACTCCATTTGATTGTTAGATTAATCGGTGGTGGTGTTTAAATTAAATTGATGTTCTTTTTCTTGCCCTAACCAGTGTGTCTTTTGCCCATGACCATAATGGGTGTGACATCCCTCCCTGTGCTTATTTCTATTCCAAACCCATTTGTTTTATTTTCTCCTTCTCATTCCTGGAGAGGAAGGGATGAGCAAGAGGCTGCATGGTGCTCAGTTGCCCTATGGGCTCACACCACAACACTAGGCTAGTCACATTAAGATCATTCTGTGTAAATCTGGAGAACAGGATCTCAAAGAGACTGTCTTTGCTATGGGGCATGTGCTTTCTGTTATGCAGTTCCTAAGTCCTGGTTCCCTATGCACATCTTACTCAGACCAAGACTGCATAACCCAACAAGATATGGATGACATTATCCTGGATACTTTAATTTCTTTTCAAAATAAATCCAGAGTAGGAGAGGAGCTGTAGTTATTTGCAGTAGCAGTATGTTTAGGGAATTGTTGCCAAGTACATTGGCCCTGTAGCTCCAGTCTGTCATTAATGATGAAAGACTAGAAAGGGAGTTTTCTGGAGCTTATCTGATAAGCTTGGCAGCAAAGCCTGGAGTTCCTTACCTTAAGCAATATGAGAAATAAAGGCTGTTTGGAAAAAAAATAGATGCATCTTTGAGCAAAGAGCCAGTCCCCAGAGGAAAAAAGAAAAAAAAAAAAAAAAAAAAAAGCCCAAATTCAGGACAGATCTTAAAGCTTGCCCATTTTAATGTTAACCACACTTAGCTGACAGGCAGCAAAGAGATCAAACCAAGAATGTTATCTTGAAGACTGTGTTTTCAGAGATGTTTATTAGGATGAAAGTGTTTGTGTGAGCCAATATTTTTAGTCTTCTTTAAAGTTTCTCTGCAGAGTTACTTCAAATAGAGCTCTTACAGACTAGAGGTCATCAGGGAAAATGTCTAAATTGATACTTTGGTCCCTTTGCATCTCTAGTCACATGGTGTTGATGGTTTGACTAGTTACCTGCCAAAATGAACAGAAGAAATTCAGAGACAGGATCTGAGATCTATACCTGAGAATGCCCAGAACAAGGATCAAAGTTTGTTTACCATTTCTGTTTGAAAGGCTTGTAGAGATGAATGTTTTAAATACAGCTATCATCTTTTGGTTTCCCTTTTGTAGCAGGTACCCCTGAAAGTATAAGCAAAAGATGGTAGCAGAAGATTTGAAGGTACACACAGAGGTTGACATCAAAGTCCCCAATAGTAGAGAAATATTTTATTACTGTTCACTAAAGAAATGTAGCTTTGAGAGCTGGGTAGAATCAGTTTCAGAACTTGTGTATTTATAGAGTTCTGTAAAAACCTATTTCAGCTTCCTATGACTGAAAACACAGACACAGATATCTTTACATTGCACCTTATGTTGCAACAAGGCACCTATCTTCAAAATTCAACAAGCAGAATGAATAAGTAGTATATCCCATATTGTTACCTTATCCTTAAACAGAAAAATACCAGTATACTTTCTGTGCCTACATTTAAGGTATGGTGGGTAATTTGGATGCAATTTTTGTTTCTCCATCTCTAGGACAGTAGAGAGGCATGCCTACAATAATAATACATGGATGGAAGTAAGGAAGTGCACAGGCAGTGGAACCAGTAACATATATCATCGGAAGACTATAGGGACATTGCCTGGACATGTAAGGATGGGATCAGGAAAGCTAAAGCACAGATAGAACTGAATTTGTCAGGGTATTCAGGGAATAATAACAAGAGCTTCTGTTGGAAAGAAAAAGAAGATTTTAAAAAAAATATACCTTCCTGACAAATAAGACAGAACAAGTGACAATCTACAGGGAGAAGGCTGTGGTACTCCACAGAATTTTTTGCCCCAGTTTTGACTGGTGATCACTCTTTCTACATCTCTCAAGCTTATGAACCTTAAAACAGGGACATGGTGAGTGAAGTCCCTACCATGATAGGAGAAGATCAGCTTTGAGACCACCTGAAGAACCTAAACATACACAGGTCCATGGGACTCAATTAGCTGCATCCCTAGGTCCTGAGGGAATCAACTGATGTAGTTACCAGGTCATTCTCCATCATACTTCAAAAGCAATGGGCTTTCAATACTTAACGGGGGCTCATAAGAAACTTGCAGAGGGACTTTTACTAGGGTCTATAGTGACAAGACAAGGGACAACAGTTTTAAACTGAAAAAGGGTAGATTTACATTGGATATAAGGAAGAATTTTTTTACAGTGAGGGTGGTGAGACACTGAAACAGGTTGCCCAGAGAAGTTGTAGTTGCCCTAACTCTGGAAGTGTTCAAGGTCTTGTTGGACAGGACTTTGAGCAACTTGGTCTAGTGAAAGATGATTCTTCCCATGGCAGTAGGGTTGGAACTAGATAAACTTTAAAGGTCCCTTCCAACCCAAATCATTCTGTGATTGTATGTTGTGTCTATTAGTTAATGGTGAGAAAGTTCTTTGAGTTTAAGTGAAAGATTTAAGTACAAATTTCTATAAGCAATGTAACTTACATTAGATTTTTATCCTCCTGATAAGGCACAGCATACTGCATAGTATGCACACATTCTAACTTCTTTCACCAGAGTTGTATAGACATGTTGTTGGAAACTCAGAAATAACATTACGACCCACAGTGGTAATAGACAAAAGTTACAATTTTCAGCTGACCTGAGCTCAAGCTGCTATCAAATTCCGAAATTGACTGTTCTACTGGTCAAGAAAAATGGATATACAACGAAGTTTTGTTACAAGAGGAGATATTCCCAAGAGATATTAAGGAATAGAATATAGATAGCAAACATTTTTAAGATAAATGAACAAAACTCCAAAGAAACAAAGACCTTTCACATGGAACAATGTCTATTTCAGTTGTGTGTTTTCTTATATATTGTACAGAAAATGTAGCATGGCAAAATTATCAGTACATATGCAATATTGTTTTTAATACTCCAATTATTTTATTTTATTTAAAGGAGCTATTCTGGCCTGGAAATTTAAGTTTCATTCCTACAAAATCTCAAATTATGTATGTGGAATTTGTATACAATCTGACCCTGAATGTACCTTAAATAATCATGCTATGCCATGTATAACATTCTTTCTAAAAAAAAAAAAAAAAAAAAGCAGACCTATCTCCATTGAACAGAAAAAAACACCCTTCATAAAATCTACTGTTCTAAAAACAGAATTATAAAAAGGACTAAATAGTAGGCATTGTGAAATCACAATAAGACCACACAGATGTGCAGATGTATAACTGGCATACAAAATTTTATGAGCAGAGTTTGCAGAGTCATTTTGTTGGATTCTAGTCAGAAAGAGCCATTTCAGTGTATTCAAGAGACAGGAAGAGAAATATCCATCAACCCAAAGGCTAGCAGAAAATTTTCTTCAGGGAAAATGTATCCATTTCTCATGTCTCCCATTTTAGTATTTAGTTCAATGCACATCATGTATTTGGCTTCTGTCTATGCTTTTCTTTCCCAGCATAATTTTTGCAACAGATTTGCCCTGCAGCATTAACTACCCTTGATAGTTTTCTCTCTTACTGTGCGATTACTTGTTTAGCATAATGACTTTTCTGCTTTTTTAAATTAGTGTGGTGTCCCAGGAATTATTGGCTAAAAACTTGACTTTAACACAGTATGATAATATCAGTAATGGCAAAAACATATAGAAAGTTAATGTAACTACATTTCAGATGTCCTTAGTAACCTTTCAGAATTTCCATATTTTATATTGGATAGTTAAATTTTGAAAAGGCATTTAAAACATTCAGAACTATAATATGAAAATAAGAAACTACAGCTGAATAAATTTTCCCAACAGAACATTTTTTTCTCATTAGAAAGAGTTGTACAAAAAGATCTAATGTCTCATTAAAATATAGTTTTTTTTATTTGTGTTCTTCTAATGATAACCTGACCTACTATGATACCAAATTATGAGTATCATCACATATAAACTGTACACTAATATACATTATATTTCAGTAACATAACTCCCTCTTATAGTCTTCATTATTATTATATTATAAATTATGCAATTTTATGCAATTAAAAATATAATTATTTGATAATTCTACAATACATTTCTTCTGGAATGAGTTCACTTCTATTTCATTGCAAATATAGAAGGTTTTACTTTTTTATTCAAATACAGTATGTATTTATTTTATTAACTGGAATTTGAGATGATTACAATTCCAATTTCTGACCTATTATGTGACTGAGTATGACAATAAAGTTGAACATTATTCTACTCATGTTTTGTTTGATTTTATTCATGTGTTAAAATTGTAAAGAATTCTGGAGCATGGATGATTTTTGAATCAATAACCACAGTTGACAGTGAAGAAGTTTTACTGTCAGGTTTTTACTGCTCTGGGCAGTGATAAATTTAAGCAATATTACAATAAAAATGAACCAACTTAATATTTATATTCCTTTCTTTCCCATTCATTAATAATAAAAATAATGTTGTGAGAAAACTATCAAAGGACAAAAAAACAAAGCTTTTTCTCTAAAAACTTTGGGTGGGTAAATTGTATAACCTCACTTGTTTTGAGTGAATGTCCTCGGTTTAAGTGAGTGGTGGGTTTTTTTTTTTGGTAGCAGGGGAGGGGGCTATAAGGATGGCACCCTATGAGAAGCTTCTCGAAGCTCCCTCAGCTCCAAGTTAGCTCCATCTCTGCATGAAAACTGAGTCAATCGGCTGCACCTTTGTGATAACATATTTAAGAAGGGATGTGGTGAGAAGTCGAACATGTGAGGAGGAGTTGCGACAGCTGTGTGAACACCAAGGCCAGTGGAGGAATGGAGGAAGAAAGGAGGGGAGAGGTGTGCCAGAGAAAAGACCCCCTGTATCCTGTGGTGAGACGGCAGGGTGCCCCCCCCCCCCACCCATGAAGATCTACGGTGGAGCAGACACTGATTTATGGCCTGTGAAGTGTTTTCGCCTGGTTGATCAAAGTGACTGTGCCCGAAGAAGTCTGGGAACTTGTGGGAAAAAGTGTCCCCCACTGTTGTAGTTTAGAGCTAGGAGGATTGCAGCATGCAGGGGTGTCCCACACTGGAGCAGCTCGGGAAAGGCTGCAGACCGTGGGAGGGACTCCAGTTGGAGAAAGTTGGTGTCCCATGCTGGAGCTGTGTAAGAAAACACTGTGGCCAGCGGGAGGGACTCACGTCGGAGAAAGTTTGTGGAGGACTGTCTCCTGTGAGAAGGGGACCACGATGAAGCAGAGAGAGAAGTTCCAGATGCTCCCCCCACCAAAGATGGAAGAAGCAGCAGCACTGACTGCACCCCCCATTCCCTGCCCCCGTGCCACTGGGGAAGGAGGTAGAGATATCGGGAGCAGAGCTGATCCCAGGAGGAAGGGAGGGGTGGGGGGAAGATGTTCTCAAGATGTGGTAGTGTTTCTTACTGTCCTACTCTGTTAGTGTTGTTGTTAGTGCCTGTGTCTTGGTTTGGGCTGAAATAGAGTTAATATTCCTTTTCAGGGACTAGATGAGTGTTGTGTTTTGGATTTAGCTTTGGGTTTGGTATGGGAAAAATGCTGATAGCACACTGATGTTTTCAGCTGCTACCGAGACTTCAAGGACTCTCCGACTCTCCATGTCCTGCCCGTGCGCAAGGGCACAGGGAGCAAGGAGGGAGCACGACCACAGCACCTGACCCTAATTGGCCAATGAAATATTCCATATCATGGAATGTCATGCTCACTATATAAAGGAGGGGTGGTTGGGAAGGAGCTCTCTCTTGCTTCTGGGATTGCGATTGTGGGATCTTGGTATCTCGGGGTCTCTAGTCGGGAACGGGCTGGATACTGGTTAGCGGGTGGTGAGCAATTACGCTGTACATTGCCTGTTTATATATTTCTTTTTGTTTTCCCCCTATCATCGCTATTGTTCTCGTTTTATTGCCATTATTAAACTGTTCTTATCTCAGCCTGTGATTCTCCCTTCACCCCTCTAATTCCCTCCCCCATTCCCAGGTGGGGAGGGGGAAGGGAGGGTGACTAGCTGCAGTGGTTGGTTGCCAATCAGGCCCAAACCACAACAGCCTGTAATAAATGTATGTTCTTTTTTTTCTTCCCATAACAAGTCTGCCTTTTGCCCATGACCACAATGGGTGATTTGCCCCTCCTGGTCCTATTTCGAATTCCAAACCTAGCTTATCTGTCCCTTCTCATCGCTGGGAGGGAAGGGAAGAGTGAGTGACTGTGTTGTGCTCAGTTGCTCTCTGAGCTCAAACCACGACAGTGAATATCCATAAAAATGCAGAGATTAATTGAGAAATCAATGAACCTATGAATACTTTTGTTTTATTGTCTTGTCAGTAGAAAAAATTTCCTACAATATATGCTACACAAGAACAGAAAGACTGCTTCTCATAAACAAGCCACTGAAATTCTGTTCTTTTGTATAATAAAACCAGATTAGTTTTGCTCTGATTAGTCTCCAAACCTGGGCAAATGTAGATGCACCCGTGGATGACTATCTAATAAACTATACTTAACTGTATTGAAGAGGTCATATAAATGCTATGTTAAAATATCATTAGTTTTCACCATTTAATGCCATATTATACATATAAATGCTGATGCACTCACATAGGTGTTTTCCTAATATAAGTAAGAATCCAAACACTTTTATATATATTACTCATAATATTTCAGTGTTAAAGGTGTTAATGTATTTCATCTTTAATGAAATTATCACTAACTTTCAAGTACAGGGAATGCTTAATACAGTAATTATAAGGAGGCCTTGAAAGAAATTTGAAACAGCTAGTGATCTCAAAGAAAAGTCAAATCCGATCTTAAAAAATCTAACCTGAACAAGCTTTTAACAGTAAGGATAATTAAGTTCCCAGTGTATATACTATCTACTTTATTAATTACGCAAAACTTTGTGGTTTCTTTCTAAAGATTCGTTAAATTCAAATGTATTTAAAAACATAATAACTGAGAACAAAAGTAAATGTTTCTGGAAGTATGAGATTAATAACATTGTCATGAGTTAATAATTATGTGGGAAAAATTGGTACAATTTTTGCATACAGCTTTGCCACTGTACTTAATTTCTGACCTACAGGACTCCTGCATTTTTTCACTTCTGCCTCAGAAAATTAAGGAGTGGTAACCATGTCATGTCTGTGAACAAGTTCATTAAATTATTTCAGGTATTAAGCAAATATAATCTAAATTATTTTAAGTTATTGGAAGTCTTAACTCAGGCATTCTGAGGTAATGACATAGTGTTCTTGTGGTTTCTTCACCCCTTCTTATCAACAAATAGAGCAAGTTGAATGCTGCTCAATATCTTTTCATTGGGTCTAGACGATTTATACAAATGCATTCCTGTATTTTGCACATCTTCTTTTCTGCTAACTGATTTGAGTATTTTTCTTTAATTTTTCACTATATAAATCTTAGTGATGAAAAGTGGGTGCTTTAAGGCTTTTATACACCTCATGAAAGTTCTTTGATTATTTTTCACAGTGCAACATCCAAAAATTTTCAGCACGCCCTGTGGCTGGATCTACATTTCAGTACATCCTGCTTTAGGCAGATTGGACTCACTGGCCTCATTTCATTTGCGAAGAAAATATGCTCCAATTATTTTCATTAAGAGGCCTGCTAGAACATATTTTTTTGTTTCTTCCCTCTGGAAGGAAATCTGAACGTTTAGTGGAGTGGTGAGCTAACAGTTCCCCGCAACACGATGTTGAGACTGAGACAAAATACACTTTGTGTCAGAATTGAAGGATGTACTGAAAAGCATGCTCACCTCATAGGTACAGCATTTCACTCTATAATACATACTGGATAGTTACATGGCACTATCCTGCTATTTTTTTTCATGAGCCAGGTCCTCATGAATTATAACTTTACCAATAAATTAATTGCTTGGGTCATGAGGTAGACACATAATGGCAGAACTCAAAAAAAAAAAACCCAAATTAGTAGAAAAATATTGTTCTTATAGTTGAATTTTCTATATCTATTATGGGTTGCCTCTGATCAATGTTAATGCTCAAATGTTGATTTGGAATTTTCTGAGAGAAACCCAGCTATCACAGGCTAAACTGTGCCAGGGATCATTCCAACAATTTAACAGAATAGTTGATTGAGTTCCAGTGCCTTAGAACTTTCCCTGTTTCTGTATAATTTTCTAATAGAAACATAGATACTATATATTTTTATCACTATTATTTTTAAGGAGAATTCTGGTGCATATTTATGGTCTGTCTAAACTTTCCCCTTTAGCTGCCCTGTGGTGTGCTCAAGAGCTTTTTTAGAGAACGAGAAAAACAGTGAGTCTGAAACAATGAGCTCAGCTCGAGATGGAAAGAGCCTACATAACTTAGCAAGATTGCTCACACTTCAGTTTGTCAGGCAGTTTGCTAACCTACCATCCCAGTCCACCAATACATACTACTCAGAAGCTGTCCACCACAGTCAGGGGGAGAGGAGACAGGGAAGAGGCAGAGCACAAGTGGGCAACTATATGTCAGGAGGACTCTCCTCAGGCCCAGTATGTCTTTCTGAACAATTCTCAGCCTATCAATAAAAGTTTAATTTCTCAATTTTATAAAATACATTAAAATAAATAGACTGGTCTTTGCACATCTCCCCACTTTCTTCACAAAATTTAAGCGAATAGAGAAATTTTGTTTACCAAATTAAATAACGTATCTAATAGTTCACACAAATACAAAAAGGATCATCCATATATTAATATAATTCAAGTAGATTGTAATATATTCAGTTGGGACATCTCAGTCATTTGACAGCTAACTCTTGAAAGAATTAATCCCTGAAGAAAATATACGGAGACACAGAATTTAGAACACAGTCACAGAAGGCTCATGGACAGCTGTCAATTTTAGTAATGCTTATTAATTACTGTGGCAGTTAAAATGAGTTAGGCCTGGTTAGCACAACTGCTAGCCATAAGCTAGATGCTACCCATCATCAAGAATGACATCATGTCCACAAGCATCTTTTGGTGGCCATAAGCAGCAATAACAAGTCAAAAAGCAACTCTGCAACTTGAACACCTGACACAATGGCAGTAGTCTGTCTCTAATCCTGTAGTTAGGGAAAGTGAAGAAGTCAGAGGGAACTTGGGAACCGGAGAGACACTGGTAGACTGATGACCCTGTATCAGGCATATCTGGACCCCCTGTACTATTTCCCCAGTTCTCCTCCTGGACTGCCTGATTTATCCCATGGCACAGAAAAGCTCTGCAAGGAACCGCTATGCTGAACCATATAACTTCACCTGCAGATTGTGCCATCTCTACCATTGAACAGGGAAATAATGCAATTTCTAAAATTGTATACATCTGTTATTAAAGTATTTTGGTGTCCAAATCCATTTTTTTTGCACTTATTCATTTGGTCTTGGACCACAACAATTACATCATTACAGAATGAATGATCAACAGGAGATATTTCTGATAAGAGAAAAAACATAAAACTTTTTATATTCATTTCACATGCAGCAGCAAAATCAAAGCATTAAAGGAAGAAGCGATAAATTAAGAAAACATTGCCTCAACTGCTAGAATACCTGTCACTGGAAGATCACCTAGTAGAAAATCCCACTGGAAGCAAGACCAACTTAAATGTCATGTCAGATTACTCAAGGCCGATGCACTTGAGTCCAGAATAGCTCTAGGGATGGAAATTCATTATCGTCTTTGAGCAACTCCCAATGCTTTATTACCCTCATTATGAAGAGTTTTCTTCTGTTATGAACCTCCAGAATTTCTCTTTCTTCAACCTGTGACTGCTGCCTTTTGTTCTTTTGCTGCATACCACTGTGAACAGTCTATTTTTCTCTATAGCCAGACATTAGAGCCCTGAAGAATTAAATTAGCTCTCTCCTTAAATTTCCTACCCCTTATCTCCTCTCCTCCAGCATAAACAAATTTCAATCTCTACATGTTTTCTGTTCTGTATTTATTCAGTTCATCTGCTAACTGAACCTATACATATACAGTAACAAATACATGAGAAATTGAATCAGAGATTCCACAGTAGTCAGAAGGAAGCACTGGGAGCATCTAGTTAAGGCTACTCAAAGCAAGATCAGCTTCAAAGTTAGGTCAAATTTTTTCTTTATTATGATTTACTTTTTTTTTTTTTTTTTTTTTTAAATAAAATCTACTCTTCAGTATATCATGGACTATGAACTGTCATCTGGCTATTTGTATGTGTAGCACTACCATTTCAGTTAGACTGTGGCATTTCAGTTCTCGGTGCGGTAGTGGCTTTAAGAACAGGATAAAAGGATGAGATACTAAATTTAAAGCCCTAGCCATGAAAATTATTTGGTTAAATGAGGTATGACTACATAATTATTTCAGTTAATCCCTATTCCATATAGAGATAAACAAGAAAACTCTCAGTTCTAAACCTCTCATGGACTAACATGGAGAAAGCCTCCTATTAACCTCACCTATCCAAAGTACCTTGCTGAACATTTTAAGTTTAGGATTCTTGTACATGAAGAGAGCCCTTCTTCCTGGGCTTAGCTCTGCTCCTGATATCTCTATCTCCTTCCTCCAGCGGCACAGGGGCAGGGAATCGGGGATGCAGACAGTGCTGCCATTTTCTCCATCTTTGGTCAGGGAAGCTTCTGGAACTTCTTCCCTCTGCTCCAGCATGGTCCCCCTCTCACAAGAGACAGTCCTCCACAAACTTTCTCTGACATGAGTTCCTCCCATGGGCCACAGTGTTTCCTGACACTGCTCCAGTGTGGGTCACTAACTTTCTCCAACGTGAGTCCCTCCCACAGGCTGCAGCCCTTCCCAAGCTGCTCTGGTGTGGGACACTCTCACATGCTGCAATCCTCCCAGCACTGAACTACAACAGCGGGGTCTACCTTTTCCCACAAGACCCTGGCCTTCTTCAGGCACAGCACCTTGATCATTCAGGCGGAAACCACAGGCTATGAATTAATGTCTGCTCCACTGTAGATCTTCATGGGTGGCAGGGGGGGGCTGCCTGCTATCTCACCACAGGATACAGGGAGGTCTCTGCTCCGGCACACCTTCCCCCTCCTTTCTTCCTCCTCACCACGTCCCTTTTTAAATACATTATCGCAGAGGTGCAGCTGATTGGCTCAGCTTTGGTGCAGAGGTGGGGCTGACTTGGAGCTGGGGGAACTTCAAGAAGCTTCTCACAGGGTGCCACCCTGATAGCCCCCTCCCCTACTACCATAAAAAAACACCATCACTCACTCAAACACAGGACAGTGAATATTTCCAGAGAATGACTAAAATCTAAATTAAGATGATCTGGCTATGCCAGAACTGAAACATGACAACCTCCTTCTATGGACTCGATAAATATCCCAAGTGACTAAGCTAATTAATTTAGGTACCTATAGTATGAAGAATGAATCCAGGACAGCAGTTTTAAAAAAAACTCTTCAACACACTGAGAATAATCAAATTTCTACAGGTTTTCAAAATATATATCCAAAAAATGTGATGACTGTTTTTTGTTATGATATTGCCTGAAAATTCCTAGGTATTCGATTAGCTATAACAAAGTCTTTACTCAATAACATTTTAAACAATAAACCAAACTCCAGAAAATATTTAAGTTTATGCTTAAAACGTATGTTTAAAGCTAATATGTAACAAAAATCCATCCCTGTTTAAGATGAGTATTAACTTTTACTAAGAGAATAAAATAATGTCAGACTTTAAGAACTTGTTAGTTCCAGTATACAACTGAATATTTTTAAAGTTTTCTGATAGAAATTGTTTATTGTCCAACTATGTTATTAAATAACTTTTCAGACAGATAGCTTCTTAAAAGAGCTTATTGTTGGATTCTATTTTTGGTGTATTGTCACTCTAGTGTATCTAGTTTGTTCATCCTAATATTCTACTGTTCTTTACCTTGTCAGTGTAAGAATCATAAAAAATTCACAGAAAAAAAGATTCAAAGGTTTCTCAACCTAACCCAGGTCTCTCGATTTTGGAAATTAAACTTTACATTTTAATTCCTTACACAGACTGTGTAATAATTTATGGGAGGATTTCAAATGACTTCTCAAACACTTTTTCTTCTGGAGAGAAGGGGAAAAAAGGGAAATAGTGATTCCACAGGGTGCTGTGTAATATGGAGTTAGGGATTAAGCCTTTTTTAATAACCTAACATAAAATACTGATATACTGCCCCATTATTCTGGAAGAGAGGTAATTAAAAATAATGTTAAAAAGGTAATTTGTAATCATACAAATAAACTGCCTGTAGATAAGAGAATTTCCTCTTTTCATGCAGTCATTTAAACTGCTAATTATCTGAAAAAAATGCCTGTTTAATCTTATTACTATTCAGTAAAGATTTACTGAGGGAAGGATAATGGTATGGACTACTGTGAGAAATTATATCTGATCCAATGAGCCTTAACTTCTGTTGTATAGAAACTTAATCCAGCCACAAAATTTTATGATGAAATAGGGGAACATGGGGAAAATTGGGTGTTAGATCCCACAGAGCTCATTCCACTAGGGGGAGATGAAACCTCATTTGAGTGACTATCAAGCATTGTGGTCATATTAAAAAGCTATATCTAAAAATCTACCACTACTTTTCCTTCTCTATTTTGGATTTAGTAATGAACTTGCACTTTAATGTTCAAATACAATCTCCTGGTGCTATCTTTGCTAAGGTTTTAACCCTTTTAATGAACATTTTACTCTTTCCAGGTGACAAATAGATGGTGCAGTACAAACAGTTAATAACTAAATATATATATAGTCAAAATTTATATATATATATATATATATATATATATAGTCAAAATTGTGTGATTTCAATGATTTTATGTTAAACAGTAGCATCAAAAAATATTGCTTGCTGAACATCCTCCAAATTCAGGATAATTTATAAATATCAAAAACAATAACTGCCAGCATTTTTAGGAAAATATTAAGCTACTATCAATACACAAATTACTTTAAATAGTTCAGTTTATGCACCGTGGGGCCAGCTCTAAAAATTCATTTGTGTGAGACTAGATGGGAAGAGGTTTTATTTCACAGATTGGTAACTACTTATAGTATTTACAAACATTGTAGAATAGCAGGTTTTTAAACTTCTTAGATCGTTTTCTGAAAAGAAGGTGCTACCTCTAAATTCTGAACTATCTGTGTAGACAGAACACTTGTTTCTGATCTACATCAGTTTTTTATATTCTATTTTGGCTAGTTTTACAAGGTAGCTTAGTAGGTATGCTTGTAAAATACTCTGCCTCCTCTTTCCTCCTTCCCCCCAGCTTTTATTGCTGAGTATGACATGATATGATATAAATATCTCTTTAGTCAGTTGGAGTCACCTGTCCCAGCTGTGTCCCCTCCCAACTTCTTGTGCGCTCCCAGTATACTTGTCAGTGAGTCTCTGTAAGAGGCAGAAAAAGCCTTGACTGTGTAAGCACTGATCAGAAATAGCTAAAACATCCCTCTGTTATCAACACTGTTTCCATCACAAATCTGACCCATAGCCCCATACAATCTATTATGAAGAAATTTAACTTTATCACAGCCCAAACTAGTACAATTTTCACCCCTTACGCTATACCAATTACATCATGCTCAGGTCCCACACTATCTAATACATCCTCATTAACCACCACCCCCCTTCCATTCTTTGATATAGTACACAAATAAAATTTTGTTCATCTATGGAACACCCCTGTAAATTGTCCACAAATGTCCACAAAATTTCCATTGAGTTAATTTAGTCCATGACTTTGGGTTCCATCTGTTATGGCGGTCATTCAGGACAGGAGAAGTTGCATGTTGCGTGGTGCTATTAGTCACCAAAGCCAGCTCAGGTAGGGTCACTGCTGCACTTGAAGTGCCTCACTGCTTCCCATTTATATACACTACTTTGACTAGGATAAGAAAAAAATTTGCACTCATAATTTGCTTCCTCTAAATCTTTCTTAAACCAAAAGAGAAACAGTCTTTATTTATTCTAGGGTCAGTTCTATCAGACAGCTACACAGACAGCTCTCTAAAACTACACACTTAAAGATACAAATTTTTCATCTAATTTTCTCATCATAGTATTTAAAACTCTGTGAAATTATTCGGCCTTTCCTACCTCTTTATTTCCTCCAATACTATTAGTATAACTCATTTTTTAAACTGTGTTTATGTTTTCAAAATTTTAAACAAGTATTTCTTTTTCTATGTTTAATGTCTTTAAGAAAACAGAGTCCACAAAAAATGTATGCTACAGAGAATATCACCAAGTCTTAAAAGCAGTTCTATTCACATAGCATCTAGCAAAAAACAACTGATTTTAGGAAAGTGAAATCATCCAAAAACATAGGGAAGTTCTCTGATCATAGTCAGGAATAACATTTTTAAAAAGTTTTAATTCGTAAAATATATAGCTTGTAGGTTGTTATAAGTATCCATTCATGGGCACTTAAAACAGAAGATACAAATCTTACTGATTTTTTGGGAAACCCTTTAATTCTTTTTTTCTTTCTGTTTAATCAGTGTTCATCTTCAAAATTAAAATCATTACACTTTATCTTTGCTAATCTTGGCAACAGTATTTAGTTCCTGATATTTATTAATTCTACAGTCTATGTTTTTATTCACACAGACATTCAATTATTGGGTATCTGATACCTTGCATGCGTTTGTGCCTCTGTGTCTGTGAGTACATGTGTGTGTGTATAAAGTATACATATTAAGATTATGGAGTGTAAAAATAACAATGGGAGGAATTCAGAAAAAAGAAAATCAGCCTGAACGTCAACCTGCAGAAATATTTTCTAGAGGACATGAAAGTAAAGTAGGCTTTGACTATTTCTGCAAAACAGTGTAACCTTTCTACTTCAAAAAAGTTGTTTCACTCTAACTAGTGACAGTCACAGCCTACAGACTACAGATTTTCCCCAAATCTTCAAAACTGCAGGCTAATCTCATTATAACCTTAAAAAAAAAAAAAAAAAAAAAGTTGTTGCACTTTCCTCTATTTGAACAAATTTTCTGTGGCTACAGTCCAACACACAGCCCCTGAGGGCTGGCAGGTAGGGGACTCATGCCCCTCCCACAGTATGAAGCCTGACCATGACTGCAGCACGCATACATTTCCCCAAAACAGAGTTCACCCTCATATTCTCTTTTTTGGATGTAGATTTATAATCCACTTAGAACATGAAAATCACCAGTATTTATTATGAGACACAAGTAATGAGTAGTAGAAAAAGAAAAACTATCAAAAGCAAGCAGATAGCCTTGCCTTTGGAGCTGGATTACTCATGTGTAAATTAAGCACATACATAAATGAGAGTTTTCAGGTCTAGGGCCCTAAGCTACCATTTGTGATGTCTGATTTGCAAGAAAATTATTTTCTTCATTGTGCCAATTACTTTCTGTTCAACTTAGAATAGCTTCCAAATAGATCATTAGCCAAATAACAATTACCTTGGGCAAAGAATACCTCTTAACAATGCCCAAACTATTTGGCTGATGGAAGCAGTGCTACTTGTTAATTTAAACTACAGCTTAAAAAAAGGTTTTTAACAAGAGACAATTTTAAGTCATTTGAAATGCAATTTTTTAAAGTGTAATTTTTGGTTCCAGGCATGCTATAATTTCAGTATTAGCAAAATGAGATTTGCATTAGTATTGAATCATTTGTTTTGGAAAAATCTGATACCCTGTAAACTGAATGTACCAGCTCCTGGATACATGCAGTTTTATTTTAATAAGACCATTAAATATAAGCAAAGGCAAGTGCCAAAATTCCATAATATTAAATTTAAA
Source organism: Tyto alba (assembly GCF_018691265.1). NCBI lineage: Eukaryota > Metazoa > Chordata > Aves > Strigiformes > Tytonidae > Tyto > Tyto alba. The sequence continues at coordinate 20,661,429 of NW_024881321.1, forward strand.
AAAGAATAATCAATAGAACTGCTGAATATACACCAGCCGCATTAATCTAAAATTATTAATATTTTACCATTCAATTATAGGTACTTATTACACACAGTGATACTTCAAGTCAAAATAACTACAAATAATACTAAAGAATTAGTAGGAAAAATGAAAATAAATTTATAATTAATGTATAACTTATCAACGAACAGAAATTTTTCTGTAGTCCTTATTAAAAACAAAGTAAATTCTTTCTGTATTAAAACTACAGATATTTTTCTGCTGAGTACATTGAAGACTAAAATTAGACTAAATTTCTCATAAGCAGAGCCAGGAGTAAACTACTACATCACTTTGGTTCCTTCATTTTATTATTGAAACATACTAAGGAATGTGGATTTATGTTTAAGGAACCATTGCCCGATCTTCTAAATCATTAACCTTAGGGACCATAGAAGCAATGGAAGAACAATTCTCTTTGAAGAGAATGGACTCTCAACAAACACATAAACTGGTTATCTGCCAATTCAAAATTAAGAAGGAAAAGTCTCACACTAAATTATATTTGAGTCGCAGTCACTTGAGTTCTCTGAGAGACATTCTGGAAAATCATTCCCTAAACTCTTCATTTTGCCTAAGCTAGTCTGGAAGGTGGGAAAATGTTCCTCCTAAAATTATCACCAGCCTGGCTCTCTGAGTTTCTCCTAGCCCTCCTGTCCTGGCAGTTTATGACATGAGGTTATGAAGTAGCATCCTATACTATGAAGTGGTATCCTCAAGCAGGGAGAAAGAGCATATGCATTCTTCTCCTGAGGACTCTGTCCCTCACAGAGAGGGAAGGAGGGAGGTTTTGAATCATGAAGACCACAGTTTCTTGGGAAGAGAGACTGCACTATCCTACTGTAGCACATTGGGGCTCAGATTTCATTTATTTGCATGCTGAGGGAAACAGACACTTTGGGCTCACTGCAATGTTATTTTGAATATATTACTTTAAAACTGTGCAATTAACCCATATAATATTTAAAATTTGAGCAGAATCTGGGTCCAAAAATGGTTTCAGAAAGGGTTTCTTGTTTCTTTTTTGCTATACTGTTGATTTTCTAAAGGTCAAACATTCAAATTTGTTGATTAAAAAGTACTAGTCACACATCTATTTTATGTCTTATTTCCCTTTTATTAGTTCATGCACAGGAAAAAACAAAACAAAACAAAACAAAACAAAACAAAACAAAACAAAATAAAACAAAACAAAACAAAACAAAACAAAACAAAACAAAACAAACAAACAAACAAAAAAAAACCCCAAACCAAACAAACAAACATTCATGCTTTTGGTTATTCTGATCACTCAAGTGTCAGAAGACCTTTGCAAAAAAGAACATGTGATCATGTAAGTGAAGACTAGATAATGATTTTGTTTCCTCAATAGAGAAGTTTCCTGTTAAAACTCTTTATGTAGTTTTGGCTGAAAGTTGAACAAACAGATAAACTTCAAAAGTTGAATCAAAATGCAGACATGTTCTGAAGTAGTTTTTAGTTTGAGCAGTTAAATTTGCCAAGTTACAATTGACTGGAAACATGACATCACCACTCTAAACGTATATCATCACTATAAAATGATAGATTTATAAATAAAGTCCAGAGAGATAATTTTTAAATGAACACTTCTTGTCTTTACTGATTTTTGTAAAGAATTATAACTATCAGAATCTTCTGGCATAAAGCTCATGATGTTCTTAAAATAATATAATCGAGACAATTTGTGGGGTGAGTAGAGTAATGGTGTGAATCCTCTTATCTATAATACAATTTGGATGAAAAAATCTATGTATTGCACTGCAACTATATCTCTGTGCTGATCTTAATCCAATTCAGTAAGTATGGAACTCATGAGGAATATCACTACTGAATTAACCTGACTGCTTATCAAAAATTTGGTTATATCTGAATAATTACCTTTCGATCAGTGCTGCTTGATTCTTCCTCAGTGCTTTTCACAAGTGCTTTTCACTCCTGTCTACCTATTACCAGAAATAATATGTCTACCTAAAGAAACAGTAAAATAAATAACACACAGACTTTGTATTTTTTTTTTCCTTGCGTGTAATCAATTGACATTATCAGAACAGTATATCAGGTTTTACACATAGTAAAGAAACCATATAAGAAAAAATGTGCAGACACTTTGTGATCACGAGTCTAAATTGGTATTTCGATAGAAATAACTCTGGTTACATTGAAGATCTGTCTGCTCACTCTATTATTATTTTGAACAGGATCATAGAGTAGTATTTTTCATTAAAATTAGTGTTCTGAACAGTATTGGTTGTTGATGAACTTGTTTGATAGTTTGTTGTCAGATATCTTCTGACACCAGCTGCGCTAACCATCTGCCAATGCCATGATCAGTGGTAGCTTGCTGCAATGCAATCATCCCCTTCCATATTGATGCAGAAGACCAGCAAGAGCTGGGATTTACCACATTATCTAGAGCAGATGACTGGCAGCGCCCTGACTATCGGGGTGGTAGCTCTTGTGTTCTTCTGAGATTGAATATCCAGTAATTTCTTCCTGTTTCCCCTCCCACCATCTTCCCATCACATGTTTTCTTCTTTCATTTATTTTTGTCTGTTATTTTAAAATAAATACTTCATATTTCAGAATTTTTAAAAGTTCAGTGATCTTATGTTTCAGGTGATACATCACAAACGTTCTGGATCTTCCCTTTTTATCCATGCAAGTCTGATGGAGCGGCCTCTCCTTACATCCTCTACGTGCCTTTGCACAAAGTATGCCTCAGAATAACTAGTAGGTTTCCTGGGTTGAGTGAGTGGTGGTTTTTTTTTGGTGGCAGGGGAGGGGGCTATAAGGGTAGCACCCTGTGAGAAGCTTCTCGAAGCTCCCCCAGCTCCAAGTCAGCTCCACTTCTGTTTGGAAATTGAGCCAACCAGCTGCACCTCTACAATAACCTATTTAAGAAGGGATGTGGTGACAAGCAGTGGGACTGGTGAGGAGGAGTTGCTGCAGAGGCGTGAACACCAAGGTCAGTGGAGGAACAGAGGAAGAAAGGAGGGGGGAGGTGCTCAAGGGCTAACTTTTTTTTTTTTTCTGTAACATAAAGTGTGCTAAAATATATACCAAAAAAATATAAATCAGGCTAGCATTGATGAAACCAATTTTGTTTAAAATTTTTCAGTAAACAGAGACTAATCATTAGCCTTGTAACTGAGACACTTAGCTGGCTTATGATAGGAATGTTTTTTAATTTTATAGCTGAATAATGAAAATTCTTAAGAAATCAACCACAAAGTAACATAGATTTCAAGTTATTTAGATAACCATTTAATTGGTATAACTTTTGGTAAAGTCATTGTCCTAATAGACCCTTAATTCTTTGTTTCCCAGTAAGCAGGCAAAACAATGTAAACTATGTCATAATATCAGAAGAGATTTTCTGTACAGATTGAAATTTGATTTACTGAAGAAAACGTATCACAATCAAGTAATGTTACCAGTACTTTCATTACAGTTGTATTTGTTATGTCCAATTAAAGGAGGAATATAACTTTGTATACAATACACACGCTTTTATTTTCAGTAATACCTATTTTCACAGATTATAAGAGTAGAGGAGACACTGCTGGATGATTTAATATTTCTACAATACAAACTTTGAGGTGCTTAGGAGACAAACTGTTTAGAAGATGAAGTTCTCAGGGATTTCATATAGATATGATGGAATAAAATCTTACACTTGTTCAAAAGCCACCAAAAAGCCAATATTTGCAGATAGTTTTTATTGTCCTTATGCCTCCAGAAACACAATAATGTCATTTGGTTTTGTATTTCCCAATAAATGAGACTTTAGTCACTACTATGTCTAAAAAAAGCTGAAGACAGAAGTCATACTAGTATGTTAGTTATTTTCTTTAAAAAACAACTTAGCCAAAAAAAAGAAGAATGTTTTAAAACAGATATCTTTAGAATTTTCAGCTTAAAAATGAAACTTGTAATTAAAATAAAATAGCAATTCATATTCCCAGTACTCTGGATATACAACAGACATAAGATATTATATGCAAATTCCTATTTCTTAAAAAAAAAAGAAACAAACAAACAAACAAACAAAAAAAATCAAACAAAAAATGTGTTTGCCTCTGATATTTTTAAAAAATTGCTTACATGTTGAATAAGCTGAACAACATCTCAAGGAGTCAAAACAACACTTTTTCTTGTTAATATTGAAGAAAATTAGTTGTCATAGAAGGCAGTTTTATGTTCCCAGAACAATTTTGAAAGAACCCTGACTTGTATTAGAATCTAGTCTATTCTGAAGGATGTACAGTAAGGAAATCTCCATCACCTTCTATAGTCTTTGCATAACAGCTTTGAGTTTTGTCTCTGACTACAAAAAGTTGGGGTGAATTTGATAAACAAGAAGATCTGGTAAAAGCTGTGCACAAAGTATAAATAATTCTTAGTATTACAATAATACAAATAATACAAATAATTCTTAGTATTAATACAAAGATTGCTTCTGATTGCTTCAGGTGCATTGGAATAGTCATAATAAGGTCCTTTTCTAGTTCCTATGAGAAAACATGCCTGTGATTTCTCATGTCAAAAATGAGTGTAGAACATCACAGAACTACTGTGATTTTTTGTTCTAATCAGTCTAATGGAAACATCTGTAGATCAGGAAGCTTGATCTTTGGGAAAAATATTCAAATTAGTGTCAACGTTATTCTAAACTGTGACATTATATAAAGATTTATATGACAGTTGTTCTTGGGAATTTGGAAACAACTTCAGCTTCATGGAACAAATCCAAAGATTTGTGAACTTTTAATAAACTATTGTTAAATTTTGAATTATTTTTCTTTATTTTTTTATTTCTCTTTCTCTTTTTTTTTTTTTTTTTTTTAAGGGATTAAATTTTTTCTTTTTAATAACTTGGAGTTAACAAATGATTGGAGTAGTTTTCATTCAATAATGAAATAAAAATGCTCTAAAGGCAATAATAAGGCAAGAGGTAAACAATAGTTTGAAGCAATCTCTGAGCTTTATTTTGTGTACAGAGGCAGAGCCACAGACATAAAATACTGAAAACAAAATGAAAATTATTAAATAATTTCATAAGAATTTCTGCCAATTTTGTATTGAAATATTTGTCTCAATAACTTTAGGAACACTATATTCAAATATCATGACCAAGTCAATAAAGTTAATGGATTCTAGAAAACTGTTCATCTTAAGAGTCATTTGTCCTTTATTGTCTATAAAGGGAATTTCAATCTGCCATGCCCTGTAGAGACTGGCTTATAGAGTCTTGAATTTGAATGTTTTAATCTGGATCCCCAAATAAAGCCAGAACCGCTACTAGTAGGTCTTTCAGGACAGGCCCTAGACAAATATGCACAAAATTCTGTATGTCCCAGATTTCTACTTCACTTCCAACAACTGATAGATAATCAGTAGAATAGTTTCCATTGCTATTTTGCTGACAATGTAGCTACAAGAAGAATATAAAACATTAATATACCAACAATTTATTTTATTTTCTGTAATTGGACTAATAAACCACATCTATATCTATTTTTACAATCTCCTTCCCCAAATGTAGATATTATGTAACAATCTGAGGGCAATATATTATATGAGAGTTTTAAGAAAGACAGGTCTTCTCCCTTCACAGCTTTTGAATTCTTGTTACCCTTAGATTTCCATGCATAACAGCAGTGTAATATGTCTTGCACAGTGTTACTGTCATTTCCATAGTTCTGGTTTGATTGCTGTCTTAGCCCATTGGTTGACCATGAATTTTGTGCTATATTCCTGATCACTTTTTTATATATTTATTTGCTTCTGAGGCATTTAACAAGGTTTTCGTATCCTTTCGGGTTCAATGGACTTGTGAAAGTTGCAGCAATGTCAGCTTCCAATCTTATGCCTTGAGAAGCAGAGGGAATTGAGGTGGTTAGGGGCTGCTGGGCAGCAGTAAACCATTACAGTATAAAAAGTAATAATAGCCTTGGCTCACTAAAGAAGGTAGCAAGTGAACATAGAACCCAGTTCACTGCAGAGCAAAGAAATATTGATGATGTAAAAGCAAACAATATATATAAGACACAGAAGATTTCTCAAAGTAATACAGATATTAGTTCAGATCAGACTACTACAAACCAATGAAATTAACAATATGGGATTATTTCTTTCCTCTACCATTACAGGATATTAGACTATAGATAGCTTGATAAACCATTGTTCTTTGATTACCTTTCCCTACACTACCTTTGAAAACTGAATGGTGTTATTAAAAAAGCTAAATCATATGTTGCCTCTCAACTGACACATCAGTTGAGAGTCTGTATTTACCTGGTAATTGTTACAAATTAATTCAACTTCAGAAATTTGGGGAAAGGTACTATAAGCAAAATATTCTGGGGTTGAATTAAACATGTAATCACAGGGAGAAGTCCTGAAAATGAAAAAAGGTCTTTACAAAATTTTTTGTGTGTTTAGAGCATGTAGTGTTTTTTACCAAAAATTAACTAGAATTGTCTGTGTCTATTAGAGAATCATAGAATCATAGAGTATTTTGGATTGGAAGGGACCTAAAAGATCATCTCTTTCCCACACTCCTGCTATAGGCAGGGACACCTTGCACTAGATCATGTTGCTCAAAACCCTGTCCAACCTGGCCTTGAACACTTCCAGGGAGGGACAGCCACAGCTTCTCTGGGCAACCTGCTCCAGTGTGTCTCACCAGCCCCACAGTAGAGACTTCCTTCCTTGAATCTAATCTAAATCTACCCTCTTTCAGTTTAAAACCATTACCCCTCATCCTATCACTACTCTCCCCAATAAAGACCCTCTCCATCTTTCCTGTAGGCCTCCTTTATGTACAAGAAGGCTGCTATAAAGTCACCCTGGAGCCTTCCCTTCTATAGGCTGAACAATCCCCACTCTCTCAGTCTGTCCTGATAGGGGAGGTTCTCCAAGCCCCTGATTATCTCTGTGGCCTTCCTCTGGGCCTGCTCAAGCAGGTCCGTGTCTTTCTTATGTTGAGGGCCCCAGAGCTGAACACAGTACTGCAGGTGGGGTCTCACAAGAGCAGAGTAGAGAGACAGAATCACCTTCCTCAATCTGCTGGTCACATTCCTCTTGATGCAGCCCAAGATATGGTTCCATTTCTGGGCTGCAAGAGCACATTTCTGGCTCATAATCAGTTTTCCATCCACTACTAACCTCAAGTCCTTCTCTTCAGGACTGCACCCAATTCACTCACTGCTCAGCCTGTATCTGTGCATGGGATTGCCTCAACCCATGTGCAGGACCTTGCACTTGACCTTGTTGAACTTCATAAGGCTTGCATGGGCCCACCTATCAAGCTTGTCAAGGTCCCTCTGGATGCCATCCCTTCTCTCAGGCATGTCAACTGCACAACACAGCTTGGTGTCATCAGTGAATTTGCTGAGTGTGCACTCAATCCATCTGTTCATGTCACCAACAACGATGTTAAACAGCACCAGTCCCAATACTGACCCCTGAGGATTACCACTCATCACTGCTCACCACTTGGAACCACCATTGACAGCAACATTTTGAGTGCAACCATCCAACCAATTCCTTAACCACTTAGTGGTCCATCTGTTAAATCCGTGTGTCTCCAATTTAGAGGCAAGGATGTTGTGCGGGACCCTGCCCAAAACTTTACATAAGTCCAGGTAGATGATGTCAGTTGCTCTTCCTTTATCCATCAATGCTGTAACCCCATCATAGAAGGCTAACACATTTTTCAAGCATGGTTTGCCCTTAGTGAAGCCATGTTGGCTGTCACCAACCACCTCCTTACTTTCCATGTGCCCTGGCACAGTTTCCAGGAGGATCTGCTCAGTGATCTTGCTAGGTACAGAGATGAAACTGACTGGTCTGTAGTTCCCCAGGTTGTCTTTATTTACCTTTTTAAAAATGGGGATTATGTTTCTCTTTTTCCAGTTAGTGGGAACTTCACCAGACTGACACAATTTCTCAAATATGATGGATATTGATTTAGCCACTGCTGTATTTTGAGCACAGAGGGCAACTGAGCACCATACAGTTGTTTGCCCACCCCTCCCCTTACAACATTTGGAAGGAGAAAATGAAGTAAAAGGCTTGGGAATAAAGATAAGGACAGGGAAGGATGGCTCACCCATTATGGTCACAGGAAAAAGACGGACTTGTTAGAAGAAAAAGAAAATCACTTTAATTCAAACACTAACAAAGACAACATTTAACAGACAAGGTGGGACAGTGAGAAGTGCCACTACATCCAAAAAGACCTCCCTCCACCCTTACCTTCTCCCTGGGCTCAGCTCTTCTCTTGATCTTTCTAATTCCTCTCCCTGTGCCGCAGTGGGCAGGGGATGGGAATTACAGTCAGCTCGCCTCTCCTTCCTTCTCGAGAGGTAGGGTGAACACCACACACTCTTCTTCTGCTCCATGTGGCTCCACTCTCACTGGAGACAGTCCTGCATGAACCTCCTCTGGTGTGAGTCCTCCCCATGGGATGCTGCCATTTCCATGTGTGGTCACCCACGTGTTGCAGTCCTCCCAGTGCTGAAATACAACAGAGGGTGTTTCTTCTCCTCTCAGAGTCCTGGCTTCCTTTAAGCACAACTGACTGATCCAGTGTGGGATCCTCCACAGACTTCAGGTCACTCTCTGTTCCACTGTGGACCTCCATGGGTGCCAGGGGCGGGGTTGCCCTGCCATCTCACTATGGGATACAGGGGTGTCTCCTCTGGTGCACCTACCCCCTTTTCTCCTCCTTCCTTCCATTGACCGGGGTGTTCTCACCGGTGTCCTTCTCACAACTACTCCTTACAAATTCCAACCCCCTCTCAGGTTCCCCTTCTTAAATATGTAATCACAAATGTGTACCCAAAGTCACTACTTGGCTCAGCCTTGCCCAGCGGCAGGTCTGACTGGGAGCCAAGGGACATTTTGAGAAGCTTTTCACAGCGGCCACCACTGTAGTCTCCTCCCCCACTACCAAAAACCCTGCCACAAAATCCCAGTACGGCCACTTCAAGGATCCTTGAAGTGCCTAAACCAATATCTATCTTATCAATTATCAATTGTTAAAATAGTCACAGCATCAAAATGAAGACAGGTCACTTACTATGATGCCTTCTACAACACTGTGCAGAATAGTAACTTCATCCTGTAGAAATCCGACACAGCCCTACAGTTTGGCACCCTGTGTTTATTTTCTACTAGCAAAAATAATATTGACCCTTATAAGGAACTATGTCAGTCAGAAACTTAAAATGGTATATATTTCCTAATAACTTTCCTGTTTATATTATTGTGGAAAAAAACCCCAGTGTTTTCTATTGTGATGACAGAAATGTCTGCCTTTAATAGATATGGAGTAAGTAGAGCGCTGTGTACTGCTGTTCTCGGTTTTAAGATAGGGAAACCCTTAACTATAAGACAACCTAATGCAGAGTTCAGGATTCCAGTTTCTATCCCATGGAATCATCTGTTCCTGAGATTGTAGAGCAGGATACCAAATTTGACTGGAATGAAAAAAAAATGTGTCTCCGTAACATATTTAATCCAATATAACCATATGATAATAGTATTAAGAAATTAATTATGTCTTACATTGTTCCCCACCCAGACTTCTATGTCTGACTTGGCATCTTAACATTATAATTCTTATTTAATGTGTGTTTGAGATTTGGGTAAATTCTGTCTGGGAAGCTTTTAGCTTTCAGCGCCTTTAGCGTCTTAGTGGTGGCTTTACAGACATACTTTTCATATATGTTTCAGGAGAAATTCAAGAGAGGACATTCTGGATGCTGTAAATGAGAACCTAAATAGTGACCTACTGAGTAGACCTCTCTCCTTCCAGTAACAGTTATCGGTACCTCTTCTTTCTAAATGTGGGGGCAGTGTTCCCATAGCCACTATGCTCAATGTTTATGTGATGTTGTTTCCTTTGTGGTAATGCTGTACATGGTGTGAGTGTGTGACTTAATTTGATATAAATATAGCAGTAAAGATGATCTTCCTGTCTTCTGTTTTCCATTTATCTCTACCTGTCTGTTGCTGCAGTCTTTTCCTTGATAAAGTATTTTTCTTTCTGTCAAGGGGAAACAGCTGGCTATGACAAGCTAGACAAGAAAGGAAATGTGTATTATTACAATTGCTACTGGAAGTTCAGCTGAGAAAATTTAGTTTTAGGGAAATGAGGATAGCAGGTGTATCATGACAGTACAGGCTCTGGGTGGGAGAGTGGTAATTTTGGAACTAGTGATATACTTGTTTATTTTGACAGATAGTTTTACACTCCCAAATTACAATAAGGGATTTTGTCACTCTTGTAAACAAGAGATTTTAATTTATTCTCACCAGATTTTCTAGACAGGTACCCTCTAGATATACATTCTGAGAGATTATTAAAAAACATCTTCTCTTCTCAGAAAATTGAAAAACTGTCTCTTCTTCTCAAATATTTTAAATTGAATATATATCTTAGACTGAAACTATTGTTTTAGGTATTCAGTGATGAAAAATCAAGCTTAACAAATGCATCTGCTAACATATACATAGGTATTAATTTTTCTATACAGATTTCTATTCCAATTGACTTTCTATTTCTTATTTATATTCATTCATACCTTTAATTGTTTGCCTTTGAGTTAGCTAATCTGAAAAAAAAAACAATATTACACAGAAAAAACTCATCTGATATAATGTCGTTGTACTGTACACAGCATACTGTTTTCTTAAGTGTCTGAATGTTTTCTTTTATTGCAATTTATTTCAATACTAAGTAAAAAATTCAGTGTGACTGAACATTAGAATAAAACCATAGCATTCACCATAGGGAATCTTTTGCTCCAAGTTAAATTTATAGAAAAAATAAAAGCTTTGCCCTGATGATTATTACTTTTTTTTTTTTTTTTTTTTTTTTTTGTTATGGTATTATGGTTATAATTCTGATGAGAGACTATAAAATATTTTCTTAAAATCTGTGGATTTTATGATCAATTGTCTTTTCTGTCTGTCCCTTTTCAAAAATACTCATCTACAGTATCATGTCTGCATAATATATTTCTTGTTAAAATGTAGCCTTTTCATCCATTAACCTCTCCCCAAACTACTTTGTGCATTCTACTTAACATGCTACTGTAAAAAAATTGCCTCCCAGAAGAGATGTGACATCTCATTCAGTTGTAGCACTTAGATTACCTTGTTTTGGAAATTTGACTATAATTCAATATTCCAGCTCATCTGGAGCTTTCCTAGGTTCATACTCAAATCTGAAAAGGTCATGATTTCTTCTCCATAGTAGTCTACAGGTTTTGGTTGGTTGGTTGGTTGTTTTTTATAGTGAGTAAGTCATACTTGTAGCTATATAATTGTTAAACATTATTTATTGTTATCATTATTTTCATTTCTAATTCAATGATCCATGAAAAATAGTCTATTTCAAAATACTTTAAATTTTCATACCCAGTGCTGGCCAACTGTGTATTGTAGAACTGAAATAAAAAACAAGACTGTATGTCTCATCTACTGAGGAGAAAAACAAGTTTCAGTACAATTTTGCCAAATGTTGAGATGCGTTTTATTAACTATAAAACACCTAGCTCTCTTTGAAGAGATGGGACATGCAGAGACTTATTTTTTGCTCCTGCGTGCTCATTCTGCCCTTTGTCTGAATTACGTTGAGTTTACCCTGGTCATCTAACAAGTTCAGATGGTAATCCAAACTTTGGTTGCATGGTCACAGTTTATCTGATCCTCTTGCTTTAGAAATCTGATATAAATTGTCTGACACTTGAGATTCTCACTATCCTTTTGTTTTTGGACAAGTCAGGTATTTTTTGCAATGTTGTTGAAAATAGACTGTTCATTGTAGCAAACATACTGTATGAAAAAAAAAAATAAATAACAGAACTCTTGCAACGCATGAAATCCTTCTGGTCTCCTTCTGGTTTAAGGGAAAATGATAAGAATTTGTCATCACAGGAGCCAGTGTAATGATGTAGTGAAGATAAAATGTGTACTGTACGAACACAGTGTAGGATCTTAGACACTGGCCTCACTTCCACTGCCATTTTGTTACATTTTACCATTGTTTTGGAACATCTATTTTTTTTTCTGTATCATCTACTGCTCTAATGCAGTTTAATGTTTCTTTCTATGCATACAGCTTGGAGCGTGAGATAGACTAAGGTAATCCTGGATATCTCACTAAAAAGATTTAGTCTTGAATACATAACTTCATGCTGGGACCAGGTATTGCCTAGACAAGAGCCAGAAGGAGACAAACTTCCAAGCTTGACTTGCTCCTCCTTCCCCTAACAGCAGACAAAGTAATTCCATGCATTTACTTTGTTGTTTCTCAGAAAATATATCAAGCCTTGTACCTTTTGTTTGCTTGCTCCCTCTCTGCCCCTTATACGGATATCAAGCACGATTTGACAAAGAGATAACCCCAGCATATGAGAAATTAATCTGTGTCATTGCTGCTTTATTGGATTGTCTTTAAATACACTTTATTGACTATCATTTTGCTCAGTATTTTTGTATCAAGCATATAACATGACTGGAATTTCCTTCACCATAATGTTATAGTCAGTACAATTGGTAAAACACTGTGACATCGTGTTACATGAACAACAATTCAGTATTTTTCCCGTTCTTTATACATGCATCATTTCTTCTGAAAATAAATCTCTGTGGAGTAAAAAAGAAGAGCATGTGAAAGGTGACATATATAGCATTCAGTGCTTAATTTTAAATTGATCATTAAGAAAAATCAGTGAGGTCACTCTGCATAGCCCAAAAGTTTTATTTATGCTTCAAAAATAAACCCAGCACCACGCACGGGCACAAAACTAAACAGAATTGAATAGTAGTACTTTTCTGTGGCATTAAGGCGGTATGTAGTCATGTTTTCTAAACATCAATCAATAGGAAACTATGAGAAAAAGCAAAGCAGAAATGGAAAAAAGTTAAGTAAAGAATTTTATTAAATAATCGAAAATGAAGAGAGACAATAAATGAACATGTTGATAACATTTTTATTTAAACTTCAACCTATTCTATCTTATCTTTCTAATATAGAAGGCTTAACTTTGTATGACACCAGACATTTATAATTACATGTCAGCTGCTGATGCTGTCTATACAGCATGACATTTCTGATATTTTGATTATACTTGAGATGTCAGGTAAGACTTCACTATTAATGTAACAAAGGATAGTCACTGTAAGAGACTTTCGGAGTAAGGATATATGTGATATAGCTTGTTCTTTTTTAGTGGCATGGCAAAGCTCATAGCAGAAGGAGGAAAAACAGAAAGAAAAAAAAAAAAAAAACAAAAAACAAAAAACCAAACCCAAAACCCAACAAATTTGATTATTTTATTCCACAATTCAAAATTAACATGTACTTGCTTTATATGATTTTTTTGGCCTTCAGAACATTTTTCATATCATTTTGAAAATATTTGGTGTTTTTTCTTTCTTACTTCTTTCTCTTTCTACTCTTTTGACACTTTTGTATAATATATGAGTAACACACATTTTAAAAATTTTCATATCTGTGTGACAGTATAACTACTGATTTCCTCTATTCATTAAAACAAAAACTCATCATAATTAGCAAGCACACATTTTTATAAAACTTGTTCATAGTTAAAATAAATGTCATTTTTTTTCTTTATCTTTTTAAAATAGCATACCTGAACTGTCTTTAGCTCATAATGGATCAGTTTCTAAACAAGATGCTCCTGAATATTTTCTTTTCCTGTACTAAGTAGTGTGCTTTTTTATTTCTTTTTTTTTCCTCTTCTTTTGAAGTATGTCAAATATTCCCTTCTGTCATCATTGTAATCCTGTTTTTTTATTATTTAGATCTAACTTATTCCCTCCTGTCCTATCACCTTTTCTTCTATCTTTATACAATACAGTTTGACTGATGCTTGCCTACCCTACTATCCTCCTGTCACCTGTTGTCCTTTTTTCACCATTTCTTTCCTACCCTTTATACTTCCACTTTAATCTTCTGTTTTCTCTTTCTAAAAGAATATTCTACCACTTGGTACTGTTGCCTGCACTTTTAATTTTTTCCCCAAACAAACAGTCTACACTCAGTTCTACATTCTTGAAAGTCTTCTGTCATTTACCTTTCTTTTCTATTGCCTGACTTTATTTGTTCTACTTTCAGTCTTCTAATACTAATAATTTATATAATATTTGTAAACTTATGTTGATATATTCTTTTTTTATGCTTTGAAAAGTATATCTGGCAAGGATATCCATGGTATCCATTAATCTAACCTAGTTTAGATTTCTACAGTGTAGATGTCTACAAATTTTTTGGTCGCTATGCAGATAGAAGCTGTTATGAAGGAATTCTGTTGTAGACATATCAGATGCAAATATCCACAATTAGTCTTCTTTTTCTTTAGGTGTGAATCTTTGTTTTTAGCCTTTTCTGCTTTCAGAAAAGGGTTTGGAGATGAGGAGAAATATCCAACACACGCATATAAGTTTTTCAAAATTATTTAACTTCTCTTGCCATTTATTTGAAAGTTTAAGGAAGTTATTGAAAAAGCTGCCAGTTTGTTTCTTATCACAAGAACCCTGCATTTGCTTCTCTGAAAGACAGAAATTCAGGTAGCACTGAAGACTGAAATTAATGGTTGCACAGTACTTGCAGGGAATATACAATAAAGATAAAGATGTGCTATTTATTGATGGTAAATAATTTCTTTAAGAATCCATTTTAAAACTGTATTTCCGTATAACACTGAGGTGTAAGTTTTTACAGAACAAATATATTGTTTATATTTTCTATTGACAAATATATAATCTTTCCTCTTTTTAAATTAATCTTTTTTTAAAAAGGAAGTTTTCAATGGAAATTTAAAAAAAAAAAAACAAAAAACTTTAACAGGATTGTAAATTGCAGATGATAAGAATTTTATTTTCTTGAAAGAATCCACTTTTCTTTCCTCAGCCAACCTGTACTGAACCTGACTTTATTAATATAATTCAACTATGTTTTCAGAATATAGCTTGAAGGATGATTTGAATACGGAAGCTAGACCATACAGCATCCTTACTGAAAACAAAGGACATATATTGTCATAGAATATCTTATTGTTATAATATCTCAAATAAATCCTTAGACTCCAGTTTTAAATTTGTTCAATAGTTTCTAATGAGTCCATAATATTATTGAAGCAATTATGATAGAAGCCCCACACAATAACAAATTTTAACAGTTCTTACATCTGAACAAGACTAAGTGGTAAATCCAGGCTTGTCATTGACTTCCATTAACTAGTGAGATTATCTCACATGATTTAATTTTCAAATATCTTTAAATATACATGTTCACATATGTGCAAGAAATAAATATTTTATGAAAAATAGTTGCAATGATAGAGTCCCTTTACTCTGACAAAACCTAACACCGTACTGTGATGCACAATATAAAATAGTATCCACCTGAAAACAAGTTTTCTGAATAAACCATGATGCTAATGGAATCTTGTAATCCCTTTTCATAGTTTTAAGAGATACACTTATATTTTGAGGTTTTGCATCATTTAACCAGTGCAAAATTACTTTCTATTCTTCTAAAAGAAAAGAGCAAATAAGATTTAAAAAAAAAAAAAAACCAAAAAAACCAAACTATTAACTGACTAACATTAACTTTGTCAGACAGTGTGAAAATATAAATCTCATAAGCTCTGTCATAAGTGACATTTACAAATATTAAGTCTGATTTCTGTCCCATATGAAAAGGGCTAGGAAGCTTTAAAACATATATAATATATACAGTAATAACATCAAAGAAATGTGGTTTTGATGGATAGAATAATTTTAAAACACAGTTAAATATTAAAGAGGGAAGAAGAAGAAGCAAATTATCCCAAGGAAAAGAGTTTGTTTTGCAAAAATGAGATAAAGTAGAAAATATGGTGAACAGAGAAATCCCACATATTCTTACCTACCAGATTGGCAGGTGGGCTGCTTTAGAACATTTTTATGACTCACCAATGTGTTAGTACTACTGCCAAAAGCAGATGGATGAAAATGCCAAGCATATGTGAAGAAGGTCAACAGCAAATATTCTATGAGAAATAAAATACAACGTTCTTATTAACATTTTTATAGCACTCTGTGATAAAACTACATGAAGTTGGCTTCTTAAGATGACTAGGAAGAAAAACCTGATTAGAATGTCATGTTTGTGTTTTACATATAAAGGTAAGTTGACCATACCTTAGCTCTTCCACTTTTGTGATGTTTCAATTTTTTTTTTCTTTCCTCTCTGAATTAGTAGTCCTGAATAGAACTACAAGAAGAAATTTATTTATAGATCTCCATTTTACAGTTGTCAAATAATACTATAAACATGGACTTCTGAAACTATGCAATAGAGAATTCTGGTGGAATTTTACTACTAGCTAAATTACATCACCTTTATGAAGAGACATTTTACTACAATGCAGTGTCTTACTTTACCAAGTTGATGTGTGTACATTTTTGCTAATTGTTTATGTCTTATGAAAATAATGTTAATGCACACAGATGCATATCACTATATTTGTAGGCCAAATCCTCACACTACAGTTAATGAAGAACTTTATAGTAGTAAGTATAGTAGTAAGGTTTTGTCCTTTTTGTATTAGTATCTCAACAGGAATATTCTGGTCTTGGGTTGCCTCTCCTGCCTCTTTGTAGCATTTAACATTATCCAAATATTTAAAGAACAGAGACCTCCTATTATACTTTTTTTTTTTTTTTTTTTAATGACTCTAGATCCAAAATAGTCTTTTTCTGATAGATTCACAAAGAGGGCATTTCTGCTCTGGTCATGTCTGGTGATAAAATATTTGAGTGGTTGATATGATAACTGACAGAGATTAGGGTGTCAGAAAATCTGCTAAATTTTATATTCAGAGTTTACCTAATACCTCAAATATAATATCTTATGTGTATTCACGTGATCAATTGCTGGTAAAACTATGTTTTTTACTTTTTCCTTATTTATAATTTAAATTAATTTGCTCTTCCACACTTGTTTTGGGTTTGGTTTTGTTTTTTTTTTTTTTTTTTTTTTTTTTTTTTTTTTTTTTTTTTTTTTTTTTTTATGTAAGTTTTCAGCAGCAAGAAGATGCTTTTGGCATGAAGTTAATTATTTGGCTTGTCCAGTATAAATTATGTTTTCCAATACTAGTGGATGGATGTGCTCCTTAGCATGTAGTATAGCCCATTGTATACATAAAAAATCTGGCCAGAGAGCCCTGAAGTTCCTGTTCAGCCCCAGTACTTGGCTTTCTCTGACAGGAGCCAAGGTGTGGGGCAGGTATGTGGAGCACACATCCTACTGGGTTTTGTCTGAATATAGCATGTATTTCCTCTACCTATATCAAGGAGGCCAGGAGTATTCCCAAGTATATTAGTTTAGACATAGCTCTGGGACCACTCTGTTGCCAAGCTTTTAAAGAATTCCTTATTCCAGTCATATGAATATCCTTGACATAGGCTTAAGAAATATTTCAGTGGCATAAGAGGTTGCTTTATGATGAAAAAAGGTTGTCTTTTAGTAGTTGGTTGTAGTTTATTAGGTAGTTCTGCTAGAATGAGACAAAGGGAAGCCTGGTGTTGAACTGAGGGATGGATTGTTTATATTACAAAGTTACATTAATTACTGTATCTGCAACTGATAAGACAAATTCTGTCAGCTACAGGCTGGCATTTTCCTATGAGAGGAAACAATGAGATTTAGGTGAGATAACAAGACCCACTGCCTTACCTCAGAATATTAGCAGAATTGATAAATTTGAACTAGGAGAAGAATGAAATCTTAAGTGAGTTTTTCCTTGTAGCACCAGTTTACTAATTGATTGTGAAGAAACTTTAACATCAGTTTTCAGAGTAAAATGAAGGAAGTTCGATAAAAGATCTTTGTATTATCCTCAACTTCTGCATTTGATAGTAGTCACCTGTTGGCAGGAATGTTCCTTAATAATATGTCAATAAGCAGAAGTATTTGTTTGCTACAAGAACAATATATTTTTCCAGGATAGTTTTAAAGTGTCTACCATATGTCTTCACTTGTGTAAGAATTTTATGTAAGACTTGAAGGCTGTAAATGACTGAAAAAGGGCATTGTTTAAGGATGAAATTGTTGTATACTTCACAGTTTTCTAATAGAGAACATTCATGAAGATCACTATCTACTTTATGTTTTCCATTATAGATGCACAACACATACGTATAATCATCCTCATAGTCATTATCATCTTTGTCCAGACCTTGGAGATATTTGGCATCTAACTGTTATCAGAACTAGAGATTAAACTCTAAAACTTGACTGTGGATTTGAACATAACTGCAATCTAGTATACAACAGTTAGCACTGTTTGGTCCATTCTCACTATCAACAACATACAGAACAATTCATCACAGGTTTAAGAAACAGGCTTAAACAGCATATACTTCAATATATTGTATGCTGACTAAATTTGCAGTACTGATCACTGGGTAAAACTTAGAATCATTGGATAATCTAGCTCCTAAATAGTTGAAAGATGCATTCTAATCTGAATCATCTGCCATTCATGAGAATTCACGCTGGTGTTGCAATTTTCTATATGATTTTGGGGTAGAAGAAAGTGATGAAAGTTCTCTAATAATTTTCAGTCTGATAATACAGTTTTATTATTCATCACAGTGCTTCATAATACATTTATGCAGTGCCACGAAGGAGTCATTGGCAGTTCAAGCAAAGTAGTATCTCTCACCAAACCTTCATAAGATACCTTATAAAAGGAAGTTCCTTGAGGCATCAATTTATAAAAGTGGTTCCTCATGCTAAATACACTGTAAAGCAGAACATCTTCTGTAACATGATGAAATAAATGTCTTTTGTGAGTCCAGAGCAGATCTCCTCATAAAGTATGTGCTGTCAACGACCATCTACTCTTCATAAAAACATTCCTAGAAAATCATTCTTTTGAAGCTTTATTACATCAGGCTCTGAACTCATTAACTTTCACATCTAGATAGAGAGGTTTAGATAGAAGATCACTAAACCAGCATGCTCAAAATTGTCATACTGGTCATTCAGTGAATAACACGATTTATTTTATATCAGTAGCAGACTTTGTTTGAAGAAATACACCTATTTTCATTTCTTGTTTCTCAATTATTCTTTAAATACAAATATAAACATTTCATTCATGCTTGTGAGCTTTTTTTTTTTTTTTTTATAGCTTTACGGTGTCCTCAGATAGCAAGTTTTGACCACCTATTTTTATATTTTCTTTCTTCCACTCTGAACATCATTCTGTTTCCCACTAGTCATCTAGGATTAATCCTCAGAAGATCAGTAATGCCTTAAATAACTTTGGCTTTGCATTGGAATGGAAGATATCTCAGACAGAAAATTACACCAAAAGGTGGATTAAAAAGCTGACCTTTGTTGCCTTTTATCTGCTGGTTGCTGGAATTTCTGTGAGGATCTTGATGCACACTGCATGCCAAAAGGAGTTCATGCTCACTGAGATGGGCTGTCACCCCTCTGACATTCTCTCAGAAGTTTCTCAGCAGCGTTTAGAAAGTCTATTGTGGTAATGTTATTTAAAAGAACTTGAATAATCCAAGAGATGAGCAAAAGCCTAGTAACAGCATGATCATGAAATTATGTCCCAAAACTCTCTGTTAAGATCAGAATTAATAACTGAGCCCTTCTGGTGGATAGTCCTATTCAATACCATTAGAATTTAAGATACAAGAAGAGTAATGTATAGACTTGATGAAATTAAGAATACACTAAAAATAAAAACTTTTAGGAAAATCCTACAGTAGCCAAGATTCCCTGAAAAACAAATGCATATTATATATATGAAATACAAAGATGCCAGGTGAATATCTGGGGAGAGAGGAAAGAAAGAAAGAATATGGGATTTAGACTGAAGATCAGCTAAGGAAATATGCAAGAATATTCAGGAGTAAGAAAAATCAGTACTCTGCAAGAAAACACATCTAATTAATTTTAAATCATCTATGAATTCTGTAAGACTGTGATTGTGACTACAGAATAATTTGTAAATCTTTCTAGAAATAAAGTGATTTAATAAGCATTGTTCCCTGAGGTGTAACACTGTGTTTACAAGGTAATAAAAATCCTTGACCCAGACCTGCTCACACCTTCCAATTGAACAAAATGGGTTTGCATATGCTTGCATACTTCTGTACGTAACTGCACTTTACTGTTTTGCATGCTTTCCTGACTCTTTTGAGTAGAAATATGACTAACATTTAAGGTTAGATGAAACAGACTGGTGATAATGTCAGGCTTTTTCTTAAGATACTTATATATACATATGCAAATAATGTGCATTTATTCAATATATTGTTTCATGCATCTGAGAGAACTATCTGATTCAGTATTAATTAGAAAACTTGTACTTTTAAAAATATTTTATGATTTTAAGAAAGAATGTGTGTTATAGTTTTTTGTTTGTTTGTTTGGTTTTTTTTTAAATAATTCCAAAGACATCCTACATTAAAGGTAATTGGCAATAAAATTAACAGAGAGTAAGGAGTAAGATGCCTAGAGAAAGGTGAGCACTTTGTGAGACTAATAGAAAAACTAAAGTCACTCAGTAATGTCCCAAAAGACCTATGTAATTAAAATAGTGCTTCAAGCAAAATTTAAAATCTAAATCTATATTTTAAAAAACTGTAGTTCATCTGAAGGTTCCTGTATCTCATAGGTTTATAGCTTCTTTTATTTAAATCAACAGTAAGTATAACAAGAGAGGGTTTTTTTGACAAATGTGAAAATGCTTTTGTTCTGGTGTAGCTGAATAATTTTTTAGACAAAAATTATATATGGGGTTTTTTTCTTCCCCTAAAGAGTCTGCCTTTTGCTCGTGATCATAAAGGGTGATTTTTTTCCCCATCCCAGTCCTATCTTGAACCCCAAGCCTGGCTCTCTGTCCCTTCTTATTGCCAGAGTAGAATTGCATGCTGGTAGCCTGCCAACCAGGCTCAAACCGCAACACACTTGAGTAGGAAAAAGAGCACTCAAGTAGGTGCATAATATGGCCAGTCTCCTGAACTATCATGTCACCTGTGTTACATATTACAGCTTAAAACATAGCAATATGTGTATTAATTTAATAATGGATAATAAATAAATAAACTTCAGATGGAAATCTTTTAATGTAGTTAAAAAAGACATTAAAAGAAATAATCCGTATAATGACAAAATTTGAAGAGAATTATATAAAAAATTATAAAATATACCTTAAGTCACCAGAAAGAAAATCCTCAATGAATTTATTATCTTAATAGCTTGTAAAAAAAAAAAAAAAGTAATTTATCATAAATATGAAAATATCTACCTAATCAGTATTCTACTTCATTCCATGAGAATCTAAAAACCCTAAATTTTTTTGTTATTAGATCTATCAAACTTTGCACCAGATGGCCTTCTGCCATTCATATGTGCTAAAATGTCATTTATATCATTCAGTATGATATGACATATACTGGGTTAATTACAGGCACTACTTACTGGTAAAACATATTTTTAGTAATTAAAGCAATCTAGGAAAAGCAAGGAGGCAAGTTAGTAAATCTGATCAGCAATGTCTCCAGTGACCATGAAGCACAGAGTGAGAATCACTATACTAAAATGCATTGACATTTTTTCTTACCTTTTTGTTTATAATTAAATGCTTTTTTATCTAGCATCCTCTTGATATTAGAAGGATTGACTACTTGCATTTATCAAATAAAAATTCTCTACCTTGCACAGGTCTATCAATCCATTGCAAAATTCAAGAATGCCTTTTACTATACCCTATTAAGTTTGCTGTCAAGGTCAAATTGCTATGATTTTATTCTTCAGTAGTTACATTCTGACAGATATATATTTTAAAAATATAAAAAACTGAATTCAAGTCAATTCCTGTTATACATGTACAGTATCTGAAGAACTTATTATAAAAAGGACTAAGTGTGTCATGGCCTTACCTATTTTCTTTCTGACTTTTTTACCACAAAAAATCTTTACTAAAAGCAGTTCATTTTTATATATACTCCTTCAAAACACATCCTCTCTCTCTCTTTTATCTATAAACTTCATTATATGCCACAAGTGTGGAATGTAACAGATGAACTAGAAAAATATTGTGCTACAGTACAATGCTGCACTAACAATTTTTAATAAGGGATGAAACACTGGTAAGTCGTTGTGAACAATTGTGAAAGAAGTAGAGCACTTAAAAAATTCTTCTGTTTTTCATAATTGGCTATTTGTGTACAGCAGTAGAGATGATCACTAAAACTCATCAACCAAGCTGGATAAAATAACCTCTGTAAAACTTAGAGGTGGACATCTGTCAAACCACAATTACATGTACATATGAAAGACAAGTTTTAAGTCAATTAAAACTTCACATTTCTTTTTTATTACTTTAATATGCTAAAGTAATCCAAAAGATTTAAGAAGTCTATTCATATTTTTTTTTTTTTTGATTCACAATAGTTAATGAAATCCACAATCCATTTAAAGGAACATGGAATAAACATGAACTAGAAATCACAATAATTTTCCAGAAGAAATTAAACAAATGGATTGAATTCTCACATCTTCTGCTTGCCTGTGTTTATATCTTATGTGTCTTAATAGATTATATGGTTGACTGGAAAGTTTTTTCTTAAAGTCTTTTTCTCTCAGCAAAGATAGGATTCAGCATAGTCATCAGTGATGTTACAGAACAACCCTTGATTTTTCATCCTTTGCTCATTGGAAACTAAGTAATTAGCACACAGTTACTTTTGTGTCACAGAGGTCATTATATTTTAAGATAGGGGAAAAGAAGATGCATCAAACTTAAGTTAATAGTTACTGTATACAGTGTTCCAATGCATCCCATATAATTCAATATTTTCTTATATTTCTCTGTTGATTATCTCGTAACAGTGTACTTTTGTCAGTGATAAAAGTGCTGTGTCTTATTACTCCAGATTTTATAATTTCTGTATATAACAAATAATTAAAATAAAAATAGTAATTTCTATTTACAATTTATGTCATACAACATGGATGTTTCAGTGTCAGAACGTCTGAACATATTCAAAAGACATGGAGTTATGAATTGCATCATGTGAGAAAAGGAAACTGCATCATTAACTACATTTAATATTTTGGTACCTTAATACCTTAAAGAGCATGGTCATACATTAAGGTCAATTTTAAATTATCATGTATCATGCATGTTAAAATAAATTTAGATGTAAGTTCTGTTCAGTGACACATTACTCTTCAGTGTCTCTGAAAGCACTGAACATGCACATTTTAGGAATATACTTCGTTAAATATGTCAACATTTTCAGAGGTCTGGAGCAGGCAGATTATACTGTGCCTTAAATGTAAAGCTCCTATTAAATGAATGATACTAGAAGGCAAGAAAATAATCCAGAAGAACTCAGGAAGTTAATAAATAAATGAATCAAAAAAGCTGGAAAGGTCTACTTATGTGTGTTGAATTGAATAAATTCCATCACTTAAGCTAGTGATAAACTAATGGAAATTCAGCACTGCAAATTCACAGTGCCTGATATTTGAAACTTTATAGTATTATTATTTGTAAACTGAGAGTCTTCAAGTGAGTCAGACACTTATTCTCACTAGAGGCAAAGCCTGTAACAAGTGCAAACTTTAAGATAGAGTAGCTTTGAGCAATTTGCCTTAACATATTAACAGTGCATTTTTCATGAACAGACAACTCAAGCAGCAATATCTGGAGCATTTCCCAATTTAACAAGCATAATCAAAACATCTTCTTGAAAAATGTTTATGAAAATAAGGAAAAGTCCTTCAGTTTGGCAAAGAAACAACATTGTTATGATTGTCACTAAAACTTTTAGATGATGACATCAGTAATTTTATAGAAATTATCTGTGTGTATATAGAATTCACTAGAAATTTTTTAAAAAGGAGATTATCCATAATAGTTATAAAAATATAAAATAACTTTTATTCAATAGGTTTTGATGAGAAACATTTTTAGATAATCTGGAATAATGCATTAGAAAGTAGACATAGCCTTTTGGGGTTTGATACATTACACAGCAGTTACATGGTACAGATCCTTCATCTCATGCTTCTGTTCTCTCCACCTCTTTCATTCTGTTTACTGAAGAATTAGATTGAAGAGGTAATGAAGAAAGTATTAAAAATAGAATATACATATTTTTTTTTAATTAAATAAATAAAAAAAAAAAAAAACAACAAACTAAAATCCAGATAAAATAGTTCAGAAATACCTTTACAAAAGCATCAAGTAAACATAAAATATTTTTATTAAAAAAGTAAATCGTAGCTTTTCTAATAAAGAAATAAAGAATTTAAATGCCAATTAAAAATGTACCTTCATGTTACTTTGAATGTTCATATGTTTTTTAATAATAGAATTTTCTTTTTAGACTAATGTTACTCAGCCACTGTTCCGCTAACTTCAAAATTATTCCTTTTGAACTGACCACTGTGAATAAGACAAGAACTGGTTGCAGGTACTTGATATATCAAACAATCATCCTTTGGTGTGCATGATTTCAGACTTATTCATGAGTACACAGAAATATGTGAAAGGAAATCTGTTAAAATTTAGGTTGGGCATTACTGAAGTCCTATTCTTAGGTGAGAAGATCAAATCTATATGTGCGAATTATCTGGTCCATCATTCTTCTGAAATAGGAGGAATAAATAAAACATTCATAACATAGACAATGTAAAATACTCTTGAAAAGTAGAAGATCAGAAAATAATAAGAAAATAATAAAAGCACATTTCTTTATCTAATAGTGTATTCCCTAGGGTAATACTCTTGGAAGGAAATTTGAATAATAATAAAATCAATCTTGCAGCAAGATTTTCAGTTTAAAGTTTGACATCAGTCATTTAGATGCTTTACTTAATCTTGAAAAGAGTTTGTTTCTTGATCTACCTGGCAGTCAAACTCATATTTTCATTCTGGGGGGAAAAAGAAGTTCTAAAAATTGCCAGATCTAAGAGCAGAAACTGCTTTATATAGTAAGGTTATATATAGATCATGATAAAACTGACCGAACTGGGATTTTAAGCAGCTTTAGGTGTCTTCTGTTCTAGGGACATCCAGATACTTTAAGATAGCATGGAACCGTAAAAGAAGTTTTACCCCTTTGATGTGACCAACATTTTTATTTGCCTTGCATTAAACATCCATACTATTTTTTTGGAAAGGCATTTTATTAAAGTCAGAATTCATGGTACTAACCATTTTATTTTTTTTTTTTTTTAGTGCATTGGAATACAGTCTGTCTAACTTTGTGTTTCGGGTTGTAACATCAAATATTAGCAAGTATTTGTAGACTAAGCAGGTGAAGAGGGTACAGGGAAGTGAAACAGGAACAAGACTAAAAAGGCTGGGGCAGAGTCAAGGAGTAGACAAGTAGAAAAAAAACAGGACTGGAGCAGGGAATAGACAAAAGATATACAAACAGTAATATAAGGGAAGTGGATGGGTATTACCCAACTCATGGGAAGTCAGAGAAAAGGATATAATAGTAATGAATTAGAAATAAATTAAGAAAACTTCAGGGCAAGTCTGAAAGTCAAAGACAAAAATTTGTCTTATGACAAATGTGAGTAGAATTATAAAGAAATTTAGAAAAAGTACCTAAAGTTACCAAAAAGAAATGTCCCTGATGGGTTTGCTTTCTTGGTGGTTTGTGAAAAAAGAAGGTAAGGGTATTTGACAAGGTTTGGACTTAGGCATTGAGCTTAAGCATTAAGCATTAAGTGTGGTGGGATGGAAGGGGAGGGGAAAGGCAGCTTCTTGATCTTTAAATCTCTTCCCTACTTTTGACTCTGGGGAATAGATTCCTGTGATGTTGAGCAGGTAAAGAGAGTATAGTCATACTCACCCTGAGCAAAGTAAGCAGTACTTCAGGTCATCCATGGCAATTTTTGGTATACATTCAGAACCCACTTTAGGAAGAGCTTCCTTTTGAATATTGAAACCCACATTTGATCTCAACAAAGGTGGGATCCAGTCTGGAACCTGCTTTAGCTTCTGCTTTGGTCAGTCAGATGATTTTAGTCTTTTCTCCAGTACAATGACTGCACAATTCTTATCTTTTCACAGAAATAGGGAAGATTTTTATCTAGTCCATTGTTTTTCTTGTGTATACAGTCATTTCCATATAACCAGGTTAGGATGGTGTAATGCCATTTAATGTAAAGTAAGTGACTTTTGATTCATCAGTGGCACTGGTAAAGAGAACTTGCTTTATACTTCTGCACAATTTTTCCTATATAATGAAGTAAATTATACTAAAAGAATTTAAAGTGATATTTCTATGGTACTGCTTTCAAACCAGAGAGTTATAACCTTGGAAAAGATATGAAGTTTAAATAATTTGGGTTTTTAATTGTTATGTATACTGCTACTTTTTCAAGTTGTTTTTATTAGATTACAAGTTCACAAAAATAAAATATTTTCAGGGTATCTTTTCATAACTGTCTTTATATGCTACTGAGTAGAGATTTATGGGTGAAACAACGGAAATTTAGTAACAAGTACTAATTGCTTTAATTAAAGAGGTAATTATTCTTTTCAACTTTCTCCTGAGTAGTAGTAAGTTTCCTGTTTGTCTGTATACTGTGATACTGCTTCAAGCTGTTCTCCATTTGTCACATACATTAAGCAAGGTTGAGTCTTCTCTGGGAAATGGTGCAAGAAATGTCCATGAAATCTAGACTACAACAGGAAATTATTTCAGTGCTAGTTAGTCAAATAAACTGACCTCTTCACTAAAATGGAAGTAATGTCTTCCTCAAAATAATGCGGGAAATTTCAATGGCATAAATATATTTTTTAAGGTTATATGAAAGTTAGTACCAAATCATTACAGACACTTCAATACTTTTTCCTGTAATAATATGTACTTTCTGGCTAGACTGAGAGTATACTTGTACCACCTATATCACAGTTACATAGACTGTTTAGTGGGTAGAGGGTATACTTATAAAGTAAAAAAGTCCTTTTTATGTTTTGACATTTCTTCTATGTTTTTTTGTGTTTATAAGAATGTATTACTCATGAACTAATCTTAAAGATTCCAAGAAGCTCTAAGAAGGGGCCAGTGTAATCCCATACTTTAACTCCCTCTCCAAACACTAACCCATTTCTCTCTTATTCTACTTGCTTGCCTTTTCATCCCCAAGTGAGGTATAATTTTTTATACCGATGCTCACCACAATTCTTTTGAGGGGATGGAAGGGTTTGGAAAAATAAATAATTGTCACAGGTGAATGAAAATCAAGGTTTTGGATCCCAGTTTTATTTAAAGTGTCAGCTAAACTTCCAAATATTCAGTTTTTATGTTTGGTTAAGTATGTTCAGAAGCATGAATTCTGTAATTTGGTAAAAGATGCTATTTGAAATTTAGGTATAGAATTTCTATAGACCTACACATCGGTCAAAAGCCAAGTACGACTTTAGAAAATCAAATTATTGGACTTGGGTACTGTTGCAGATGCAGTGACACAGCACTCATAAGAGAGAGGTAGCAATATGTGTATTGATATAAAATAGTGATTTAACAAAGTTTGATAGTAAATGACAGTGGTTTAGCAAGATTTGATGGCAAGGTACACTTGTTCATTAACTGTATAGAGGACAGGGTCAGACAAAACTGTCAGAGAGACCCTCCCATTGAGTCATGAGGTTCAGAATGGACCCCTTTGGTTTCTAAACTCCTTCTCAGAAAGGAGCCTAGGTGTGGCTGGATCACACTTAGTCAGTGGTTTATGTCTACAGGATTAAATGTGCACAATTCTTTATATCGCTTTGTTGAGATTTCAAATTTTAGTATGTTATTAATCACTTAATGAGAATCTGTTGCAGCAAGGGCTCTCAACCTCGAGGAATAACCTTAAGAGGAGTCCCTGCTCAAGGGGAGATCCTGGTGTGTAGCCCACTGCCATGCAGAAGAGATCAGTGGGCCCTGGGCTGTGGCACTATTTATGGAGTAAGATAACTGACTTATAGTTGTATTTACATACTGACTACAGATGTAAGTTTCTTCCAAATCTGACTTGAGTTGGACCTCAACCAGCAGCATGGTTAGGTGGGTACATTGTTCAAATTAGTCTTTGGCTATTGTGTTGTTATCTGTCTCCCACAATTCCACTTTGACTTGGATGCAGCCATCATGACCAGGTGCATCCATTATGATCACCACTAGTGGTTATCACTTGAACAGGGTTATGGGAAATGTAGGTCAGATTGCAAGGTGTGGGGTAGGAGCCCACTGCTACAGGTACACTGTAGACCATACGTGAGATAACCAATGATCCTTCTATGAATATGCACTTCAATTAGCATGTCTTGATCCAGATAAATAAAATAGGTCTTTCTGATCATGCGTGGTACTCCCATTAAGTAGGTGGCACTTAGAGCAAGTTAACACACAATTTTTTATTTAAAATGTTATTCAACTCAAAGAATGTTCAGAAGATCATCATATCTCTTCTAAGCACAGCCCTTGAAAGTGGATGTTTCCAGTTGCATATATAAATTTACATACATGGGGTCTCACATGGTGTTTTCATAATTTGTCAGAAATCATGTCAAAACATTCAGTCTTAAAATTTGTATGGTTTTGCAGAAGTATTGTTTTTTAATAATTTGGAATAAATCTGTGCTTTTAAACACAGTTCCTTGGCTATATATTTTCTTAATTCATCACTGATTTCAATACTACATTTGAATTTTTGTTTAAATAATAGCATTACTCTTGTTAAAATACTTAGATATAACATTACACAAAATATAGGCTAGGACCACAAAAGTAATGAAAAGTAAGCACAAGACAGAGTTAAACAGAAAGATTCAAATACATTAATTCATATGTACAAAGAAGTCTTAGGCTTGCACCCACCTTTCAATAAATACTTAATTAAATAATTGCAAAAATGTGTCTCATCATTTGAAAATTAATCATTTCAAATCCTAGAACTCACCATGGGGACAGTTTGGGAACAGGTAAGAAGACATTGAGAAGACAAGGCAGAACGACCCAATTTATGCAAATAGCTAAACTTCAAATGTAGTGAACTGAAAGAGGCAAAGAACCTTTTTGATAATATACATTCACATGTGACTTAGGAGACAGCAAGACAATAACATTTTCTTTATGACAACTTCAAAAATTTTAAACACCTCTGTCAAGTGGGAAAAAGGTCTATTTGTTGGGGGATTTTGGTTGGTTGATTGGTTGGGTATTTTTGTTTGTTTGGTTGTTGGTTTTTTTTTTTTTTTTAATCAGGACATAAGTAATAGCATAGATGGTATATTCTAGCACTTATTACAGGTATGTTTCACTGTTGGTACTCCATCTTATATATATTTAATCTTGCTGGCAGTTTTTCTCTCACTGGGGAGTGACTTTAGACATAAGCTTAGCCTTCTAGTATCTAGTTTAAATAATCTAATATGAAGATATTTGACACAGTATATAACTTTGTATATAGCTATATACGTGTGTGTGTGTATGTATATATAACTATACTTTTTTGTATATACTTATATATATAGTTATATACTTGTGTGTATTTAAAGTATATAACTTCTCATTCTTCTCTATAAAATGGAGTTTGGGACTCTGTTGAACACTGATAACACTGGTCTGAAACTATTTACACCAGTAATCTCATAAACTTTGTTAAAATTAGTAACATCAGAAATATTTTTTTGTTTAAGTGATTATAGAGGTGAACTGACACAAAATGTGAGTTAAGTAACACAATGACCTTGAAATGATTGATTTGGAGCTGCAACAAAAAAATCAAATCAAAACAAAACAAAAAAAAAAAAATTTCAAAGCCCCACAAAAACAGTCTAAAGAGTTTCTGAAGTCTCATCTGATAGTTGAAAAAATATTTTTATAAATTTATTACCAAAAAAAGTTAGATTTGCAGTTTCTTGTTAACTTAAGGGTGTCTTTAAAAAGGTTGGAACATCTTTCAAGTAGCAATTAGATGGTTCCTCTACTAAGGGCAACTGGAAAAATGGTATTTGGAACAAAATTTTTAAAATAGAAAGATGGGATTTAACTATTATTAAACAAAAGGAAAATATTTTATTTGTCTGTAATGTCAAGTAGATATTTACTGAGTCAGCCTATTAATTAGCAATGTTTACCAAGAGAACATGTATGCAGCTGAAGAAATGACCAGCTGTAATTGGTCCCTACCTCAGGGGAGCCAGGGATGATTCTTGTTAGACTGGAATGACACAAATCTAGATCCTAACCAACTGGAGCAGACTTTCCTCTTCCAATATGCCCCTTTTTCCCTGATGAGAAGCCTTCTGCCAGAACAGGTCCCTGTCAAAGTTCTCAATATGGCTTGTCCATCGCCATCATGAATCAACATTTTATTCAGTAACAGGTTTGTAATGAGAATTTATTTAGCTGCTTCTACCTTTAATGAAGAATGATATGCATAATTACTTAAAATCAAATTGGATTCTAATTAGTTTGCTTAGGGAACTTCAAAACAAAATTCTGTGTTTCTTAGAATACTTTCTCGCTTGCATATGTTACATACCTACCTTAAAGACAGAGTCTGAAAGAGACAGACTGTGCATTTCTTATACATAAAATCTGTTTATGTCAATAGAAAAGTGTTATTAAAATATTAAGAGAGAAAAATCACATAATAGACAGTAAAAATGTCAATTTAATGTTATTTTTCAACTAAAAAATCTATTGTGTAACTACTTAAATATGTGTACCTTTGAAATTATCATTTCCTATTTTGAAATTTGTTTACTACATGTTATCCCTATTTCCAGGTGTCCCCATATCTGTGGCTAGATTAATGTAATTATCATGATTTTCTCTTGTGATCATGATTTCCAAAATTAAAGTTATAACTCAATTTCTTACTTTCTTTCATTTTATTGAGAAAATTATATAAAATCTTAAAATTCTACACATAGAGCTAATAAGCATTCAGACATCCTTTATTAGGTACCAGGAAGCTCTAATTAAATTTATTTATTTATTTATTGACAGAACTTAATTTCTCTTTGAAAATTAGAAATAATTTTGTTGTTATTGACTTCCTTCCTTTAAAATTGATTAGATGTGTTTGATATTGCAGTTCCCAATGCTGTACATGGTATTTTGACTTCATCAGACTGTTTTCTTATAGTCTTTCATTTATCTCCTTCAGTTTGTGCCTGTTCCTTGAAAAATCCAGGTTTTTGTTTTGTTTTGTTTTGTTTCCCCAGAATGTTTAATTTTTTAATTCTGTAAATGGTTGAAATAAACTGCCTGATCAAGAGGTCCTGGCTCTGTAAAATTTATGGTAAAGGATAAAGAAAAAGAAGTTAATAGGATATTTTCCTATCGCCATGCTTCTCCACTGTTAGGATACAGAATCCAAATCTATCATGTACTGTATGTCACCTGAAAACTCCAGATCTTAGTCACTTAAATGTATTCCTAATATCATGGTGGACTTGTGAGTAAAGTGGTTGCAAGAACTGTGATATTTAATCTAACATTTATTTACTAAGCAGTGTGAGTAGAGAGTGGAGAATGATTTATAGTTTAAGATTTCCATTCTAACAGATAGACAGTCTCTTTCACACACACTCCCCCCACCGCCACTCCCACTCTATTTGCCTTCCCATGCATCACCCCACTGTACCTAAGTACTACACTGTTTCCTTATTCTGTCTCACACATCTTTCTAAATTTCCCAGACTTTCTCCATTGTAACCTATTGGCCTCTACTAGAAAAAAAGTTAAAAATGTGTATACATTATATAGAGACTGTTCCTGTTCTAAAAACCCTCCCATCTTTAGGTTTGGAGAACCCCACACAGCCATATCTTCCACTATACTGTGACTTTTTCAGTCCTCAGTATGGTTAGTTTTATATTATTTTCATTTTGACTGGCTTTGCAACCTCTTCTGATTTTCATTTGCAAATATTTGTTAAAGAGAATGTTTATTCATCTGAATGTTCAGACAAATGTTAAACATGTAGCTGGGATTTGTTTAATTACACACATGCATTTCAGGAAGAAAAATGTATTAAATTACACAGCTGGAACATCAGCTCTTGAATATAGAATACCTATGAGGGTTAGTTAACTAATGAGCCATAGGATGTTTGTTTTGTGCTTTGTTTTGTTTTGTTCTTTCACACAAAACACTTGTCAAGTAAAGATAAACATATTTGAAAACAAAAGCTTCATAACAAATTCTGCCAATAGAACAGGAAATGTTCTATATATAATAAAACAGAAGTTTTTTTCCAGCTGTATTTAATCCATAATGATACTGTTTTCAAGAATAGTAAACAGAGATCCAAATTATAGGTCTAAGTAAATAAATATTTGGGTTGCAAATTTGCCTTGTATAGAAAATTTATTTTTTAATTTCTAATATATTAATGTGTCCATTTTAAAATAATTTTAGTGGATGAAAAAAATCGTAGATGTAAACTTATATCTACAAGTAAGATTTCAGAAGTTTCAGGGCATCATGAAAAACTAATAGAAAAATCAAACAACTTGGTAAATGCCTCCCTCTATCCTTTTCTCCCTTTATAAAAAAACCCCACACCTGTTTTAAAGAAAGCTTCATTATTTTGGTAACCTTGAAACTCTCACAGAATAGATAAATTAATTCAACTCCAAATACATGTCATTAGTGATGAAAAATGCATAAAATCAATCCAGTTGAAAACAACTCAGGAGATGTCCAGAGTTGAATCTCCTGCTCAAAGCATGGCTGACACTGAATTCAGACCAGTTACTTAGTGCTTTGTGCACTTTTACTTCAATGAACAATTAAAGTCCTAGGAAAGATAGAGCTTCAAAAACTGAATACATTTCTCAAAATATTCATCTATTTGTCTTAATTTATAATTTTCCTAAGAGATATAGTTGAGTAGTGTCCTAAATATATTTCCTTTCAACTAAAAATTTGTCTATTTCTCCAAACAGAGGTTAAAAGCATGTCATAGAATCATAGATTCATAGAATGATTTGGGTTGGAAAGAACTTTAAAGATCATCTAGTTCCATCCATCCTGACATGGACAGGGACACCTTCCACTAGATCAGGCTGCTCAAAGCCCCATCCAACCTGGCCTTGAACACTTCTATGGAGGGAGATCCACAAGTTCTCTGGGCAACATGTTCCAGTGTCTCACCACCTTCACAGGAAAGAATTTCTCCCCTATATGTAATGTAAATCTACCTTCTTTCAGTTTAAAACCATTATCCCTATCACTACACTTCCTGATAAAAAGTCCCTCCCCATATTTCTTGTAGATCCCCTTTAAGTACTGGAAGGCCTTTATAAGGTCTCTTCAGAGCCTTCTCTTGTCCAGGATGAACAAGCCCAACTCTTCCAGCCTGTCCTCGTAAGGAAGGTGCTCCAGAACCCTGATTATCTTTGTGGCCATCCTCTGGACATGCTCCAACAGGTCCATGTCCTTCTTACATTGAGGGCCCCAGATCAGAATCTAATACTCCATATGGGGTCTTATGGGAGCAGAGTAGAGGGGCAAAATCACCTCCCTCAATCGGCTAGCCACACTTCTCTTTATGCAGCCCAGGGTACAGTTGCCCTTCTGGGCTGCAAGCACACATTGTTGGCTCATAGTCTATTTTCCATCCACCAATTCACCCAAGCCCTTCTCCACAGGAATGCTCTCAATCCCCTCATCATTCAGCCTGTATTTGTGCATGGGATTGCCTCAACCCATGCGCAGGACCTTACACCTGGCATTATTGTACTTCATGAGGTTTACATGGGCCCCCCTCCTCAAACCTATCAAGGACCATCCGGATGGCATCTTGTCTCCAGTATGTTGACTTCATGACACCATTTGGTGTCATCGACAAACTTGCTGAGTGTGCATTCTATCCACTGTCCATGTCAGTGACTTCTATAAAACTCTAGAAAGGAAAATGGAGTGATCATGAAGATTGACCTATTTTCTGAAATGGAGATGTCATGAGGAATGACCTCTATCAGAAATGGCACAAAATGAATGATAACATAAATGCTTAGATATAAATATAAATTATACAGAGTAATACCACAAGAAAATAAATTATTCTGTGCCCATCTTTACTGCTGTCATGTAGTTTGCAGTGCTTGTATATGTTGGGTTTTTTTCTACATTTTTATATGTTGTTTTCCACTGTGTTACCTTTGGTGAGAGATATGTTTCAGTATATAAGTCCTTAGTATCAGGAAGTGACAAGCAGTTAACTATGCTTTTGGGAAGATGGAGAAACCAAAGAAGATTCAATGGCTGAAAACAAATGTTTTAACTCATGGAAACATTTTATGGTATGGTACAGATTTTGCTTGTTTGTTTTTTATCTTAAATTGTACATTAAATCTTAAGATAAATCCTGTAGTTTATTATTTGCACAGGGTAAGGTAAACACCTTCTGCTCTGCATTAAATTGCCAGCAGCCTACTGTTCTCATCAGTATCTGTTAAAAGAGCAGGTGCAAGACATTTGTATACCAATAAGACTCCCATGGAACTTTCAGTTTGAGTGTATGAAATGATAGAATCTTTCCCGTGTTGCAAACAGCTTTTTGTTGAATATATTTTGGCAGGAAACTAGCATTTTGTCATGTAATTGTGTCACATCATATTATATTGTACAATGTAATGTTCTACAAAAATGTTCTCACATGAAATCTTACCTTCCTTCTGAAACTAGGCAATGCTAAAAGCCAAAGCCCAATGCTTTGACACTTAGTCACAATAAGCAAGCCAGAGACTACTTCCACTCTTGTGACAGTATACTGATATGCTGCAGAGTGTTTGAATGGCCCGATATAGGCAATTTGCCATGTAGACCATAAAGTTTTCCCTCCACTGATATGTAGAGGATGATCTGCTTGTAATTTCTATCTACACTGGGGACATCTTTTAAGAATAGTTTCACAAGATTTTCTGTTTATAGGACAACCCCTGCTCTGTGCAACAAAGTAAAGTACTTCTTTACTTGTATGACCTAATTTTTGATGTAGTCATTCTCCCAACCAATACCAATTAGGATTTAAAGAGTTCCTTATTTTTATTTTCATAGTTTTAATCAATTCATCCACCTTTTGGTTCTAGTATGTGCCTGGTTTATTGTCCTCGGTGTGACCTTTCATCTGTCTTATCGTGAATGGTGTTTTTCAGACTATATTTAATAATAGTTGTCAATCTTGAGGTTTCCAAATTAGGGATCTGTTTACTTCCCTGTTCAGGGACTTCCATTGACAAAGCCATTGTAGGGTACCTGCCCACATGGCATAGGAGTCAAAGTAGATAACTTTTGCTCAATTTTGTGCTGCTAGAACAACTACCCTTAGTTCTCCTACTTGAGTACTACTTTATCCTTCCTCTGTGACTTGTTTGCTGGTGGTAATTTCTAATGCAGCGACTTTATACTGCCATCTGTCATTTACCCTCTTTGCTGAGTCATCTGTAAACCAAATGCCTTTTGTCAGTGTTTTCTTAGTGGGAAGAATTCTTAGTGGATATAGAATTACTGAAGTTTTAAATGACTGTTTTATCTAGTGGGTCAGTGTTTACATGCATTTTTAATTTGGAAATTTTTGTATGTCCTTCAGTCAATTGCATTTCAACTGCTATTCTCATCAGGTAGGCATACCATTTCCTGGTGGTGGGTTTCTGTGCAATTCCTTCTTGGGGAGCAGATCCTTTTTAGGATTGTTTCTAGCAAATTAAATGGCCCTCTAGTCTGAACAGATTACCCCCAGTGTATTTTCTCAACTTGTTTAACTGTTCTAACTAAAGACAACAGTCTCTTTTCCCACTCAGAATCTCTCTTCTATCATTTTAAATGCAGTTGATCTAAACATTGAAGGCTGTTTTGGTCCACTCAGCTCTGTCTGACAGATTGCAATAAGCACCATGTTCTGCAAAACCCCATTCTGCTATAATAAGATCATGGGGGAGTACTAGCACCAGTCACTGCTATGTTTTTAATTCACATTAGAGCTTTCACTGTCTCTTCATGTTCTGGCTTATATTTCCATGGTTTTCCCTTTCATAAAAGTGAGTATAGTGGATGAGCAATGATAAAAAGTATAGGTGAAGGTTTCCTCCAGTATCCTAAAGTACCCATAAGTGTTGTAATTCTTTCCTAGATTGGGGCATCTGTATTTGTTTTATTTTACTTAAGGTGTCTGATGGAATTGCCACACTACCTGCAATTCACCAAGTACCTACAAATTTTACTTCTCTACTTGGTCCCTGACATTTTTCAGGTGGAACTTCAACTTCTGCTTTATATAGTGCCTGCCATACAGCTGCTGCTGCTTCTTCAACTTTTTCAGGGGAAGTGCCTCTGATTAGAACATCATCTATATATTGGTATTGTTTCGCATCCTGAGAAAGTGAGACTGTAAAAGTTCCGCAAGCACAGCATGAGTAATTGTGGGTGAAGGTTTATACCCCTGTGGGATTCTGTTAAAGTTGTATTGTATATTTTCCCAAGTAACAGCAAATTTCTCTTTATCCTTCTCTTGCAAGGGATCCATAAAGAACATATCTGACACTGAGCACTGCTATCCATAGATGTGCGACTGCTTTTAGTGTGGCTGTTAAAGTTGTAATATTAGGTACTGCAGCTGTTAGTGGAGCTTGTTGGCATTTAGGCACTGATAAATCAATTGTACGGTGCCATCTCCCATCTGACTTTTGGACTGGCCAGACAGGTGAATTGTATGCAGGAAATCTCAGGTTTGCATTCTCATCCATTGCACACTCCCCATTTGCCTGCAGTTTCTTGATTGTTCATCAATTCGTGTGAGTGACCAGGTTTGTTTCTGGTTATCATCTTTGTTAATGTTAATTGGCCAGGTTTTATGTCTGTGTGTTTGTCTCCCTCCCTTTCCTTATCATCCCAACTGAAAAAAATATTTTCACATTCCACGTACCTCTACCAATTAGAGCAGATGACCAGGTTTCTTCTTATCATGACCTCCCTTATCATTTGTTGGTCAGGTTTGTCTCTGCATGTTCTGTTTTGTGACTCCTTTGACCAGATACTCTTAGAGGAGACAACATTCACCTTCTACATAGCCTTACACACTTTATTAAATTATATGCAAAACAATGGAAGATATTGTTCTGTTGTAGTTTGTGCTGTTTTACTGGCTTAATGAATGACCAAAAAAAACTTCCTATATTGTTTTCTCATATATACTTGGATCCCCAAAGCTTTTCAGTTATTTCCCTGTTCTATGTTTATTGTTCTGAACATTATTGTCTCATCAAATATATCCCTTAAAATATATACTGTACATAGCACAATTTATTATTAAAATGCAAATACTTTAAATTTTGCATATCACAATTAATTGAGAAAAATAGATAAATTAGAGTTTGTTAGAGGTAATAAAATGTAGGCTTTGGGACAGATTATCCACAGATAAAAATAGGCATTTTTCCATTGACTTTATTGGTCTGGGCCATAAAATCCAGGTCCTGTCTCCTGCTTATATAACCTTACCTTGCTTTATTGTCTTTGAACTTTCATGAGGTATATTAATGCAATATGGTTATGCCCAAGAGATGTTCAGTTTTCTGTGCTTGTGCTGGAAAGAAGCAGTTATTTCTGGAATGGATTGATTCCATCAAATGAAGAGATGATTGTATCAGTGATTCATTATCTGGGTGATTTCTTTTTTATCAAAGCAAAAGGATCTGTGCATTCACATTCGTTTCAGAAAAGAAAGCTTAATCAACATACAAATCTTCTGAGCATTGGATTGGGTGTTGCAGCCCCTGAGATACTTTAACACTATAAAGAAGCAAGATACATGGAAAATTAACTACTTGCTACTGGTAAGTAATTAGAAGAGAAAGCAGCTTTGAGGCAGTAGAAATGAAGCTAAAACAGTCCTTATTTCTCTATTAAGCATCTGCTGCTTTAAGATGTTACTGATGAGGATCAGAAACCATGAGCCTCATCTATCTTGGTAGGCATATCACCAGATGCATTGAGTTTACCCATTTTCTGAATTAAATTGAAATACTAATAGCATTTGTGCTTACATATTATTACTTGACTGATTAGCTTGCCTTTTTATCTCCAAAAGTGTGTATTCCTGATTCTGGCTGAGAAGTTCAGAAGCACAAGAAAACAGCTTCTTAATATATTTAAGCTGTGACAAAGAAGGAAATAGAGGAAAAATATATTCTCATTTATTACTATCCTTAAGAAAAAAACATGCACAAAGAAATATAATTTTTGTAGTGCCAAAAGATGATAAATCCAGGCTCCAAAAAAAAGAGTTAACTCAAAAAGAGTTATAATTTTTAGACAGTGATTTGGGCTGAATAATTAGCTAGCGACACCATTAGTAATCTTAGAGACATCACAGTGTCCTGAATTTACATATTTCAGCTGCAAATGTAATATTTTTCACTTCCAGATAATTTATTTAAAAGCACTGATGAATTTTCACAAATGGATCATCAAATATACCTAAATATTATTTAAGTGGTCATCAAGGAATAACTTTTAAACTGGAAAAATTCTTTAGTATTTGGAAAATAAAGACAAAAATGTCTCGAATGTCCTTGCTTTAATAATTTTCCTTTCCAAAGAGAACAAATATAAAGCACAAATTGTTTTTATTTTCTATGTCTTTTGATGAGTTGTTTTTTTTTAAAAAAAAAAAAAAAGATCTCTGATAATTATCAGTATTTCCTTTCTACTTTTGGAGTAGATTTTTTCTTTTTTTTTTTTTCTTTTTTTTTTTTTTTTTTTACATTTAAAAAATTGTCATTGAAAAGGAGGTTTAAAAGAAAATGGAAAACAAGAAGTATGAAAGAACTTGAACTATTAGGTTAACATAATTACAGTTTGTATAGACAAGGCAAAAGTTTTCACATCTTTGTATGTGGAAAGCCTTCTTTTCTTCATTTATTTTTGCTAATGATTATGACTGTAGACTGACTAAGATCAAATAACAACAACATTAATACCCAGTATAAAAATACAAACTCCCAGCACACATGCCAATAGGCACCAGTGATCCTTAAGATCCTTCCCTGCTTTTTTCTACTCTCACCTTTTTCTGAGGCTTTGAAGAATTCATTAGTTCAGACTGACTAATACAGAACGCCTTATAAGACCTGAAAGGTTCATTGGCTTTTAATTAGCAAAATTCTTCCTCTATTTCCAGATAAATCTGATGAAGAAAATGAACTGAAACTGAAGATTTTACAGTTTCTTAAGGTTTTATCAAGCAGTACTTGAAAGCCTTTCTTTCTTCATAAGTTCCATTATATCAACTTAACCCTGCCACCTTGCCAGTCCTTATTTCGTAACTATATTTTTTATGTCTTATATGGTTTTCAATAAGATGAATTTATATTTCAGCTTTTTCTATCCCAGCAATATTCTTGATATGTTGATTTTCCTTAATCACACAAAAAACCCAAGGATTTAAAAACTGTCACCTGAAGTAGCTTACTCTGCCTATAGACTGGCAGAAGGAAGAGACAAGCACAGGCAGAGTCATTCACCTTGTCATCATATGTGAATATGATAACCAGGGTTAAGAGAGAGGAATCTCACTTTCACTACCATTTGTTCATGACATTTGTACATATCAGTTTCTCATGGCTGAATAAAAGACAGGGCTGGTCTTCAGGGACACCTCAATAGCCTCAGTCAGTTAGTGTGCATACTTTATTATCCTTTTTCACATTTCTTGACTCTTTTGCTGGCTTAGTGACTCCCTTTCTCTTCCATAATCATCTTCCAAATAAACAGCCCACTGCTGGCCTCTGCTGCCCAAAGATCTCTCAATGATCTCCTTCAGTTGTTTATGACATTTGTCTGTTTTTCACATAATTCCCCTCAACCCACTCTGCAGTTCAGCCACAAGCATGGTGCTGCCAGTAATTTCATTAGCATCTCATATTGTTAACTTTCACGTCCTGCAGTCTTTTACATGCTATTCAGTTAACCTAACCTCAAGACACTCTATTTCTGGTCTTTCCTATCATACATCTAGAAACATATTCTAGATATGTGCAAGTTATCCCATGTAATTTTTAACCCCTCCAGTCTGCATGCTTTCCCAAAACCATCTTCCTTTTCTTGCATGGTTCTTAATTTTTTCCATATGCCTTTTGAACACTGGTCTTGAAACAGAAGTGTAGGAAATTTTTTTTCTTAATTTGCACCTCTTATCATCTGCCTGTTGTGCTTGCCTTTTTGCTTGTTTTTATCTGACCCAGCTGTTTGTTCAGGTCCCTCTGTGACCTGTTTTCAATCTTAATTTTTAAAGTAATTACAAATTCTTCAAATCCTTGCTTCTATCATCTCTTTGGGAGGCCACGTTTCCAGCTCCGCCTGTCCAGTGACAGTTATAGGAGAACTTAAACAAAGCACCAAGGATTTCTCTTGTTTAAAATGAATGATTTTCCAGCTGACACTTAAATGTTTCAGCATTACATATTTTTAAATTGTCTTGTTCTGTACTTCTTCATTTTTTAGATTAATGACAAAGCTTCTGGAAGTTTTCACACTATTTTGTCTTGCTACTTATATCTATTTGTTTACCTGAATGCTTTAATTATTCTACTGTCTTCATGACTGCATATCTTCCCTACCTTTGAAACCTGATGCATTCATTACTGAGTCTCTTGAACACCTAGATTGATACACACCAACAGACTTGGAATCACTTACTGTCTGTAACAAGTGAATTTCGCACTTCTGCATTTTTCCATCAGAAACTCTCCAATTTACTCTCTAATCTAACACTTTCTAATCTTCTGAAAAAATACACGTCTAACATTAGAGTTTCTGGACTAAAGCAGTTATGTATACTACATACAGATTTGAGAACAGAAAACAAAATAAACCTTCAGCTTTTCTGCCTATTGGATTATTATCTTCTTATCTGTGATTTACTGTATAAATAACAGGTCAGAAGGACATCACTATAAAATTACCTGTTTCTCGCCACTGACTATAAAAAGAGCTTATATTGACCAGGTCACAGAGACTTCTGCATCTGGGATATTTACTGTTAGGTGAGACGAACTTCATGCAAGGTTTCCCTACAACATGCTAGGGTTTACAAAAGGATCTAATCAATCCATTGCACATTTCACGCAAAACATTATGCATTCCTTACTGTGAACAGAAAACTACTCTTTTTCTGTGAGTAACAATAGGAGTATAGAAGGACAAAACGGCACTATTTTCTAGCCCTGGCAAATTTTATCTTTCCATTTTCTACTCCAATATGACAAACAATTTTAAACTGAGTGAAACTGAATGATCAGCAGTAAGTGTGCAGTTATAATGAATGAACCAAAGTTGTTTTCAGATAATTTTTAAATGGTGTAGGGGAAGGAAAGAAATAACTAAGTAACTAGATGGGAGTTCATTAAATGTTGTGGGTTTTTTTTTTGTTTTGTTGTTGTGGGTTTTTTTCCCATAAAAGAAATTTAAGTTGTTTTGAACCAAATGACCATTTTTATTGTACACAATATTTATGACAGTCATGATTCATATTGGAATGATATGAAGCGGATACAAAATTTTACTGATAATTACAGTCTTTCATCATTATACATAAGCACTCATGCACAGCCACTGAATAATTGTCAAAATTTCTGAGGCTTTTAATGAACAAAAAGTTTTATTAAATCTTATCAGAATTCTCACTCACCTTCTCTTCTTCTTTATGCTCTTTATGAATATGCTTATGCAGGATTTTAAAAACATTCTCATTCTCTGCTGTGTATAAAAATAGTAGGCAAGAATTAAAGGCTTAAAAATCAATGACCTGTGATTAACAATCTTGAAGAAGGATTTTTTAGTGTCTGGCAAATATAAGCAGAATGACACCTGGAAATTTTTATGAGCTGAACTATTATGGAGAAAATCTTGCACTTTCCATTAAAATTTATGATCATACTTGATTCAGTTTGATGCATATACATAAAATTAGGATATGAATTATTTAATATTTATTGGAAGGGTGCTCCATTTTAGAAGTCAATAATTGGTTCCCAGGTGAATAAACTGTGAGGTCAAGGGCCAAATACCCTGTCCCAAAAAAACATTTTAATTATTGTTGAAGAAAATGGAGTTCATTCTTATTAGACCTTTTATTGTGCAAGTAAAATTATTCACTATTCTATTAATGAAGGAATAATTATTGATAAACTAATAATAAGCTCCCTTCTGTATGTCAGCTCAGCACACTGCTAATGTCATTTTAATTTTCCATCTCTCTCAGAATTCGTAAACTTTTCAAATTCATTCCTGCAACACATTTTCTTTACCCTTTCTACATCTCTATCACCCTTTGCTCCAAAAAATCTTAACAACTGGAATCAATAAACATACATAGTTATATCAGATGTTACATGAAATTTAATTATTTTCCAGACTTTTTGTTCATTCATTAAATGCACTTTAGTGAATTTAGTTAATTTTATTGTTGTAAAAGTATCTTGCATCTGATTTTTTCAAAAAGTA
The DNA here is from genome assembly GCF_018691265.1 of Tyto alba. Lineage (NCBI taxonomy): Eukaryota > Metazoa > Chordata > Aves > Strigiformes > Tytonidae > Tyto > Tyto alba. The sequence goes on from NW_024881321.1 coordinate 20,704,092, forward strand.
AAATAAACTAATTATACTACCCTGGTTTGCCTTATTTGAGGAAAACCAGAAAAAAATATTTTAAAAATTAATTCAAATCACATTTTCTTATAGATAAGTAACACTAAAGAAACTAAGAATTTTAATAAAATATAATACACATCCTACAGTTTTCAAACTATTCTGTCCTATTCTCTCCAAGATGATTTGCACACTTCAGTGGGAAAATAACTGTATCCATAACAAATATATATGTATTTAACTAACTGAATAGTTTTGTAATTACTTATTCAGAATTTCACAGTTGCTATCTGTCTAAACCAGTAACAGTCTGTACATAAAGTGTACTGAATAAATATTTGTGTTATATACAAAATTATTCACAAAGAGTGAAATAAATATGGTCTCAGTTTATGAAGTACACATAAACACATATACTGAAACGCTAAATAATGTAACAGTATCTACCCATCATTCCAATCATCGCTAGCTTATTTAAAAGTTACAGTATCCAATCCTTTCCAAAGCACTAGGATATTTCTCTGCATTTCCCATTCTTAAACAGTAATGAGCAATTATTCTACAAATGTGAGATTATCAAATTTTAGATTTAATAATTTTTAAATGTAAAATGAAATCCCCTTAAATTGTAAAATAAACACCCTCTATGTTTTCCATTAAGTATATAAACAATATCTGGTTTACATTTTCTTTATTTGTCCTTTTCAATATGAAAAATTAAGTGAAGTTGTCAAGAATTTTTGGCAAATGTATTTTACATTGTTTTGATTAGGTTAAAAAACCCAACCAAACAACAAAACAAACCAAAACATTATCTAATTAGAACCATTTATTTCATCTATAATTGTCCTTAAAGGGATTTTCTGTTATATCTTCTTCTTCTTTATGGAGTACTTGTTATGGTCAGTTGTGGGATATCATATTAGAAAGAATACTGAACTGTTGTTATTGGGGCGATTTTTATCTTCTGTGTACTGTTTCCTGGTGAGCAAGTTACAGAAGATCAATAGTGTGAATCATCATTCTTTGTGCAAACTGTGTTTTACCTTCACAAAGTTAGAATCTAAGTTGGTTATTCTCCAAAATAAATCAATATCAGAACTCTCAGACTCATCAGTGATGTCAGATTAGGTCTATGATGGTATATTGCAAAAAGATGGGAAGCTGAAAATCCTCATTCTCTTTCAACTTCCAAAAGATGAATCACTGCAAACAGGTATATAGAATTAAATAAACAAACACACAAACCAAGAAACTATTTTTTTTTGCCTTAACTGAATTTTTTGAATTTGCAGATTATGCTTATGAAAATCCCATTCTTGTTTACTAAAATCTTGATCTAATCCTGCTTTCCTGTTTGACATATCTGGAGATTTTTCTTTTTGTCTTCCTTTACCAAAGCTTCTGAAATAGTTCTCGGATCACAATAGCTACATCTAGTTCTTTGACAATTTTCCTGGTGGTGGTTTAGGCCCAAAGGGCAACTGAGCTCTACGCAGCCACTCCCTCCCTCCCTCCCTCCCTCACCACAGAGGTGGGGATGGAGAATATGGAACAGAAATGACTCAAGGAATCCATATAAGGACTGGGAGGAGTCACTCACCTATTATGATTACAGGCAGAAGACATACTTGTTAGGGGAAGGAAAAAAAAGATATCACTGTAATTCAAATGTTAACAAAGACAAAGCTTAACAGACAAGTTGGGGACAATGAGAAGTGCCACCACATCCAAAAACACCTCTCCCCACCCCTCCCTTCTCCCCAGGCTAAGATCTGCTCCTGATCTCCTACCTCTCCCCCAGAGGTGCAGGGAGCAGGGGATGGGGATTACAGTCAGCTTGCTGCTACTTCCTTCTCGGGAGGTGGGGTGAATGCCACATGTTCCTCCCTTGCTCCACATGGCTCCCCTCTCACTGCAGACAGTTCTTCATGAACCTTCTCTGATGTGAGTCCTCCCCACAGGATACAGTCGTTCCCATGCTGCTCTGGTATGGGTCACCCCTGCGTGTTGCAGTCTTCCCAGTGCTGAACCACAACAGCAGGTACCACTTTTCCCCTCAGGGTCCCATCCTCCTTTAAGGGCAGATGCCTGTCCTGGCATGGGCTCCTCCACAGGCTTCAGGTTGGCTTCTAATCCACCTCCATGGGTGACAGGGTAGGAGGTCCTGCCATCTCGCCACAGGATACAGGAGTCTCTGCTCTGGTACACCTGCCCCACATTCTCCTTGCTTCTGTTGACACTGGGTGTCTGTCCTTCTCATAACTCCTCCTCACAAGTCCTAACCCCATCTCAGGTTCCTCTTCTTAAATACCTTACCGCAGAAGCACAGTTGATTGGTTTGGTCCTGGCCAAAGACAGGTCCAACTTGGAGCCAGAGAAGCTTTCAAAAAGCTTCTCATAAGGGGCCACCCTTATATCCCCCTCCCCTGCTACCAAAAATACTGTGCCACAGAAACCCAGCACACCCGGATAAAGAAAGATAGTCTCCCTACTATGCAAGAATCTTGAGGAAAGATTACAGTCTGCGATCAAACATTATATGTAAGTATAGAGGTATAATTTGTAACACCAGTATTTCCTACTTTATAACTAGCATTAGAACACTCTTTTGAAGAGATTATCCTACCCTAATCACTGAAATAATTTTGCTGTGGATGCAAGTATCTACACAACTCTGATTTAACCTTTCACTCTGCTCTTCTCTCTTGTTTCTGCCTGTTCACTAGAGCATTCTTCAGGTTCTTTGGGCATTCTTTACTTTTTTTTTTTTTATCACCTTAAATTTAAAATTACTTTTCCTTCATTGTCTTTAATATACATTATCAACATTCATGATTGCTGTACTTCTGCAAAAACTGGAAATATGACTATCACTGTTATTGCCTAGCTATTTCACTAATAAATGAATCATCTAAAAGGGGATTTTATGTATTTTGTGTTGGCACTTTGTCAAATGTTCATGGAAGGGGCATCATTTTCAGTGTTTCTTTTTCACTCTTGATGTTTAATAAAAAATTGAGTTATTAGAAGATTTTGAACTTGTTCCTACATTAATATTTTTGATTTAAATTAAACAGCAGTTGTTTCTGCCATGCTCAAGCTTACGCAGAAATTTGAGTGAAGTGATTACAAAGAAGTGTCTCCAAGCTGCACGCAAGGACAGTTACTCAATCAATCCAGCAGGAATGATGAAATATAATCTAACTGCTAGATGGGCTCCCAGCACATGCTTAGGGAAAAACCACTTCCAGTTATTTTAATTCGAAGGATTTTTTTGGTACAGGACTGAAGGAATTTTTGAGAAGGATCCTTTTCTCCCTAGTCTTGATTCAGAAGCAACATAAATTACGTTCCGCACTATCTTATAGAATCATAGAGTGGTTTGGGTTGGAAGGGACCTTTGAAGGTCATCCTAGTCCATTTCCCCTGCAATGAGCAGGGACATCTTCAGCTTCATCAGGTTGCTCAAAGCCTTGTCCAAGCTGACCTTGAATTAGGTATTTATCCTACAAAAAGATGTGTTTAATTCTGTCCATTGAGTACAAGGATAGAAGGTCTGCTGCAGTCTTCAGTTTCAATCCCGGTATAGTAGATTATATTATAGGAATAAAATTAGTGAAGCAGTTATCTTGAGTGGAAAAATAAAGTAGTGCAAAGACCATCAGAAACGTATTAAAAACAAATTTAGATTGAAATAAAATCTAAATATCAATTACTTTTTAGGGTGTCAGGACCACCACCATAAAAGTGAAACTTGACTTCATTGGAGAAAATAAAAAAAAGGGGGAGTGTGTGGGGGGGTGGGAATGACACTACACATAGTTTTCTATACATGGGATGGGAAAATAAAACAGAGTATTTGGCAGATGTAAAAGATACTTTAGGCTGCATAATACTTCAGCAACAAGGAAATCATAACAGTGCAAAAAATATGGACACAGGATGATAGCTAGTTACAAAGTTTCTTAAGGGACAGTGAACATAACCTCACAATAAAATTAATTATTATATGAGAAAGCTGCTAGAAGTTGCCATCTCCAGGGCCCAGGTGAGTTCTCCTGCCCTAGCCTGGTGGAAGGGAGGCTACTGCCAGCTCCCTATCCCTTTGTGCAGGAAGTAGACAGGGAGCTTATTCCCATGGGAGGGTCATTGTCCTTGGATGCCCAGAGGAGCTGCCAACTCAGTGACCCGAGTTCACTGGGTAAGTCACTAGGATTCCTCCACTTGTTATTGTTTCTCTGACTCTGGCCAGGTCTTTGTTTAATGTAATTAGCTTTTCATCAGATAACCTGACAAAGACTATGGAACATTTATTCAACATAAGTTAGACACAATTGTGCAAACCAAGGTGGGGACAAAATTATCAGGGTTGATAATAAACTCTTAATAAGAGGTACACAAGTAGATTGCAGAGCTGATAGATATGACTTCTGCTGCTGCAGGGAAGGAGATGGAAAGGGAGACCACAGACAGGAGGAAAAGGATGAGGAGATATAAATACACAAACCCAAAATACATTAAAATTTGAACATCTGTAACAATGTGTGGTGGGGGCATCTTTTGTTATAGCCATTTAAATTCTAACAGGTACTAAGAATCAAAACAACAGTGTGTAGAATTTAAAGGTTTTGGGGTACATTAGTGGGCTGAAATATCCTTATGACCACAAGGCTTATGCTTTTAGGAGAGTTTCCTTCTCCCTATAGCAGAAGGTAAAGAGGTGTTAAATAATTTAATGCTTGAGTGAATCATTTCATGAACAGGTATATTCTCTGCTTAATGAGGAAGAAGGGAAAGAAAACTACCATCTTTTTCTTATGCAAATTATCAGAAAAACTAAACAAATAAATATTTCATAAAACTTCCATATATCAAAGTTTACAGAGATTCATCTCCAAGCCAACGGACAAACTCTTAGAATACACTGAAATAGAAGTGGTGTCTGGGGATATAACAATTTGTATTATTAAATTTGATTTTTTTTTTTTTTATTTACTGTCTTCCTTTCTTTCTGTTCTATCATACAAACAACATACTTTTAAGTGAAGCATAAAAAATTATGCATAATGTATTAAGAATCCATGTAACATGTTAGAACTAATGACCTTTACTGAGGGAATTCCAGAAAAAATAATTTACAATCTCTTTAGGAGCAGAATGGAGTATACATGAAATGTCAAAAAAACCTTGTAGTCGCTGGTTCAAAAATATTGTTCCTGTATTTTCCAGATTTTGTAGACAATTATATGATATCATAACTCTCTATTTATCTTTGGAAATGTTCACTTAATTAAAAAGTTTATGTAAAAAAAAGGCACTTTTTGATGTGTAGGAGGTACAAACAAGAAATCAATAAGCTGCTTAGAAAAAGGAACTTTTCTATGAACTACACAAATGATTTAAAATAATAAGGATCTCTGCAGCAGCAAGTTGCTTCTAATAAACACTACATTATATGAAACAAAAGAAAATGAAAAAGCATTTTTTTTAGGGGTTCTACCGCTTAGAATAAAATTTCAAAGATCATCTATTTCAAAACCATGTCACAATAAAGTGCATAGGCAAGATCAATTATTTTTGTTTGTTCAGTGTCTTGGTTGGCAATAAAAGTTAATGCTCAACAACATGTTAAACAGGAAAATGAAGTTATGCACAGCATTATTTTCTATTGTAGGTGCAAGGAATTACCCTAATGATCGGTAATTTAAGAGTTTTCAGAGTAGTGCTTTGTGTATACTGTTGTAACTTTCTGTAGGGAAGTCTACTAAAATAGTGAGTGTTAAATTGCAAATAATTTTATACATGAAAGATTGAAAATAATTTAACACATCAAATACTGAGATGACAAATGCTCTATTTCCTTACTCAGAATCATATAGTAGGTGCCTGAATTTTAAGGTGTTGGCAGGTAAAAATGTTGCTGTGTCAGAAAACCCATAAATCTGCCACAATAATTTGACACTAAATCCTTGATTTTATTTTGTCCAGATAGAGAAGTTAGAAGTCCAAAGACAAAATGAATCTTAAAGCAACATTGGAAAGATACATTAAAAAATCACACTGCAAAAAAATCCTGTTCCCCTTTTTTACATTATCATACCAAATTTGTTGTGGTGATTTTACAGTGACATTCATATTCACCTGATTTCAGTATCACAGATGTTTCAAAACTTCCCAAAAATCTGAATATAATTGTTGTTCCAAAGCACTGAAAACTATCTGTCAAATGAACATGGATCACCTGGACAATTTCATCATACTTAGGCTAGTAGTACTGAACTAGTAACTTCACAGAAGCCCATGTGGAAGTATCATCCCAGCAGTTCTCCATGAATAGCCAGTAAAGTCAGGTAAAGATAGATAGTGGCAGACCAGACCTAGGAATGGTAAACCTGTATCACAACACAAAGACAGAAGGTAAGATTTTCTTCCTGTCAAGCATCATGGAGTCATTCATAGCATAAACATAGGGAGCCAACAAACATGATTTGATCAATCAAATTCAGGTATGAAAGTCATTCGGGGGGGAAAAAAAGTAACCACAAAGTCTCTCATCTTTTCATATGCAACTTCAACACATTATATTAATAGTGTTAGCCTTGATTCCAGACACCAGGGTAAAATCATACATCTTTCTTGAAAGTCTCACTGAAGTCATGCATCTGCAAATTCCCTACCACCATCCATTCTTGATTCATTTTGCTGTATTTCACTTTCTCGTATTATATTTGCTTTTTTCCTCTATTGCTCAGGAAATTCAGAGGAACTCCTAAATCTTCATTATTTGGAGTACTTTCAATATTGCTGTCATCTTTATCCTTTCAGTTGAAAAATCTAACAATTTGTGCAAAATTAAGGATGCACTATGGATTATTTCCCTACTTCTATCATGAGTCTTTTAAACTTCAGCTTCAGATTCCTATTTTTTCTTTTCAATTGTCCATGCTCCTTTTTCTCTATCCATCCTGTTAATTTTTCTTTAATAACAACCTCCATTCACATAGTCTTTTCCTGATTTTGACATAACTCTTAAATCCAGTGTTGTTTTTTTGTTTTTTTGTTTTTTTTTTCCTGCTTATAGAACATCTTACCATCTTTTCTTTTTAAAAATTTTCTAAATATTATCCTTCACCCATCACCTACCTTCCACATTTCCCAGAGTTCCTCTCTCTTTTTACAAGGAAATTTTCATTTTCTTTTTTTGCTACTTTGCTTTCGCTTTCTGTTAGTTTCTCTTTGGCATTTTTTTCAATATGAAAATATTTTAAATTATTCTCTATTTCCTCAACTAGTAATTTTCTTTTTTTTTTTTTTTCTTCTTTTTTTATTTTATAGTTTTAGCCATGTCTCTGGGGATTATCTTCATTATTTAGCTATGTATTTTGCTTTTAAGCAAAAAGAAAACATAAATATTGATGACACCTTGAAGTATCTTTATGCATATCTTCATGATCTTGTCTGACCCTTAGTGTTGTAGTCTGTATTTTGGGGACATGTAAAGATATTTTCAATATTTCTTAAAGAATGTAATTCCACAGGACTCATCAAAGACATTTATCTGAGACAAAGGGGCTTCAATAATTCTATAGATCTGGAGATACTTGTCAGCTGTAGGAATCGTGAGACCTTCCCAGGAGAAAAACTTGTATGAGCCCTCTCTTACTTTGCAAATGACTTAAACTTCTGACATTTTTTGTTTTCATACTTTCACCGTAAAATGATGCCCCATTAAAAATGTGGTTTTATAGATATGAAGAAAAAAATATATAGCTGCATTAAGAGATAGTCAGATACTTTTAAAATGTACTAAAGAAAGAAAAGGGAAAATTAAGGAAAATTTTGAAATTAAGAAGGAAAGGAGGGAAGACAAGGCAAGGCAAAAAGAAAAAAGTGCCAACTGGAAAGTCTCTTGACTCTTGTGTCTCACCCTCTTCAGAGTTGTCACTAATCAAGCTCTTCACCACATCATCATCTCTCCTTCTATTTTCTTCCTGGCACGCTAATTATCATCTGTTACAAATGTAAATCAAGATTATAGCACTGAAGTACACTTAACATGTTGCATATACATGAATTGTAATATTTTATCAAGGATGCTCACTCTTAAAAATAATCTGTATGTAGCATTTCAAACTTGCTTTTGGAATTTTAAGGACTCTTCTTCAATAAGTTCTGCAGAGCCCAGTGAGGAAATGGAAAAACTGAGAAAAAAAGCAAGCCCCTTTAACTCTTTTTTTATGAGGATATGCAGAACATTATTGTCTCCCTCAATAGCAAGGTGCCATGCTGAGAAATGGAAGAGAGAGCTGCTGTATAACAACATTATATTTCTTCACAGGAGGCCTAAAAACATTGTTAGCTTTCTCAGGCCCTTAGTAAAAGAGCAATTAACTTGAATCTTTATAGACAAAAAGGCAAAGCTTTCTGTACCATGGATTTAACAGAAGTATCTCTGCTCAGTATCTTTTAGGGGCTGTAAAATACATCTCTTGCCATTACTGAATGGATTCTGAAATATTGCCTAACGATTTCGAAAGCATTCAGGTATGTTCGGTTAGTGACCAGTTGCTTATTTCACTGTTCAGAATGTTACTGCCATCGTTTGAGCCTACTCAGCAGCTAAATGCCACACAGTCGCTCACCCACCCTCCCCCCACTTGGGAATGGGGAGGGAATCGGAGGGGCAAAGGGAGACTCACAGGTTGGGATAAAAACAGTTTAATAACAGTAACAGAACAATACACTGACAGCAGTATCAGCAGGTAATGTACAATACAGCTGCTCACCATCCACCGACCAACACCCACCTGCTCCCAGCCAGCGATCCCAAACACAAAGGCCCCACAACAACACTCCCAGAAGTGAGAGCCCCACCTGGCCCACTCCTGCCTATTATATAGTGAGCACAATGTCACATGACATGGGATATCGGCCAATCGGGGCCCAGCCCTCCAGCTGTGCTCCCCCCACCCCGCACACAGGTCAGGGCACTAGGACCTGGGGAGCCCCTGGGATGTCAGTGTGCTGCAGCACTCCTCCAGCTGCCAAACCTACATGAACTCTGTTCCAGCCCCAACCAGGACAGTTATCTAATTATATCTTGAAAAAATTTAGTTTCCTTGAGAATACTAATTATCATATACTTCTGAGAAGCACGAAACATTATGTTAAATTACTCTCTAATTTATTTTTTTTATATTTTTATGTTAGTGGCCCATGTTTTATTTTCTTTTATTTTGGATTTTTTTTTTTTTTTAAAGCTGAACAGTCATTTATTATGATTTACTGAGAGATCCTTCTTTACAGTCCAACATCTTTGAAATGTGCATGCTCAAATGATGACATTTTGACATACAGAGGATAATGCACTTACAGGGATTCATTTCTACCAAAAAAGAATGATCGCCCTAAGATCTTGTTTTATTAACATGACCTGTCACTGATTTCCTTTCTGAACAAATCTTAGTCAACTCCATGGTAGTACCAGTTAAGGCTATAAATCCACACAATTCAACACAGGTCAGATTCAGCGTTTCAGCCACTGAAGCAGAAAAGCCATGTCTTTACTAAACCTGAGTTAAAAACTGTTGTTGTAAAGGAAGTTTTCATTTCTCAAGAGAGTCCTTTCATAATTATTCAGTCCAAACTCTGATTTTTTTCACACTCTCTAGCCAGTCACTCACACTGGCTTAGGTGGAGTCTGCCTTAGATTGTCCATACCCATAGTGCAGACGTGACGGGTGTCTCTGGTCTGTATAACCTGGAAATGGAGACATGTGGTTGAGATTTTTAGGTGCCTTCTCTTAGGACTACTTATGCATTTTACCCATGTGCTTTATGAAGTTAAATGCACAAACAGCCTACAAAGCAGAATAAGGAAAGTGTTGTGCTCTTTGAGGAGATATTTTATCATTGAAAAGGGAACAAACAAAGAAAAAAAAAAAAAAAGCAAAAAACAAAAAACAACTTCCTTGTATAATTCATCTCTGGCAAACTTTAATTTCATTAAGACTCCGTTTCTGTTTTTTGAGGATAGGGTCATGGTTGTTGGCAGACTGCTCCTCAAGTTTTCACTACATATAACATGGGTGTGAGTCTTGAAGAGAATAGTCAGCTCTATTAATTAAAATTCAGTACTGCAGATATGCTTAATTTACAATCCCTTAGAAAATTATGCACATTGGTTCATGTCCACAGATTTCTAAGACCTTCTTTGTTATGCAGCTGATACAAATTTTATTTCTATTCAGTGATTTCTTTCATAATAAACTCCAGCTTTTAAGACAGTTTGATAAAACTGTGAAATGTAAAAGGACTGTAGCCCACATAAAAATGCAGCAATAATAAAGAAAACTGCTGTGAATGATGTTGTCTCACGTAGGTGTGTCCTGGGTTGAGTGAGTGGTGGAGTTTTTTGGTGGCAGGGGAGGGGGCTATCGGGGCGGCCCCCTGTGAGAAGCTTCTCGAAGCTCCCCCAGCTCCACGTCAGCTCCACTTCTGTTTGGGAAATTGAGCCAATCGGCTGCGCCTCTGCGATAACGTATTTAAGAAGGGACATGGTGACGTGCAGTGGGACTTGTGAGGAGGAGTTGCTGCAGCTGCATGAACACCAAGGTCAGTGGAGGAACGGAGGAAGAAAGGAGGGGGGAGGTGTGCCGGAGCAGAGACCCCCCTGTATCCTGTGGTGAGACGGCAGGGCGGCCCCCTCCTGCCACCCATGAAGATCTACGGTGGAGCAGACATTGATTTATGGCCTGTTGCTCCTGCTCACATGATCAAGGTTCTGTGCCCGAAGAAGGCTGGGGTCTCATGGGAAAAGGTATCCCCGCTGCTGTAATTCAGCACTGGGAGGATTGCAGCATGCGGGGGAGTCCCACGCCGGAGCAGCTTGGGAAGGGCTGCAGCCGTGGGAGAGAATCCAGTCAGAGGAAGTTAGTGACCCATGACGGAGCAGTGTGGGGAACGCTGCAGCCCATGGGAGGAATTCAAGTCGGAGGAAGTTTGTGGAGGACTGTCTCCTATGAGAGGGGGACCACGATGGAGCAGGGAGGAACAAGTTTTGGACACTCCCCTCACCGAAGATGAAAGAAGTGGCAGAGCTGACTGCACCCCCCATTCCCTGCCCCTGCGCCACTGGGGGAGGAGGTAGAGATATCGGGAGCAGAACTGAGCCCGGGAAGAAGGGAGGGGTGGGGGGAAGGTGTTCTCAAGATGTGGCAATGCTTCTCACTGTCCTACTCTGTTATGTGTTGTTAGTGTCTGTAATAAATGTATGTTCTTTTTTTCTTCCCCTAACGAGTCTGCCTTTTGCTCATGATCATAAAAGGGGGATTTTCCCCCATCCCAGTCCTATCTTGAACCCCAAGCCTGGCTCTCTGTCCCTTCTCATTGCCGGAAGGGAAGGGAGAGAGAGGTGCTGCATTGTGGTTGGCTGTCAATCAGGCCTAAACCACAAGAAGGTGATAAAAAGGAATTATACCCAAGTGCTTCACTGGTTGCTAATATCATACCAGAATCACCACTATTCACACTGGAAAGTAAGCAACTGAGATTCTGATTAAATCAGTACCATTATACAATTAGCATTTTTACACCTTTAAATTTGAAGTAAATTAGTAAACACAACTCTAATTTAAGGCATTGAGAAGTAAAAGCCAAAGGGTCTGGAGAGGCCGTAGAGCAAAGCTTGAGATCCTGTCACACAAATTAACATTTTCTCTTTGAGAGGTTTTCCTTCTGGCACACTGACTGTCAGACCCATCAACATCTGTGAGTATTGGAGTGTATTGTGAGAGGAACTTGCCATGTCTGTAATGACAGTCCTGGAAGAGCCTCAAGCCCCTAAGTCCTGATGCATGGTGTCCAGTCTTGACTTTTTATCAGTGTGACAGCCAGGCATACAGCAGCCCTACCTCTCAGGTCAGGGGCCACAGGAAGTGAGTCTCGATGGGCAGGTCATATCAAAATCATGGTTTCCTACATTCAGGCTCCAGGATGAGGTAAAGTGCCCTGACAAGTTCAGAACTGCACCTGCAGTGCACTTTCTCATCGGTCAGCATCTTCCTTGTCTCCTGTCTTATTTACTCATCAGACTCATATAAACTTCCAGGGAAGCTGTGAAACATCTTAATGAGAGAAATGCAAGTTTTTGCATGTGAGTTAAAGCTGATGGAGCAAAATTTCTGGAAAACATAACATACATAATGCAAGGTAATAATCCTGCATTTGTAAAAGCTTGCTCTAGACGTTATAACAGGTCTTGTCTATCTTTTACCTCCAGGATCCTGAGAAATGGGATTAAAATTGATAAGATTTTCCTGCCAAAACTGTAGAAACATCTGGATTCTCCCATGTCCTTTACTAAAGTTGTATCTCAATAATGGTAAATAATATCACCTAGAGGACATATTTTAAATTACATTAACATTTGACTTTTTTTTATTTTTCATAAGGGAACATAGTCAATTTTCTGTGTATAGTAAGAATTTTGCAAACTTTTCTTCAGGAATATCCATGGTAATCTACTCAATATCATTACTAAGGGCACTACTGGTTAGAGAGAGATTGCTTTCATATTTAAAGAATCTACAAATGTAATACGATATTTAAAAAATACAACAGAACTTAGGGTTTTGTAATACATTTTTTTTTACAAGTGATAATTGACATAACCACTCAGCTTTTACTGGCATTTGTCTCCTATCAAATAAATTATGTTCAATAAACCAGCTTTCATTACACTGAGATGAAACCACATATACTGCACTTTTAACTACTGAAGTATATATCTTATTGACAAGGCATAAGGAATATAAATCAGAATCTATCTACCTATGCACTTATCAAAATTACTGGTTTATATGTTTTTTTTTTGTTTTGTTTTGTTTTGTTTTGTTGTTTTTTTTTTTTTTTTTTTTTTTTTTTTTTTTTATATATAAAATAATGGGGTTTTTCTTACTATGATTCACTTCTTCGGTTGATCAAATTAGATCACCCACTGTAGAAGATCAGGTTTGAGACCGTCTAAGGAACTTGAAAGTGCACTAGATCATGAGACCTGATGAGATCCATCTGCAGGTTCTGAGGGAACTGGCAGATGAAGTAGCTAAGTCATTAGCCATCATATTTCAGAAGTCATGGCAGTCCGGTGAAGTTCCCACTAACTGAAAAAGGGGAAACCCTGCTTTTTAAGATCACCATTTTTAAAAAGGGAACTACAGGCCAGTCAACATCACCTCTGTGTCTGTCAAGATCATGGAACGGATCCTCCTGGAAAATATGCTAAGGCACATGGAAAATAAGGAGGTGATTGGTGACCGTCAACATGGCTTCACTAAGGGCAAACCGTGCCTGACAAATTTGGTGGACTTCTACAACAGGGTTACAGTGTTGGTGGATAAGGGAAGAGCAACTAATGTCATCTACCCAGACCTGTACAAAGCATTTGACACTGTCCCACATGATGACCTTGTCTCTAAGTTGGAAAGACATGGATTTGACAGATGGACCACTCAGTGGATAAGGAATTGGCTGGATGGTCACACTCAAACTGTTACAGTCAATGGCTCGATGTCCAAGTGGAGACCAGTGATGAATGGTGTTCTTCAGGAGTCAGATTGGGACTGGCACCACTGTTTAACATCTTTATCAACAACAAGGAAAGTGGGATTGAGTGCACCCTCAGCAAGTTTGTTGATGACATCAAGCTGTGTGGTACAGTCAACACACTAGAGGGAAGGGATGCCATGCAGAGGGACCTTGACAGGCTTGAGAGGTGGGCCCATGCCATCCTCATGAAGTTTGCACATGAAGGACATGGGCCTAATGGAACGAGTCCAGAAGAGGGCCACAAAGATGATTAGAAGGCTGGAGCACCTCTCCTATGAAGACAGGGTGAGAGAGTTGGCATTGTTCAGCCTGGAGAACAGAAGGCTCCAGGGAGACCTTATAGCAGACTTTCAGTACCTAAAGGGGCCCTACAAGAAAGCTGAAGAGGGACTTTTTACAAGGGCATGAAGTATTAGGACAAGGGGTAATGGCTTTAAACTGAAAGAAGGTAGATTTAGATTAGATGTAAGGAAGAAATTCTTCACTATAAAGGTGGTGAAGCACTGGAACAGGTTGCCCAGAGAATTTGTGGATCCCCCTCACTGGGGGTGTTCAAGGCCAGGTTGGATGGAGCTTTGAGCACCTGGCCTAGTGGAAGGTGTCCCTGCACATGGCGGGGGCGGGGGGGGGTTGAACTAGATGATCTTTAAGGTCCCTCCCAAGCCAAACCATTCTATGATTCTATGAAGAAGATACCTAATTCCTGCTCCCTCTATGCTATGCATTGCAAATGTCATAAAAAAAGCATAAAGACTTGCATCAGGTGAAGTTAATTGTCATTATTGATATTAATTTATGCAATAAGAGCAACATTGTACTGTTTCTTAAGTATATGTTGTGGCTCTGGAGTGGCCATATCAGAAGGAAGCAAGTGAAAAGGTTGACCTTTTGGAAAGAAATGGGTTATTAATACCTTGTCAAACCTCTGACTTTTCTGTCTTTGCTACTATACTGGAAGTATCTTGCTGAATAAATGTGTGAAACTTTATTCCAAATCCTGTACACTGAATGCTACTGTTTGACAAGGAAGTGAGAATACAGTGAAGATTCATAATCTTAGAAATAACACGGTTTTCATTTTGAAGGATGAAGCAAGTTTTAAAAATAGGTCAAATAGCTTCATAGTGTATAATTCTGTAAGTGTAACAGGTTATGCAGCAGCTGAGAAGAATTACTCATGACACTCTACTTACTACCTTAGAATCTCCCCTAACAACCCTATGGTAATTGGACAATCAGTGACAAAAAAAAGCTAAGTGTTGAATTTACATTAAAAAGATAAAAGAGTGCTTACAATTAAATCCGATAACTTTTATACAAATGTCTTGAATTCATCATGAAAAGTTCCCAATTGAAATAGTTTAAAATAGAATATGGAATTTTAATTGAATTTTGGCTCTACAAACCAAACCAAGACTTAAAAGCAAAGTCTGCCATGTCCTTCCGTTACAATGCATCTTAGCAGAAGATAAGAAAAAGAACAAACTTCCTTCCTTCATATCCCTGATTTTGAGGTTTTCTTGCTATGTCCTACTTATGATATGGAAAATATTGCATCCCTCCTTGAATATATGACTGCACTCACTTTGCCTTGGACAAGAGAAAGTAAGCTCCTGTCTTTCTTCTGTGCATTTTAGTTAGAAATTGATATGGTACTGACCTCAAATGTCTCTAGGTAGAAGGTTATTCTCAAAACGAGTCAGTATATTTTGGTAACAGAAAGTGAAGTTGTTCTTCATGCTCAATGGAGAAGTTTTATGATGACTGTCATTTGTTTCAAACCCAATTTGGGATGTATACTGAGAAAAACTTATTAACTCTTCATGACCTCTTAAGGTCTCTGTGACAGCAGCTACTAGTAAAGAGTCCAATTTTAATGGCAGGATATTCACACCCTACTAAGCACTAATTGAACACTTGTTGACAAGCTGAACAAAGTCAGTGGCCACATTTTCTTGCCACCATCAATGCCTTTATCCTAGACCAAAAGATCAGACACAAGTAATGTTAATTTTGTAAAGCCACCTATAGTTTTTATTGTTTTGTTACAAGTGAATGGTATAGGGTAGTGGGAAATGTGGAAGGCATCCTTTGGCGATACTAAAATTTACAAAGATAATCATTGAAGAATGCCATTTGCTCTTCACTCTTTTCCTGGCACAACATAGTTGGGTTGGGTTTGTTTGTTTGTTTGTTTCTTTGTTTATTTTTTTTTATTTTTTATTTCTTTTTTTGTGGGAGATTTATGACAGCTTGAGCACACTTTGTATAAAAATCTTCTTTAGGGACTCTTTGCCATACCTCAGTGAGGAAGTCAAGCCTCTAGAAGGGAATTAGGTGTCATCAGAAGAGAAGTCTACCTCTCACCTCTGATTCCCAAGTCCAAAATTGGAATTCTTAGACTGTAGCCTAGTGAATGGGGGTAACCTTTGCATTTGGGTGTGGGGTTGTTTGTTCTGGGTTTCTTTTTTGGGGGGAAGGGGTGTGGTGGTGGTGGTGTTTCCTTTTTACTAATACAGTTCTCAGTGTACCAGAAGTTTTTTGTTTGTTTCTTTCTTTCTTTTGTTGTTGTTGTTGGTTTTTTGTGTGTTTGTTTTGGTTTTTTTTTTTTTTTTTTTTGTTTGTTTCCTGAATGAATAACTGAGTCCTCACAGTGTTAAACAATTATGTTAGAAATCTGGAAGTTTAATTTAGGGTCCTTGTCACATGTCTACTGCAAATTCCTTACTACTAAAATATTTAATTTTTCATTAATCATATTTCTTCAGTTTCATTTTAAAATTATTTACCAATCACTATAGATAATACAACAGTCTGAGAGCATGATATAATGCAGAATTCAAGGTAATGAATAATGCTTGGAGTATAAATTTATTAACTATTTTTGATATTTTAACTTGATATTTTTTTCCTAAACATTTCCATCCTGTTATCAAGGGTATTATATAAAAAGACTTTTACAGTCAGAAAAATCTTTGATTCCTTTTTATGAAGATGCCATTAAATTTGTCTGAGGATAGAACCAGTCGATACGTTGGAGGTCATCCAGAGGCTACCATCTAGAGCGACCTAGAGAAGCTAGAGAAATGGGCTGAGGGAAACCTCATGAAGTTAACAAGGCAAAATGCAAAGTCCTGTCCCCAGTAGGGAAGACCCCCTGGCAGTGATACAGACTGGGCACTGACAGACTAGGGAGCAGCTCCAGCAAAAAGGCCCTGGGGGCCCATGGAGACAGTGAGCTGAACATGAGCCAGAGGTGTGCTCTGGAATCAAAGGCAGCCAGCTTCACTAGTGGAAGCACAGTCAGTAGGTACAGGGAAGTGATTGTTCGTGCCTTTACTCAGAACTGATTACACCACATCTGGTTACTGTGTCCTATACAGGAAAGTCATTGATGAACCACCACAATGGTTAGGACATTTGCTTCAGGGAAGTTCTGCAAGCCTGACCACTAAAAGACAAGCCTAAACAAACAAACAAACAAACAAATAAATAACTAAGCTAAAAACATAAAAAAGTGATAATCTAGGCTGTCAAATTTTAGCTAAAAGTAGATTAGATGAATCCCATTTTTGTTCTATAAGGTATTTTATTATTAAAGAGGCTTCACTTTCTTCCTTTTTATGTCTGTAAGTGGAAGAACTTAGGGAAAAAAAATATTGCTTTTGTATTCCATATCATGGAAGAGATACATATATACTTACCTAATATTTAACATCAAGATTCATATCTGACAAGTAAAACAATTCCCACCAAAAGTGTTCTTTGAATTAACTATAAAAACCTAGCCATGACATAGTATTGTGCATGCATCGGTCTTTTTTCATCTTCCAATATTAGTCATTGTCAAGGATTTAACTCTGTGACTAATTCTGTGGTCTGAACTGCTGTGATAATACCTTCCCCCAATATTTTACACTTTTGTCCCACCTACATTTGTCAAGATGTTCTATCTGTTTTCCCCCACCTTTGCTTCATTATTTTTAATTTAATAAGAATATTTAATAAAGCCAGAAAATACTTTTTGTCAATGGTGTCATAATTACATAAACAATAAAGTTCCTCGTCTGAAGTGATACACAGTCTCAAAATCTTCCTAGAGATTGAAGAAATAAACAAATATGAAATAGTCAATAAATAGATAGAGAATAAGACAAGGATGTTATTGATTTTGAAAAAGGATTCTTAAATTGTTATTGAATATATATTAGAACTCATTTGCTTTATGTCTAATATTAATACAATCTCAATAAAAAAACAATTAGATGATGCAAAGTAAGATTACATATCCAATCTATTATTGCTGGAAAAGATAAAAAATTCTAATGATTTAAGTAATTAGTTGCAAAATTTTCCCAAATAAACATTTCAGTGCTGCTTGTGCAATGAGACTATTCAGGCAATAACCATTAAGTATGAAACCCAGAAGCTAGCATACACAAAAATATAAGTGAGATTGAATCCTTAAAACTAGATTTTCCCTCCCTCCCAAAGAAAACTCTTTGTAAAGCTGTCCTTGTAAAAAGCCTTAGAATCTAACCCTTGAAGAACTATTTAATGCTTAGATATCAGAAGAATTACACAAAATAGAAATTACATGGCCAGCAAGTTTTATTAAATGTCTCTTGTCTTCCCCTTCCCCTTCTCCTTCTCCTTCCACTTCCCCTTCCCCTTCCCCTTTCCCTTCCTTTTTTTTTTGTTTGGAGGCAACACTGATAGATTTGTGGATGGCTTTCCTTCATAATTTGAAAGTCATTAGATAATTTTTTGTAAATTAGTCCTTATTTGCATTTTAATTTGACAGTCATCATGATTAAAAACAGAATACAGGAATTGCACCTGTATTCCTAGTTCTAGTGGCTTTTAACATTATTTCACATTGAACATTCAATATGGTAATCTTGTAAAATGTGCAGAGTAAACTGATGCTTCATACAGCATGGAGTAAAATGTGTCCAGAAAATAAACCTCCATTTTAAATTTTAAAATTTTCTCAGCAGTTTTGGACAGTCTGACATAAATGTGATTTATTTTATTTTCAGCACTTAAGTTAAGCCATATCCTTTCACCATGCTGGACTGCAGAGAGGAAAATAACTTAAATACAATTTAATTGAACAATTTCCAGAAGAATTGTGTTTTTTTCGCTTCTCTCCTTTCAGTAGTTACAAACATTCCTATTTAGATGTCCCAATCCACATAAATTACCTTTTAATCTCACTTGGTTAATAACAGTAGTCATTTCATTCTCCCTCCAGATTCTCCTCATCCACAATAATCCACTGACGATAGCTAAATTGTTCTCGCTATCCTTTTCATAGTTCCTCTCTTCATTTCATAGTTATTATTCATCAGCAAAAGAAGAGCAATTTTAGCAACTAAGCTTCAATTACTCTTCCTTTTTGTTTCAAATCTCCTGTGGATTTGCCTTTCCTTCTCTTAATATTTATAAGCAGAAGTCTATTCGTGCAATCATTTTGTCCTTGACATTCAAATAGTACTGGGTGCCTTCTAACCATAAACAGAAGAAATTAAATGTTTTAAACCTTTCTCAGACTTTGAAGAAAAGCTTTTATTTATGTTAATGATTGAAATCTATTATTAGTTGAATCATTAATTAAAATAATAATATGGGGGAAACAATTCCAACTAATCAGGAAAAAACCCTGTTTCATTGATTTCCTGTTAATGGTGAGTGCTTTAATATCTGAAAGCACGCTAATTATATCTCTGATTATCCAGTGTGATTTGTCATCACATAATGTTTTATACTTTCATATATTTCACAAGAAACTATAATGTAGTGTTTGTGTAGATAAGATAAAAATTCCACGGTAATATCACCCTGTTGAAAATGATGATTGCAGAGATTTTAAAAGTCATTTCCTCTTCACTCCACAAGAGCAGAAAAGATGACTGGAAAAGAGTAAGACCATATTAGAATGTTCACATTGTTAAATGGAGTGGTTAATAACAGCAAAAAAAAAAAAAAATATTTCCAGATGGTTTCAGATGACAAACTCAGTGAGCATAACTGGAAATGAAAGAAAAACAATGCAGAGTAGATGTTAAAAAGCACCATTTCACCTATAGAACAGCAAATACACAGAACTGTGTGGCAGAAAATAATGCTGAATTAGAAATATGAGGATCAGTCAAGGAACAATGAGAATACATCCAGGAAACAAAAAGTTTATAAAGCTGCTTTTATAAAAGCTCACAACTTTCCTGCCCTTCCCGCTCATTTATTCTGGTTTTACTGCATTTCCTTCACCACACTGTTTTCAACCCTGCCAACATCTGTGATTTAAACAGGCAAATACATACATTAAATACATAAAATAAATACATTAAAAAAAAAAAGTATAACCACAAGAAAAAGTTGCAGTAGAACGAGTTCTGTTAGGTAGAAATAAGGAACACACCTTTACACAACTAATGCGTATGATGATTGCTCTACAATGATACTTATGCCTGCAAAAAGGTTAGAGTATTATAAATCTAGAATTTCCTGATGAGAATATGAAATCTACAATGGATTTAATAACCATATATAGAGGTCTTCAAAGTCTGTATTGAAGTATTTTGTTTGTTATACACTCTCTCTGATACATATGTGGATAACTCCTAATAAAATTAAGTAAACACTTTAATAAAAACTCAGAACAAAAAAAGTGATTCAGTATCTAGCACCCTATTGAATATTGTCAGATAGATTTAGATGCATTAGTGCTGAACTCCTTCCATAGGTTTTTATATTATGTAGTCACAAACAGCTTGATACTTCAGGAAAAAAGAAAATATAAATAAAATGTAGCGTTTGGAATAAAAGGCAAAGCTGAAGCTGAATGAACTTGAATCTCTTTCAATTTTCAAATTCCAAGCTGTATTTTTCCATTTTTTTTATTTTATTTTTCCTCTCCCCATTCTACTTTCTTAACATATTTCCCAAATTAATAAAATGGTAGTGGCATTTTCCTGAAAATTGAACTGGAGACTTCAGTCGGAACAACATGGAATAGGAAACTTGGAAGATGTAACAGAAAGTGATAGTCATTGAGATATCTTTTTTAGTTTTAGAGTTGTCTTTGACCAGTACTTGCATTGGAGAGGACACAGAACTCAATTTCTATACTTAGCAAATTCACACTGAAAAAAGGTAAACAACTAAACATGCATGTGTTCAGAGCTAAAATAACTGTGTGTCCTGGTTTGGGCTGCAATAGATTTAATATTCCTTTTCAGGGACTAGATGAGTGCTGTGTTTTGGATTTAGCTTTGGGTTTGGTATGAGAAGAATGCTGATAGCACACTGATGTTTTCAGCTGCTACCAAGACTTCAAGGACTCTCCGACTCCCCGTGTCCTGCCCATTCGCAAGGGCACAGGAAGCAGGGATGGAGCACGGCCACAGCACCTGACCCTAATTGGCCAGTGAAATATTCCATATCATGGAACATCATGCTCACTGTATAGAATAGGGGTGGTTGGGAAGGAGCTCTCTCTCGCTTCCGGGATTGGGATTGCAGGATCTTGGTATTTCGGGATAGCTAGCCGGGAATGGGCTGCATATTAGTTAGTGGGTGGTGAAGAATTACATTGCCTGCTTATATTTTTTTTTCTATTATTGTCATTGTTCTCATTTTATTACCATTATTAAACTGTTCTTATCTCAGCCTGCGAGTCTCCCTTTACCTCTTTAATTCCCTCCCCCATTCCCAGGTGGGGAGGGGGAAGGAGGGTGACCATCTGCGGTGGTTGGTTGCCGACCAGGCTCAAACCACCACACTGTGCAGTGAAAAGTTCAGGTGCTATACACTATAAAAAATATGTGGAGTTACTCAGCTGCCTAAAGAGGGGCAACTAGTGCCATTTTTGACACCTAAACACATTAAATCCCCAACATTTTCATTATTTGATTGTCATTGAAAACATGGTCAGTTTGCCTCTAATAAAGATAGAAAAAATCCATGAGGCAATGTAACTGCATTAATTACAGACATGAAGGATATTTTTATCCACTACTAGCCTTTATTAAAAGAAAAAATAAAAATAATTACATAGAGTTGAAGAATATTGTCATTACAATTTTACCTTATTGTAAAATGCTTAGATCCAGTATATAAATCTAGTTATTTTCTATAGAGAATTATTTAATACTGATAGCAGTTTAAATATATGCATATTTATGCTAAGTTATGGATATTACGTATATTTTCTGATTAAGGTAGATCAAGTTTTCCCAGTACCAAGATGAAGATCAGAAAGCTGCTGGCCCAGCTAAGAAGTCTTTCTGATGAGCTTCTTTATTTGTTTATTTATTCATGCTTTTGTGCAATGTTAATTTCCGGATACACTGTTAGTTTTGCATGTTTTGCTAGCAGAAATATTCCTGCATAGCAACAGGGATGATATTCTACTATTTATGGAAGGGTACAGCACTGGCTAGCATACTGGGCTAAGGGGTCATGCCGATGCTTCATCCAGCATCCAGTTACAGTCTCACAGTTTTACTAATTTACAGTGACTGTTTGCAATTTAACCATGTAACTATACATTCACCAAAAAGATTCAAATATGTTCTGGCAGGATCACATAGATTCAACAGAACTATTTGTTGCACAACAGCCTGAAGAGATACTCTTAGCTATTCCCATTTCTGTCTGACCTTTTTACCAAAAATTTTGTTTTTTCTTTAGAATTTGCATTTGTTCATTCAGACAAGCAGGAAAAGGAACTGGAAGCTAAATTATTTTGTATAATGATGTTTTAATCTGTAATATGTTTATTTTTCTCTTTTTTTTTTTTTTTTTTTGTCACATTAATTTCTTACAACTGTTGTGGTTTATCCTCAGCTGGCAACTAAGCCTCACACAGCTGCTCACTCACTCCCCTTCCGAAGGGATGCGGGAGAGAACTGGAAGGGTAAAACTGAGAAAACTTGTGGATTAACATAAAGTTTAATAGGTAAAGCAAAAGTCGTGTGCACAAATAAGGTAAAACAAGAAATTAATTCACCACTTCCCATTGGCAAGCAGGTGTTCATCCTTCTCCAGGACATCCAGACTCCATCACACGTAACGGTTACTTGGGAAGACAAACATCATCACTCTGGATGTCCCACCCTTCCTTCTTCTTTCCCCATATTTATATGCTGAGCATGACAACATATGGTATGGAATAGCCCTTTGGTCAGTTGGGGTCAGCTGTCCCAGCTGTGTCCCCTCACAACTTCTTGTGCACCCCCAGCCCACTCACTGGCAGGGTGGTGTGAGCAGTAGAAAAGGCCTTGACTTTGTGTAAGCACTGTTCAGCATTAACTAAAACAACCCTGAATTATCAACACTGTTTTCAGCACAAATCCAAAATATAGCCTCATACTAGCTACTATGAAGAAAATTAACTCTATTCCCAGCCTAAACCAGCACAATAATGTTCATATATATATATGGATGGAACCATATCTCCTTTCTTGTATATTTTTTATTTTTCTTAGCCATGTAAAAAATCATGTACCAAGTAGGATGTATTATAATTCTGATTCTGTAAAGACTTAAATCCCTGTTTCTGTCTCTTCTCTATGTACTTCAGGCTATATACATAAGCAAAGATAAACATGAATGCACGTGTTTTTTTTTTTGTTTTTTTTTTTTTTTTTGTTTTTTTTTTTTTTTTTTTTTTTTTTTTCTATTTTTTTCCTCTGAATCAGTCCTCATAAATATTTTGATCCATGGTAATCTAAGCATGTTCAAAGACAGATTATTTTCAGACTTTCCCTCTGATCATCTGGGTGTGAACTATTACTGACAAAACTATGAATGTGAAGAAAATATAACAAATCAGGTTTTCCTAGGAAAATATCTTTTCAGTTATTTATTTTTACTCATCTCCAGGGAATAAGATAATACAATTTCATTGAAGAAATGCCAAAGAGTGGAACCTTTAACATTTTATTATAACTTTGCCATATAGTTTATGTGTCATTAACAAATCAATGTAAATTACAGAGACAGAAGGAGACGGGGAAAATGTCTTACAATACACATTTAAAAAATAAGACCTTAAAAAGTAAGATCCAATATGTTAAATTAAATAAGTTTAATGTTTCTGTACAGTTCCTAGCCACTTGAGGAAATAAGAAAAATGTTATATTAAATTACTTTAGCTTTTAACCACAGTTTTAGCAGAAAAACATTAAAAATATTTGTTATATGATCTGCTTACACGTTGCATAATATAGAATTATTTTTTACTAAATCTGACTAAAATACCTATGTTCATGCCCCATTTCTGACATAGATTAGCAGTGACATCTGAAGAGGAGTATGAGATCAAGGCAGGCTTCTAATGATTTCCATACCTGTACATTCTGACATCTTTAAGACAACTTTTTGTGGCTCAGAAACAGCAGAAGCCAAATGTAATTTTCTATGTGATTTCATTCAATAACCTTTTAAACCTGTGTAAAATTTTTATATCCAAATCATCTTATGGAATGCTGTTCCTGTTCTCCATGTAAAGCAGATATTTGAGCATTGCTATGTAAGGGAATGCCTTTTCTTACCTGTTCTAACCCAGCACCCCATTCTCATTCATATTCCTGTACTGCAAACAATAAATGAACCTTCCTCAACCAACCTCTCCAGGCCACTTTCAATTTAAAAACTCTGATCTTCTTTCCAGTCAGTTGTGTCTTTTCCAGGCTGAAGAGACATCATCTACTAACTGAACCTTGAATGGAAATAATTCTGTATCCTTCTTGCCCCTATCAGTGACTTTTTGTGCCTTGTCTGTCTGTTAAATCCTATTCGATAACAGAGGAACAATAACTGAATATGATATATAATTTGCAGTTACATTATGGACTTGGAGTGAAATAGTGCACATTTCTGCATTTGTTTTTGCTCCTTTCCTATTCTGTGTCAATTTTCTTAAGCTATTTTTGAACATCAGTTTAGACTGCTTTGCAGAGCATTTGTTATAAACTTCTTATAAGTAATACTGTTATTACATTTGTTTTTCAAAAATAAAGTTCTTTAGATGTTCAGGGTAAGTGACACAAAAACAGCTTATGACTTTGACCTTCTGACAGATGCTATTAAAAAAATTATTCCCCACATTTTAAAATTCAAAAAACTGCTACTTAGAATAGAAAAGTAATTAATGAATATGTGAAGTTATGAACATGAATATTAATACTATTTATATAAGTTTAGACCTGTTTAAAGATAACCACTTGGAAGTTTAACAACTTTAAAATGAAAGACAATTATTTTTCTACTTAATTGATAGTGTATATCTAAGAGGATTTTAGGTTTAGCTGCTACTATAAATTGTAGTTAAAAATTATACTTGTTAAGCTGAGACTGTAGATACAAACAATAAAAAAGAGTACCTTGTAACTGTGATAGTCACAGTTCCAGTTACTTGTACAAGAATACATTCAAGTATTATCAATGTCATCTTCAACACTTATTTTAATAAAAATAGTTTACCATCAAGAGAATACCTGGTGCCTGGACAGACTAGATAGATGAATTCTAAGGAACATTAAGCAATCCATTCTCCAGTTTCCTAAGGCTCAGAAAATACAGAAAAAATGTCCAGCCAGCAGATGTTACCATTCCCACCATTATAAAGAAGAAAGAACAAATGTATCTAGAAGGATGTTGTAATAATCACTTTGTTAAACTTAATCCTTTATTGTCATAAGTCTATTAGTAGACTTCAGAGTGGATTCCCTGCTGTGTTGTGCTAGTAACTAGGAATGCAAGAAATAAGAAGGGTGTACATAAAGATCTCTATTACTTATGCTAAAACCTAAGCTAGAAAAATAGATAAATAAATAAATAAAATTATGTCAAAAAAGTAGCACTTCAGGGGCTTGTGATCCTACACTGCAGGTGTTATACTACAACATCAGGGCCCTTAAAACAGTGCTACCTTGTGGAGAAGCAGGTTGGATTAACTACTTCATCACAAAATCTGTTACCTGATTTAGTAATATATCACAGCTTCAGAAAGTCAATAGCATAAAAAGTGTCATGAACATGCTTAAGAGATAAATAGTAATTATTTTGGTTTACTTTCCTTCTTTGGTATTGGTAGATCTGCAGGGCCTGTGGTTTGTGCTAAATGTTCTGACTACATAAGGCATAGGTAAAAAAGAGGTTGAATATAATGGATAGCCCATATCACTCTCGTAAACTCAGGCTCTGGCAAAGTTATCTGTATTTCTGCTAGCTAACAAGAGAGAAAACCATCTGGAGAGAAATGAGAGAGGAAACTGCACTGGGACTAGCGATGTTCCTATAGGATTAAAGTCTTGAAAATGAGGCTATCAGACCTCAACGCTCTTGTATGCCACAGACAGAAGAGGTGAGAGAAGAGATCCAGATCCCAAAGGATGTGTTACTAGACTTTCATGTTGAGACTACTTTAAAAAACAGTAGTACTCAGTGAGTGCCAAGGGAAGTATTCAGCAGATGTAAGCTGCATGAAGAAACGTAATCTCTCAGACACACATAAATACAACATAAGTAACACTAGAAATGTAAGCATTGGGGAAACTATATTAGGGTTCTGGCTTACATTGTCTTTGTGTTGTTTTTGCTTACACAGCAAAAAGCTTGACCTGTTGTTTCAACTTTGTAGTAAGATGTCTGCCTTTAACCACTGAATATTAAAACTTTTCTATACAATTGAGAAAGTTCCATACTACAGGGGGCAAAATGAACCTAAAAAATGTTGAATCTACAGTGAATCTAGAAATTGTTATTCCAGAAGGGATATTAAATATCAGTAAAGAAGGACATGAGCATACCCTGAAGAAAAATGTGCCTACAGTGCTAGGGACTGATTCTTGCAAATTGCTAGAGTTGTTTATTTCCTGATGATAAATTTTAGGAAGATGATTAGTAGCCCCTGTGGCTCTAAGCAAGCCTTAAAATGTCATATATACTTAAATAGAAATTTCAGGTCACTAACCATTCATATATATTCTTCAGTAATTTCTAGGGATGGAAAAATCAGAGTGGATAAATACTTGGCCTTAAAAGGGCATAGTGGGGGTTAAAGTTCTCTCATCCCCTGTTGAATCTGTGCTTGAGATATATATTTAATCATCAAGTTTTTGTTAATTTAAAAATTTTATTACTGTTGTCATAGGACTCAGCCTTATAAATCATGGTACGTAGTTGCTCCATTCTGAAGCCCTGAATTCCAGTGGACTTCTGTGGTCTATAGTGGTAAAGAAAGCATACATCTTCTGCATTTTTGTTGCAAATATTAGAACTGAATAACAGCATAGATGATTTAGAGGGGAAATTTTGTAAAATATTTCTTAATTACATTGGAAAGCCAGATAGATTCAGATGTATAAGGCAGTTTCTTGATGAAAGAAAGCAGCGGTATGTTAGGGACCCTCAAGCTATTCTAGAATAAGCTGACATGTCTGCTTTGTACACTGTAGCTTTGGTGAAGTCTCAAAGCAGTAGTTGCATAAGAAGGTAATTCAGTCTTTTTACCTCTACTCCCATACTAGTGTGTACAGTCCAAAATCAGTCCATTGTACCTTACCTTGGGAACTATGTCTTGTGTTCTACACAGGACAGGTAATGCTTGGCAGGATGTTCTTCTGTAATTTATTATATACCAAAAAAAAACATAGGACACAGTGAAATTTGTTAATGGCCCCTCAAGACTGAAGACTTTCAGTTATGATTTTATGACAAATGTCTTATGCTTGTGCTGAAGTGGAAAGACTGAATATGCGGGTAAATCAGAGAAAAAACAAAACAAAACACAACAACACAACACAACTACTTTCAACACTTTTTGACGATAAAAATTAGAAGACAGTATTTTGTTGATGATGCTTATTGGGTGCCTGACAAACACCTGTATTCTCACTCATGTTTTAGTTTGCAGGAGAAATATACCACTGAGAGTGAGAGCTAGAGCACTGTTAAACATCACTGTCAAAATTAAAAAGTCTGCCAGGACTTTTTGTCTCAATGCATCTACAATCATACTGACCTCATAAAATTTTCTACTCACTCTAAGCCAAAAACACTGCAGGAACCTTATGCCCTGGCTTCTTTCCCAGTTGTTGCTGCATATCCACTCAGGGAAAGCAGTTTCTACAAGGAACAGAGTGCTGCAGCAACCTTTGTTAAAGAAAAGATTTGGACAGGTTCATCCAATATGCTTCCAGGACAAATATAGTCTTCCCTTTCCTCAGTTACAGTTGCAGTTTTGCTGGTGTGTCAAGGATTTGCATGCGGCAGCCCTTCCCCTTAGGCTTGGGGAGCCCATGCCCATCAGATTGTTATAACACCAGTGAAATTTTCTTGAGTCTTATTTCCCTCTTGCACTAAGCATGGACGGCATGTGCAGTCCATGCAGACTATCACCGAACTCTGTACAACACCACATTAGAAAAGGAAGCGTACTGAATCTGCCTATCTTCCTACTGAGA
The DNA here is from genome assembly GCF_018691265.1 of Tyto alba. NCBI lineage: Eukaryota > Metazoa > Chordata > Aves > Strigiformes > Tytonidae > Tyto > Tyto alba. The sequence goes on from NW_024881321.1 coordinate 20,732,180, forward strand.
ATCTGACCTGCAGAAAAGTATCAGTCACCACTGTTGCTCATACTATTACTCATATTCATTTAGAAGAAGTGTGTAGGGAATCACTATTTCATTGCTTCTTGTTAAAAAGTGAGACAGAGATTGCTCCTTTCCTAATACTATCTAGAAGCTTCGCTCAGTTCAGATTAAATTTGGATCTCTGAAATTAAACCTTTGTGAACAAAAGACTTCAGATTTTTTTCTGTGAAAATACTGTAAATCCTTTTGTTGCAAACAGTAATTCACTGATCTCAGCAAGTGTCATTCAAGACATATTTTAAGCCTAATCTAAAAAGGTTTCTGAGAAAATCCTTTTTTGATTCTCAGTAGATATACTATAATCATCATAGAATAGCCCAAGTTGGAAGGGACATCAAAAGGTTGTCGGACCCAAATTTTGATAGGAAAGGAAGCTTATATGAGATTATCTAGCACTCTGTCCAGTTGTACTTTGAAAACCTCCAGTGGTGGGGACTCTACCACATCCCTGGGGATATTGTTCAAGTGAATGGTTGTTTTCACTGTAAAAATAATTTATTTCTTGTATCAAGATGAAACATCTGCTGGTGCAGCTGGTATCCATTTCCCCTTATCTTCACCATGTGTCTCCTTGTGAAGAAAAAGCCTCCAGTCTCTTTGTAGACATCATTTAAGTACTGGAATAATGTGATGAGTTCCCCACTGAGCTTTCTCTTCTCCAGGAAGAAAAGACCTAGATCCTTCAGTCTTTCCTTACAGGGCAGGTTCTCCAGCTCTTCTGTCATCTTTGTGTCCTTCCTTTGGATGATTTCCTGTCTGTCCATGTCTTTCTCTAATTGTGAGGACCAGAACAGGACACAGTACTCCAGGTGTGGCTTGACAAGTGCTGAGTAGAGTGGGATGATCATGTCTCTAACTCTGCTAGTAATGCCCTTGTAGATGCAGCCCAGGATCTGATTTGCCTTTGTTGCTGCAGCAGCACACTGCTGACTCATGTTCAGCTTGTTGTCCACCAGGAGCCCCAGGTCCCTTTCAGCAAGACTGCTCCCCAACCACACAGGTCCTAATACAAAAGATGGGTTACAGCAACCTGAGGGATAGTTGGATGAAGCTGGACTAGCAAATATTAAACACAGTTGGGGACCTTAAAAGTTGATGGCTTATGGTGGAACAATTCCACTAAATGTAGTCCCACAGAAGAATATTCTTCTGAAAATTAGTAAAATTCAAATTCGTAGTCAAAGTTCTCCAAAACTCATAAGTTTAAGAGGTTCTTAATTATTTTAAAAACTTTGATTCAAAGTCAAACCAAACTAGTAATATTCAAAAATCCTAGAAACCCTGTTTTTGAGGAGGAAATGAAGAGTCTGCTCAAATAATTCAGAATAACTGTCCAAGGTCTAAATGGTCAATTAAAGCAAGAACTATATTGAGTAAGTTCACATATTACAGATAAAATACCTTGAGGTGGCATATCCAAGTGCCAGAGATGCATTTTTTCATTTCAGTGGTTAGATCACAGCACTCAGAATTGACAAATCCTTTCACTGAACATCCCTTTGCATTCATGGCTTGAGACTTTTTATGAAAGTGAGTAACGCCCCAAGAAATGTGATGTTCATCTCTCACCTTTAGTTCCCTTTGGAAAAACTAACATCTGGAAGAACTGATTACTGAAATCCTGGCTGTTATTAAGAAAAGAGCAGCATGAGTGATTGCCTTCTGATTATGTGAGCAAAAAGAGGGCTATGGTGACTTATAACTGATATATATTCTAAGAATATATGATGCCCCTATAGTTCAGATAACTTTTGTCAAAATCAGAAAAGGAAGATGTTAAACTTCCCTGAGCTCCTGATTCATACTTCATACTTAGGAGTTTGGCTAAATTGCAGAATTATTTTCTTTACATTTTCTCATCCTTGGCATCGGGTGCTGTAACCAGTAAAGAATAACTCTATCTCAGTTGTCTCATCATATCTGCCAAATTCATTTTATCTTTGAAGTAGATCAGTCCCTGTCATGAACATTATTTTATAAAAGATTTCAAAAAATGTGCAGACTCTTTTGTAGACATATCCCTTGTGTATGAGAAAACAAACATATGTACATACATCTACAAGTATGTGTTTTATGTATAAAATCAAGCTCAAAGAAGCAGTCATTAGTCAGAAGTGTTGTGAAAAATGGGTTTTCCATTTTAATACAGTTGGCATACTGCAGGGAAGTATATTTTGGGGATTACTTACCTGTCACCCCGAATTTCTGTCAAATTGCTTACTGAGGAGCAAACAGCATGACCAATTTAAGCTGTTAAAAATTCAAGTCAATTGAAATATTGTCATTTATGTCTTCTTTTTCAAATCCGTTGCTTCTCAGGAAGCCTTTGCAAATTTTAAACAGTTACTTTTAGAAAGCTCACACCATTTTATTTCTAGTGTTTTATACTTCTGTATCTTCAATTCCATCAAAATGGGTTAAAACTGAGGTAAACCAAAGAACACTAAACATAATGTTTCATTCAGTTTAGGAAACTTAATCTATAAGAGTATGAGGACAAAAATAAAGACAAATATTTCATTCAGCATTATCCAAAAAGACTTAATTAAAAATAATTTTCTGGTCCTTTTCATAAGATGAGAGATATTAAGGTTAATTGTGTGCTTAAATTACAGTTTGAGCATTCTGATTTTTCCTTTTCTTAATCATGACTCTCTAAAGAGGAATAAGCTCTTTCCTTTCTGCCATATACATTGTTGTAGAGGAAAATCTAACCTCCAGAGTCCTACTCTTCAATCTTTTTTTGATTTCATATATTAAAAGCTGTTAGTAAGTTCAGAAAATTTGGAGTTTCTATTGACTACATTCTTACTTATTTAGACTTCCGAGTATATCATGAAAATATGGCTTACCATTCTTTTCAATCAATTTGCTCTCTACTGCTAACCTGTAGAAATTAAGGGGGAGTATTTTTTTTTTTTTTTTAGCTAATGTATCATACACTCCGAGACAGGAGGGTCCAAATGGTATTGCTAAAATGAATAGGGAGCCCAGAGTGCACTTAAGTGGTTGATCACTTATTCCCCATAATTGGAATTAAGAATTAACTCATTCCCTGTTTCCAGACCAGTCCAACTCACTCTCTACCAGACATATCTGTCCCAGAGGCAGTCCGTCCTAGGCAGTGTGAATGCCCACCACACATACCACTCAGACTCAGCACTACGCAACAATAGTTTTACAGCTTGAGGTTATGATTACACTGGCAAAGGTAACATAGACAAGACACAGTATTTAAGCACTGGTGAGTCCATTACCTGTTAGTGCACCCCCTTGGTGCTGGATCAGTAATCATTGCTGCAGTCCAGAGTTGCAACAGCCTTATGTAACATCTTTGCACATTTCCGAGGATAAAATGAGACAGAGAACTACTGATGAAATCACTTGTCTTTTTGAGTAAAATTAATAAATAAATACATCTAACTATAGGGGTCAAGACACACAATGTAGTTTGATTTCAGGATTATAAAATGGATTCCATTTCCTTGTATTGCATGTTAGGCTATGGCTGAGAACAGATAACTGTGTGGGACATAGTGAGAAGGATAGAAGGAAGACAGAGGAGAAGACACTTGAGTAGCTCTGAGGGGGAATGCTGAAAGACTTGTGGGGACCAAGAAGGGGATGAGAACTAAAATACTTACTGAGCACAAGAGTTTTAAAACTGATCTGCACAGTAGATGTATAACAGGAAGTACACATAACCAATAGAAGGTATAGCCAACAAAGCCCAAGACAGAATATTTTAGGGGCAGCAACTTTGTTAAAGAAAAAAGGGGGAAAACCACCAAGGCATGGTGAAGTCTCTTTATAAGAACTTTAAGATCTATTTTATTTCAGGATGCATAATTTATGTAGTATAGTAATAATCTAAAAATTCTTATGCTACTGGGCTCATTCAACAGATGGAGAAAGGAGTAGTTTTGTCTATCTCTTCTTTTTTGACCCAGCTACCCATATTTCTGATGAGGATACAGAACTGTATCACTTTTAGGGCACAGCAGAAGCTGAGTTTGCCATGACTATCTCATACAGGCCTCATTTTGCAAACCTATGTTGGAATCAATTCACTTTTCATGTGATAACCAGGCAGAACCAACAAACCCATGGACTGGCTAGTATTACACAGATACTCAAGGGCAGAGTGGTTGTTAAAAAAATGATCGTTTGGGATTTTTTCCTGGGGAACAAGCTTTCTCAAACATAACGGTCAGCTGCTGGCTGCACAGTGACAGAAGTTTGTTTAGCAATGGTCAATGTCATCTCCAGTTGGTAAGCACATGCCTGCTCTGTCTGGATGTCTGAAATGCCCTGTGAACTCCCACATGACACCAAACATTTTTCTGTAGATATCTGAAAGCTCTCTGTGCAGAGTAATTTGGGTAAAGTTAGATGTTTACAGGCATTTTAGATGTTGTAGGGTACCCTTCCTGATTTCAAGATGCAACTTCACAGATATCCCATAGATCCTGTGCCAGAGATGCTGGGTCTGTGCAAATATCTCAAGTAATCTAGGGTATTTAATTACTCTAAATATATATGTTTAGGCATTTCGCTTTTCTACAGTCATATATTTAAATTTATGTGTATATAGTCCAATACTGAGAAATATCATGAAGGATTTAATTTTGTCCTGTAGTGGATTCATCTGAACTATTTTTGAACTTTGTGTCAGAATAAAATGAACTGAGTCTTAAAAATTGTGGGATCGTTTTTGAAGGACAATAGCCATGTTAGACAAGAGCAAGATTTTGGCTACATCACAAAAGGGACACAAAAAGAGGAGGAAGAACTGAGAGTGCTGTCCAGCTGGTGAATGATGAGAACATCTTGACATTTGTCAGCCAGAAGCCTTGGGAGTAGCAAATAGAAATGTAAAAAAAAAAAAAACAAGATAAGGATGCTGAGCTTTGTCTGAAGAAAACATGCTAGGCTACGGTTGATGGAAAACATCTGGTCGTTTCTTAAAAAGTGGAAAGTTTTCTTCCTTGAGCTAAAAGTGTATAGAACATTGTGTTTGTGCTTTTGAGATTTAATTAACCAATAGGCTTTAGGATAGCAGTAACTAACTTGTACCCAAGAGTTGTTGGGTGTATTATGGATAGGGGGTAATAACCAATCAAATGTTAGTCTTAGGCATGTGAACAGTGTGTGAAGAATGCATGTAACCAATCAAGCCTTTTGTTTATGTGTGATCAGTTGCTATAAAGATTTATAAACACACTTGTATAGACAATAAAGGGATTTCAATTTCTGACTCTTATAGAGTTGCCAGGGTCCATAATTCTCCTCAAAAAAATGCTGTTTGTTTTTTTTTTTTTTTTTTTTTTTTTTTTTTTTTTTTTTTTTGCACTTTAACACTAAAGATGACCCTGTGTTTTGACAAAAAGAACACTTAATCTTACAGGCTGTAATTACATGAACGAATGTTGAATTGCTTATGGCAGTATACATGTCTTTTATAGACTCTGGAAAACAAAAAATTAAAGACTGTCCTGAAATAAAATGTTTTCAAACACTGTAACAGCAACATACCTCAGAGGAAAACCTCATAGGAAAGAAAGATGAACGTATTTTAAAACACAACTGGTTTCAGTCTCTCATACTCTCATACCCACTAGCCCCAAGACACAGGTAAGCTGTTTGCAAGTGTGCAGGCACCAAGACACCTGTATCCAGGTAGCCTGTGCAGGGTTACCTGCAACGACATAGAGGAGCCAGGGCATTTGGGGTTGAGACCCTCCCCACATTTCCTGAGTTCCTCCTGGGGACATGCTAGTTTCGGATTTGTCTCATTGTAAATTTTAGGAGCTGATAATGATTAATCTCTCTATCCTGCCCCACCTCTGTGAATCATCAGGATTTAGTCCCTGCTTCTGTTTCAGATCTGGTTGTCCTGAGAAATTGCAGGCAGTAGTGTGCCAGGATCTTGTTGACACACTACTGTAAGTGTTTGCAACACATGACATTTTAATAACCCTTATCCCTTTGATATTTTGCCTCTATGTGTTCACATTCACTCTCCATAAAGACCAATATAAAATATTTTTACTGCAATTTTCCACTATTCCAAAAGATTCCCAGGCATTGACTTCCTAATGCACTGTCGCATTTTGATACCTGCTGGCAAAAAATCTGAAAGCCACATTTTCTGATTCGTAAGTTTCTTCTCAAAAGTTTATCATGCTCCTGGTGTTGCCTCTCAGTATTTCAGCAGTATAGTATGGTAAATTTACCATTTTCCTGGCCCAGGATTACAAATTAAGACTACAATTCAGTTCCTTCTATGCAATCATTTCACCTCTAAATTTCACTTTGTTCAAGCCTTTATACTGTCCCTCTCTTTCTAGGAATCAGCTGAGCTTCCTGGTAGACCTTCCCACTTTTTCATTCTCAACAACTTACCTTACATTATCACTTTTTATCCATGACAAACTGGAAAGAAATTTGAGAGGAAAGGGAAGCAACCCTGGTCATTGATAGGACAGACAGAAAGAAACTTATTCAGTAATGAAAATAAATTATTTCACTTGTAGATAATATTCTAAATATTCTTTCAATCATATTTAACATGGACTACTGCACTGGCTAATCAGAACTTGTTTGATTGTAATAGAGGTGTCAGCTGACATAAGATAAAGACCTTGATGGTTCTATATGTGGGAAAAAACACTTAATGATATCAGTTCCTGAAGGGCAGGGACATCCTAGATCTGCCTTGCTGTAGGGGCAGGAAGCAGACTGTGCTTTCACAAATCTGTATCAGAGGCTAGCTGGTATGATGCTGGCCAGTGCCATTATGCTTCAGGCAGGGAACAGGCAGAAAAAGTAGAATAAATCACCAAAGCAGAAATATCCTTGCTGATTGTGTGGCTGCAGATGCCCTAGTCATAGTCTAACAGATCTCTGGTCTTACCAAGATGTAAAGGGACACCTCCAGGGAATAAACCACAGGGAAAGGAACAACCCTTTCCCATGGGGATGCTGCATGAACAGGGGGGAGGGTGACTCCTGTTAGCAAGAACAAGTGGACCTCCGAGCAATAGAGGGTGTGCCTGGGTCTCTGATCATGCTCTTCACCTCACAGAGCACTCTAGTAACACGGACTCTTGGCACTCAGTGCCAATCTGGGCAACTGCCAGACTCTCTGTCAGACTCTCTCCTACTTAGGTACATTTGCCCTTGGTTGCCTCTTTTGGTGTCATTGTCAGCCTCAGATGCTGTGGCCACCAGCCTGTTTGCTTCTCCAGGCCGTGGCACCTCCTTGTTTGTTCTTCCTGTGATGCCAGGCACCCACTGGTGCTGCTCTGCTTTGAGGGACACTGCCACCATATAGGAGTGTGACTACTGTGCTGTCCTGGGCACCAGTAAAAGGATATCTGGGTCTGCTGAGTCCTCCAGGCTAGAGTCAGTGGCCCGGACAGTGGTCAGGGTGGGGTTGGAAGAATCTATCTGCCCAGGGGAGGGCTGGAGGAACCACTCTGAATTCTCCTGCCCAGGGTGTGTGAGACTCTACTGCTGACCTTCTTGTCTCTCTTGGCATCCCCCAGCACACAGTCAGAGCTGGCCAACACCAGCAAAGCCAGCCAGGCTGCCTCATCCCACACCTTTCCAGCTCCTGAGAGCAGTAGCAGGTCAGACCAGACTGGACCAGACCAAAGGTCAGGCCACTCCCAGATACAATGCTGGCTACAAAATCCTTACAGATGGCCCCTGAAGAGACAGCACTTCCCCACCTCAATCAGACCCCCCTTGGCAGCTCTTCAAGCTGAAGCTTGTGGAAGCCCGAAGGCATGGCAATGGTACACAGACCCTGCCAGAAGGATTTGCCATGGGGCTGGTGGCATGTGCCCAACCTGGTGTACTGCCTCACCTGAGAGGGACGCTGTCCTCCAGCCACAAAGAACTATGCTGGTTCTTTGTGTCAGTAAAGAGAATTATATTCTTGTATTGTGGCAGGAGCTATGAAATTCAAGCTTTACGTGAGATTTAAGGATGAAAGTCCACTTTGTCCTATGGTTAAAATTGCGGTGCTGCTGGGCTCAGGCTAAAACCAATTTCACTAAAGTCATGAATTCCTGGGTGGCCCAGGAGATCCCCAGTTTGTTTCTGCATTCTGAAGAAAGGGATAGATTCCAGATTATGAACCAACTTGAGTCCAGTCTTCATCTGCTAGCTGGAGACAGAACATGTTTTCACCTGTTAAATCTTTGTTCAAACCACTCATCTGGTAAACCTCAACAACTTGAATTTGCAAAAAAACATTCTGTCAGAGTAATGTAATTTCTTTTTGGTTTAACAAAATATAAAGTCACCTGGTGCTTGTGCTACTTTCTGCTCTTACACATTTCTTATTTTAAAACATTATATTTAATAACCAAACTAGCTTTGTGATGTATCATGTAGAATGTAACCATAAACATAAGTGGTATTACTTTGAACTAATATGGACCTACTGTGATGGTTTGGGCTAGATAGAGTTAATTTTCTTCATACTATCTAGTAAGGGGGTATGTTTTGGATTTGTGCTGAAAGCAGTGTTGATAAAACAGAGGTGTTTTCATTGCTGCTGAGCACTGCTTATACAGAGTCAAGGCTTTTTTTGCTGCTCACACCACCCCAACTAGTAGGGTAGTCTGGGGGTGCAATAGAAATTGTGAGGAGGCACAACCAGGACAGCTGACTCCAGCTGACTAATGGGATATTCCATACCATATGACATCATTCTCAGCAATAAAACTAAGGGGGAGGTTGGCAGGGGAGCCACTGCTCAAGGACTGACTGGGCATCAGTCAATTAGTGGTGAGCAATAGCTTTCATTTACATCATTTGTCCTTCTTGGATTTTATTTCTCTATCTTTTTTATCTTCTTTTTTCATTACAATTTATTGCTGTTGTTAGTGTTATTATTAGTAGTATTCAATTATTAAACCTTTTTTTTTATCTCAATCTATGAGTTTTCTCACTTTTACACTTATGATTTTCTCCCCCTGTCCCACTGTGGAAGGAGTGAGCGAGCAGCTGTGTGGTTCTTAGTTGTCAGCTGGGATTAAACCATGAAACCTAATTAAGCTATGATTTTTTTTTTTTTTTATGAGAATACATCCCAATATATTAGTTCTTAAAAGAAGGCACTGTGTGCTTCTTTTAGCAGAGTTTCAGATCTTGTCATCCTCTTTGTTGAGTAGGTTAGCTTTCTTAGCCAGCTATCCCACTAGTATCTTGTAGAGAGAAGATTTAGTTTTCTTTGTCTAATTTTGATTTTGCCTGATCAGGAATTTTTTTGGTGTAAATAAACTCTAGAAAAAAAAAGATTTTTACCTCTGTGTATGCTCCTGTATGTGTACAAGTGTGGGAACGAGTCTTTTGTGTAGCGTTTTTTTTCAAATAACATTGTGATATAAGAAGAAACAAGATAAAAACTGTGTCATCCACCTAAAACAACCTGTCCTTCAGACCCTTCAATATTATACATGCCATGCTTGGCTGATTGCTTCCCTCAAGTCTCCTGTCACATAACAAATGGAAAGAGATCCTTTCTATAACACAGAGCAAATGTTGCCTCTAGGTACAATACTGTGACATTTTATGAAAAGATATCTTTTTTTAGGATGTCAGATTCTCAGTGATTTATTATCTGAAGTTTTTATTTTCATGTTCCTTTTCATCTGTTAGTTTGACTATTATATGTTGATACATGTTTACCTCCAGCACAATTTCATTTAGTTAAGACAGATAAACTTCTCTTTACTAATAGTAATAGTGAAAAACCTTAATGTTAACCTACTATTTCTGTCCAAAATCATTTACTCATACATGGTGCTGAGACTATTGGAACTTAACTTATTGCAATTAGCTCAATTACAGTTTAAAAGCAAGGACTTCAGAAACATATTTTGTAATGATACAGTGAACTCAATGGAAATAGCTTTACCACTGTCCCATTAATTCTTTATCTAGGGCTCTTGTATGTTGCAACACCTGTGAAAGAATCATGGAATCAAAAGCTACACAGAAAACTGTTTTCCTTGATGCAAGCTTTAGGCAATGTGGGTTAGTTCATTCCTTATTTATGAAGTTACTACGAACTCTTGGCATGCTTGTAAAAATGGAAATAGTAAGTGGGAAAATCAGTGTTATGCAGGACTCAAGGTAGTATCCGTGTTTCTACAAAAATACCCAAAATAGAAAGTCATGAAAGAAATATATGATGTAACTTTGCCTGGAATCCATTACAGAGATCATTGTGGAGCTATATAGGCCAGGTATTTCCCCTAGTTATTTCTAGAAAAATGTTAGATTTTGGGACATTTCAAGTAAATTCTCAGCAGTTTGACCGGCAGTGAAAAGTAAAAGTATCTCTTAGTATAAGTTATTTGTTTTAAAAATATGAAGAATTATGTATTAGAATAGTGTTGTGGTTTGGGCCTGATTGGCAACCAACGACCGCAGCTGGTCACCCTCCCTTCCCCCTCCCCACCTGGGAATGGGGGAGGGAATTAGAGGGGTAAAGGGAGACTCGCAGGCTGAGATAAGAACAGTTTAATAATGGCAATAAAATGAGAACAATAACGATGATGGGGGAAAACAAAAGAAATATATAAACAGGCAATGTACAGCGTAATTGCTCACCACCCGCTAACCAATATCCAGCCCGTTCCCAGCTAGCGACCCCGAGATACCAAGATCCCGCAATCGCAATCCCGGAAGTGAGAGAGAGCTCCTTCCCAACCACCCCTCCTTTATATAGCGAGCATGACGTTCCATGATATGGAATATTTCATTGGCCAATTAGGGTCAGGTGCTGTGGCCGTGCTCCCTCCCTGTTCCCTGTGCCCTTGCGCAGGGGCAGGACATGGGGAGTCGGAGAGTCCTTGAAGTCTTGGTAGCAGCTGAAAACATCAGTGTGCTATCAGCATTCTTCTCATACCAAACCCAAAGCTAAATCCAAAACACAGCACTCATCTAGTCCCTGAAGAGGAATATTAACTCTATTTCAGCCCAAACCAAGACAAATAGTTAGCCTCAAATGGTTAATTTCCTTTTTCATAAATTTCAGCCAAGTTACCATGTCCCAATACACCCTGATTTCTTGGTGTCACTAATCAATAAATCCCTACAATGGAAGAAGGATAGACAAGGACAGTATGTTCATGAAATTGAGGGAAAATTGTAAGGAATGACTGACCATAGCTGTTTTAAATAAAGATGAAATATCTCATCACAAAGTGAACTAGTGGTGTCTTTTACTTTATATAAGCATCTACAAAAGTTCAGTGGATCAGCTGGCTATATTAGCTGACCAAAACAAGCAGTTATATCAGCTGAGTGAATCAGCCAGCTGTGTTATTGTTTGTCCTTGAGTTAACCAAAAGATAATAAATATCTTCCTGAGTTAGACCAGTATGGTGAGTCAGATGGTATATATGGCTTAGTCCAACGTGCAGGATAAAAAGTGAACAGTTGACAAAAAGAACTGGAAGAGAACAATGGTCTTGAGCTGGTTTAAACACATATATTCCTTACCAGATTTTGTGGATACCCATCATTGTGATGGTGAGTATATTATAGAGCATGAGAATCATGTTTATATTGTAACTCAAATGTATATTGTGATTGTTATATTCTCTTAAGCATAATTAGTGTTTGTAATACGATTTTAATACATTGCTGTATTGTTCTGCTAAATCAAAATCCTCTGTAACATCAAATTTCTTCAAGCAAATACATTTGGTATTACACTTCAATATTTGGTTTGTTGCTATCTTGTCTTTATGTATAAAGAGCAAGCCTGGATTCCTTTCCATTGGAAGCACCTTCATAGAAAGCTTTTCACGGACTATGAAACCTCAAGCCTCTCCATTATGCTGTCAAACCTGAGCTGAAATGCAGAAGAAGAACACAAAATTTTGAGGAGGCAGAGCAAGTGAAAGAAAACATGGCTATGTAACTTAGTAGTCACACCATACAGCGGAAAAATGCCTGGATTCATGGTTCGCAATCAGGTGTTTGCTTATACATTTAGCTAATGACTTTTTAAAGCATTATCCTTCTGATGGAAAAGGATAAGGAAGGTCATACACACAAACTTATGACATAAAACTATTAGCATTACCTCTTAAATTAAAAATCTTCATGTTGTTTTCCCAATGAATAACCATAAGTATTTCTGGAGATAATTGACTAATTTTTTGAGATTTCAAAATAGAATTGTCCTCAAAACCTTTCCTAAGTAAGTCTTCACAGCTTTCTGCTTTCTGTAAGTAAATATAGTATGTTGTCTATCACTCCTCTGGAGTTATAATGCACTTACCATCATAATGCAGATACCACTTTCCAAGGCAGAGAGATATTTTCTAGTACGTAATGTTTGAAGGCCTAGTTCCTTTATTGGATTTAAGTTCTGAATCTATTTTTTTCCATATTATTAAAACCCAGCAGGGCCAAAATCATTTAGGAAAATAATGCCTTAATCTTCCTTGAAGATTATCTTATAGCTAGGAAAACTCTTGGGGAACAGTTAAAATATACTATTTTGAGCTGAAAATTTTCTTAGTACCTCCTCCTACAGTAATTTCTTCATATCTTTTTAATGTGGGAAATAACATATATACTTCAAAGAATTTTTTTAGCTATGTTGTGATTCAGTTTTCTACTCTGAAGCTTATTTTACCTGGAGCAGTTTCTTCAAGTCCACACAGTCTCCCCTTGTATTCCCTTCACTGCACTGTAGAAGTTGAGAGGTTCTTTAAATGAGACCCTATGCCTTTCCTTCCTCTTTGTTGTAATTTCTCTTCAAAACAGTATTTCAGCAGCCATTTATTCTTCTCATTATGGGCAAAATAATGAATGTGAAATCCCATGGACTCTTAGCTGTAGAGTCTAGAAAACAGTATATGAAGGAATTTTAATATTTTATTAACATTTTAATTGTGAAGAATTCAGCAAAACCAAGTAGTTTCAAAGATTCTAAAACCCGAGCAGATGTAGCATCTTCTTTTTGAAGATGTTAAAACCACTCTGAATAATAGATGAAGGATGGAGAAGTATAATAATGTTGGCAGCCTTTCATCTCTCAGTTACTAATTCAGAACTAACCTATAACAATATTGACCTTATTGACCAGAAGAATATGTGAAGTGATTGTTTAAAATATATTATGACCTCAATCCTCTCCTTACCTCGTCTGACAACATCATCATGCTAGTAGCTGTTTTACATTATCAGCCATTAAAAATTATTTTCATTACATTCTTAAAGCAGTCAAAAGAATCTAATATTAGAAAACACAATGTTACATTAATGCCTGCAACACATTAATAATAATGACAACAAAATTAGGGTAAAATAAGGTAATATTTTTCAGACATGAATGTAAGTATAAGCACAAAATCTCTATAATATGTAACTCATACTGTATTTGAGGGGGGAAAATTCCTTTAAGTTATTAATTTAGGACCACTGGAATAGAATAGACTATTTCAGTTGGAAGGGACCTACAATGATCATCTAGTCCAACTGCCTTACAAGTTTAGGGCTGACCAAAAGTTAAAGCATGTTGTTAAGGACATTGTCCAAATGACTCTTAAACACTGAGAGGCTTGAAGCATCGACTACCTCTCTAGGAAGCCTGTGCCAGTGTTTGACCACTTTCTCAGTAAATAATTGTATCTGTTGTCACTTATGTTTGATGTGATCTTGAGGAGCTGCTGTCAGCTAATAAAAAGATGATGTTTTATGTGACAAGAAAAAATGTTCACGTTTTGTCCTTGTCAACTCTGCTAGGTTACCAACCAAAATAATAATGTTTCTATAATGCTAGAAAGGAAGTGACAGAAATGCTGCTGAGCATACAAACCACAACTTCCCTGTAACTTATGGATAAAACTGTATTATTCCATAGTATAATATGTGTACCTGGAAATACTCAGATGACATTGTGATTTTCTTACCAGAGTTAGTTTAAATTACTCAGCAAAACAAATAAATACATTATCTTTCCTTTAGGAATGAAAAAATGATGTAATTAGAAAAGTGGAAGAAAAACAGAAATGTTCTATCTTCTCTAAATGTTTTCATTAATATGGCATCTTGATAAATACTAATATGTACTGATATACACAGTTATTTGTTTATCTGATTATTATTCTGGGGTGAAAGAATAACCTCAAGACACATATGATAAGCTTTAGTAATAAAATACCTGCTGGGTCTCTACAAGATACCTTTTTCACTCGAATTTCTAAAGGTACTTCTTATCAGACTGGCTCACAATGACCACTCTTCAAAGACAAGTTATTGACATTTGGCCTGTGTATGTCAGGTTGTCTTAGTCTGTTGCATAACTACAAAATTAACTATTTATCTACTAACATTCCTTGCTGACACATATCAACCAGGTGTGAACAGAAGAAAAAGATTGATGTATTCATTCAGATTTGGCTCGGGAAAACACTGTCAAGGTACATGTTTAAAACATAACCAGACCCCTAACTCCGAGTGTTTTTTGTCTTGAGAGTCATTGGACAGAATGTTTTCTTTCTGTAACAGTACCCCATATTTAAAAGCTGGGTTAAGTTAAGAAGAATAATTTTTCCATTCTTCTTAAAGAACTTGTAATGCTCCATAGACAATATAACTCAGAATTCGTTCAGTTATGGAGAAGGAACAGAAGGGAGTTGGACTTTCTAACCACTTGAGAAGGTCACAGGCCTGGGAGAACTCTTCTCTGAAAATGTAATTATAAATTAAACAGGACCTGTTTGCACTAATACAGGTAGGGTGAATCTCTCAGAATGGAAGAAGGGAAAAATATTTCTCTGTCCCTCAGTTCAGATGTAAATGATAACATCCAAGATTATTAACACAACAGGATGCACAGACAAAGTAAAAACTATATATGCCAAGGAATCCTCTTTAGATAAATCTGAAGAATAGAATTAACTAAAAAGAAAACATAAAGTAGAAATGGAAGAAGAGAAAATTCTATTATAATTATCCCCAAGGCTATTAAAAAAAATACAGTTTTTAATATAGTAACAGGAATAATGTGAATTATTTCCTCAAAATATTTTATTTACTACCTTTTAAATTTACCTCCAGGTAAACTCTAGTAAACAACAGGAAAAATAAAGTAGCCCCTTGTACCACTAACTTACTATCAGAAATATTCAATCTTTGCTTCCTAATTTAAAATTATGGTGTTGAAGAAAATTAGTCTTGAACAAAATAGTTATTCACATTAATTTGTTAAATACATCCATTTCATGTTTATCTGAAACCTATAGAACTCACTCATGAATAGGCTATTGCCTGTAAAAATAGTGTAAGTGTAGTCATCCCAGATAAACCTACTTTATAGTAAAGTATGGATGCATATCTAATAATTCATTCCATGGTCTCAGAATACTTTGAATATTGTATTCTCATACATTATTTATTGATCTATTCATTTGATTCTATTATTGTGAGAGGACATGGTCCATGGGAATTTTGATCTATACATTAATAATGAAAATAATTAAGCTTCATTTTTGCTCAAATGAACCTCACATTATTGAATGAAGTATTTGTTTTTCCATATAAACTGAAATTTAATAGAACTTGGGCATCAGCATTTTTAACCACTGCTATTGTAAAAATACAGATTTTTCTTGTGAATAATTGCCACATAAATGCAGATGATTAATAAAGCACACTGCAAATTTGCTATTTAGCTTTCATGTAAATTGTTATATGTGTAGAAGAAAAAACAGAAAATGTACAAGGAACAGAATCTGTAAAGTAGACAATGGCTACTCACAACATTTAACCATACCCAGAGATAATCTTTTTTCCCCAACTGTAATGCCAGAAGACTATGTGGTGCAAAGAGCTAATTCCCTTTTATTAAAGCTAAAGTACTAATTGACATTGGTAAACAAATAAGATAGAAAAATTTGTAATCTTTTGACTGAACTGGTAGTATAGAAATTAATTAATAAGCCCACTGTAACATGTGGCACAGGAATTAGTAAGCAACAGACATACCAACTGTAAGGGGTGTTGTAGAATGAAGTGCCCTTAAACTTCTCAGGCCTCAGGGCTACACTTTTCCACTAGAACTTCAGTTTCATGTCACTGAGGTGTATTTCGATTTTGATTCACAATACTTTCAATTCATCTAGTCTTATTTTACATAACTTTACCGTAAAGTTTAAGCATTGATTTTGAAAGGGAGCTACAGGGCTGACCTTAATGACCCTGTTTGTCATCTTGTTTTTAATATGAGCCCCAGTGTCCTCAGCCTTCATCTTAGTCCAGATATCACTTCAAGCATCAAATGTAATGAGATATATTCTGATTTTTTTCCCCAAGAAACTGTAATCCTAGACCAAATATTGACCATAAACCCATCTTTTTTTCTTATTTTGTTCCCTTTATTTCCCCTTTATTTCTCAAAAAAAAAAACCCCACAACATATTTTTTTATATGACTTTGTATTGCTTACAATTGTGGAAACAGATAATATTTTCCTTTTTATTATTATATCTTTGATTATTAACAGTTTTTCAATAGTTAATAGTTCTTTGATTTCATTAGTTCTCCAGTGAGTTTGATTTTTACAGATAACAGTTTCTCCTCCACAGATATTTTCAGATGCTGCAAAGTGACATTTATTTTCAGCTGTCATGTAAATACTTGGTGTCATGTAATTGATGTGTTTTTTATCAACTTTGCAATTGCTGCCAAGTAATCTGATCAATGTGAAAATATGGATAACACTAAATTGATTTAGCTTCAGTACAGCTTGGATTGTAAACCCAGCTTTTATAGATATACATTCAGATTTAGTCTTTAGTGCAGTGGATCTACACTTTGTTATTAATGAATAAGTAAAAGATGGAACAATATATGTTGTATACCTGGAGTAAACAGTTTATTGTCTCTAATACATTATTGATCTTTTTAGCACTAAATTTAGACTTAATTGGTAAATAAATGCTACTTTAGACTTTGTTTCATATGCCTTCAAATACAATAGCAGGATGTTTTCTTTACAACTCGTATATAACAATTTCTCTCTGCCACTCCTTCCTTCCCACATTTCTCTTCTGTTTCACTGTGGGCTCTCCAGGGGTGGCAGTTCCTTTGGGAATATCCATCTGCTCCAGCACAGGTCCTCTTTGGGCTTCAGAGGGATCTCTGCTCTAGAATCATGGAGCACTGCTTCCCCCTCCTTCTAACTCTTTTTGTTTCCTTCTCCTCTTTCTGTGATTCTTTCTGCCATTTCTTAAACACGTTTCCTCAGAGGTGTTACTATCTTGTCCAAGGGGCTCAGTTGTCCCCTGAGGTGTGTTCATTGGAACTGGCTGTGTCTGGCATGGGACAGTCCCTGGCCTCTCCTCACAGAGGACACCCCTGCAGCCCTGCTAGTTATAGCTCTGGCAGAAGACCATGGTTTCTTATGGTATGGTTATATATCCAGAAGTACAGATCTGGGGTTTTCAATTAATATTTCTGTGATAACCTTAAGAGACAACTAGTTTCCATTAAAAAAAAAAAAAAAAAAAAAAGAAGAAAAAAACCACAACAAACAGTACATTGGATCACTGGACACAATCTTTTTTATTACTCATGTTTACTACTTTTCTTTTTCTTTTTCTTTTTTCCCCCCATGTGTCCCTCAGGAAATGGGAGAGTGAGAAGGGGAGAACCAAAACACACCACTGTTCAGGTAGCATCAATTAAAAAAAAAAAAAAAAAAAGAAACTGTCTCTAAAATTCCAGAAACTGCTAGACCTCTTGCCACCTTGTATTTCCAGGAGGAAACAGCTGCACATATTTTCCACTGTAGTTTAATTCCAACAGTCTTTATAACACAATGAAGAATTGCTCACTCTCTATTAATGCAATTGCTCTTCCTTTCTTACTCTTTTTTCCACAGACTTAATCAATAGGAGGAATGAGTTTTTTAATATTTTTGTTCACCAGTGTTCTCATTCCTTCTGCTTCCTTATATTTAGTATTCAGATTTCACCAGTTTTTTTCTCACTTATACATACATTAACCCACAATAGCAACAGTCACAGGAGAGAAGGGGCAGAGAGGACTAATTCCAACCTGTCAAGTCCATCCTGGCCACCTGAGAGATACCTGCACTGTCCCTGCCATGGCCATGGTGCCATAGGGAAAGGTGGAGACAATTAGTGAAAGGGGAACTAGGGATCTAATAACAAATTGGGATCCACAGCTCATTAATTAATCAAGAAAAAGAAGCTTCTCCAGAATATGATTCAGCTCAATAAATATTTCCTCTAGAGGTTGCCCTGGCTGATCAGTAGATATGATGTTTAAGCTGCAAACAACTAAAATAGTTTATGATCCTGACATAAATGGCTTCAGCAAGTAACACCTCTTTAAAGTGTTCCTCAGACTCTTGTCATGGTCAAGGGAACTAACATCTCAAAGAACAAAATATAAAATCCCAGGAAAAAAAGTCATGATAACACTTGAATCACATCTGTCTTTTTACTAGATTGTTCTTTTTCTTTAGGTAAATTTTGTAAATTTGAGATCAATCTTATCACTTACATGATCGTGGAATCTATATTAGTTTTCTTCTTCAATCAGTGAAGATGGCTTCAGAAGTAAGAAAAGGGGTACTGGAATATCTGAAACACTAAAATAAAAATGTGTGTCATGGTTTGAGCCTGGTTGGCAGCTAAACACCGTGCAGACACTTTCTCCCACTTCTCTTCCAGCAATGAGAAGAGACAGAAAAGACAGACTTGGGGTTCAAGTTAGGACCGGGAGGGGGAGATCACCCATTATGGTCACAAGAAAAAGGCAGACTCATTAGGGGAAGGAAAAAAAAGAACATATATTTATTATAGACACTACCAACACTTAACAGAGTAGGACAGGGAGAAGCATTGCCACATCTTGAGAACACCCTCCCCCCCACTCTTCCCTTCTTCCTGGGCTCAGTTCTGCTCCCAATATCTCTAACTCCTCCCACCAGTGGCACAGGGACAGGGAATGGGGGGTGCAGTCAGTACTGCTGCTTTTTCCATCTTCGTGGGGGGAGCTTCTGGAACTTGTTCCTCCTGCTCCATCGTGGTCTCCCTCTCACAGGAGACAGTCCTCCACAAAATTTCTCCGACATAAGTCCCTCCAATGAGCCACAGTGTTTCCTTACACAGCTCCAGCATGGGACACCAACTTTCTCCAACTGGAGTCCCTCCCACGCTGAAGCCCTTCCTGAGCTGCTCCAGTGTGGGACAAACTTACATGCTGCAATCCTCCCTGCACTGAACTACAAGAGTGGGCTCTACCTTTTCCCACAGACCCCAGCCTTCTTCGGGCACAGCACCTTGATCATCCAGGCAAAACACAGGCCATAAATCAGTGTCTGCTCCACCATAGATCTTCATGGGTGGCAGGGGGGGCCACCCTGCCATCTCACCACACGATACAGGGGTGTCTCTGCTCCAGCACACCTCTTCCCTCCTTTCTTCCTCCATTCCTTCACTGATCTTGGGGTTCATGTAGCTGCCACTACTCCTCCTCACAAGCCTTACTTCCTCACCACTTACCTTCTTAAATACATTATCGCAGAGGTGCAGCTGATTGGCTCAGCTTTGGTGCAGAGGTGGAGCTGACTTGGAGCTGGGGGAGCTTCGAGAAGCTTCTCAGAGGGTGCCACCCCTATAGCCCCTTCCCCTGCTACCAACAAACCTTACCACTCACTCAAACCCAGGACAATGTGTCAGAAGAAATAATACTCAAACCCAAGGAGTTTAAGTTCATGTCCATGTCTGAACCCTGGAGTTAGAAAAGCTTTGCAGCTCCCAGGTCTGAGGAGACCTGGGCCAGAATCTGACTAGAGGTCAGAGTGAGACCTGGGCAAGTTCAGGGCCTCAGCATTCTCTTGTGGTGTTACAGTGACAGATGAGGTACAGCCTGGGAGGTAAACCTAGCCACTTTACAGTATAACAGCTTCTGAAGGGAAGCACAAGAGAATAAACAACATTGCTGCCTTAACATCACCTGTCTTCAGTTCTGTTTACTTATGATTTTGTTTACCAAAGTCAAGCTGATTCAGCTTAGAGATAACAAAGAAAACTCACACACACACACACACACACAAATACTGGATATGAGAAAGACCTCAGAACAATTAATGTAATTATAAAAAGGTAATGCAAGAATTTACATTGCAGAAAGTCAGTCTGATTATCATGTGGTTATCTATTTATTCTCTAGGCAAAACAATGTCAGCAAAACAGAAAAAAAATAAAAAAAGAAAAATTAGAAGAGGTATTTGTGGACTTGTCTTCTCTGAAGCTAGAAATTAAGAAGGTTCCAATACCCACATTTCATGGCCTTGAAGAAACTCTGAGAATAAGAAAATGCACTGGGATTGGATACAATATGAACACTACAGATATTGGAAGGGAAGGGAAATTATATGGAGTCTGGGTTCTTAATACAGTCCTAGTCTAGTACTGCTTGATCTCCGTTTTTAGCAATTCCAGCAGGCTTTAGGCACCAGAAATTCAGGAAACTGAGATCTTGTCCTGTTTTTAGTTTAAAAAACATGTAATAATGTAACACACTCAGCCTACACTGAGTTTACAAAATGAGCCCAGTATTATGACATACTTATTTTCTACCACTGTTATCAAAAGAATTGGACCATGAAACCAAGGTGATAAAAAATGATAGTTGAACTAAAGAAACAACTGCAATATTAAATGAAGCATCTAAGTCATATTGTCAACTCTCATTTGACCTTTTTTTCACAGTGGGATTTTTAATAGACTGAGAGACAGTACTAAAGTAATGTGCTGTGCTTTCAGCTGAAAAACATATTAGTGTTGGCATAGATTTCATGACCCTGAAGAGTTCAGATATGTACCTAGCACTCAGAACTAAATCTCTTCTCCCTTTGTCCTTTTGAAGTTAACTCGATTCTTTTTTTTTTTTTTTATCATTGCCATACTGCTTTTCTTTGTTGTTTCTCAGAGATCAAAAGCTCTTGTTTAAAAACAAAAGGAAAATTAAGCTCACTTAATTTTTATGAGGGTCCACTAACACAAAAACATAAATGTAGAGTATTGAATTTATTTTAATTCTGGAAACTTTTACATGCATACTTACATGAATAGATCTATTAGCATGAATTGCATTGTTAACGTACTTACAGTTAAACATTTATTTGAAAAGTAGGATATTTCTTGTACTGATAACATAATAAAGACCACAGTGCATATGCAGGTACACTGGAGTGAAAAATTGTGCTTCAGTGGCCTAATACCCTAGAAATACTTATCTCTTCCTATGGAGAAGATACTGTTTATATAGCTGTCACATTTATTCCTGTCTTTCTTTGGGGACCATATGCAAATGATTTCTACAGATACTTTAAAAAGCCTTTGGAATTTGATATCTGGTATAGAAATGCAACCTGGTAAACCCCAGAGTAATCACAGAACAAGACAGAAGATACCCTGAATTGCGGAGCCGCGGACGAACGACACGCCGAGACGGGTTCAGTGTGGGTGATAGAGCATCAATCAACGTGTGTGTTTATTGGTCCAGGGTACATATATTTATACAGACAATGATAATTATTATGCCTACTAGTCACTAGCTGATTGGCTTAAGCTCTAAAGGTCGTATTCGCACGGTCCACCTACTTGCAGTTAGCTTACAGCACAAGCTTCTCATAACGCTAAGTTTCTCATGCTACTATTTCTGATTCCTGTTGACTTGTTTTCGATACACGACAGTACCGTAACACAATGTTTCTCAGACCACCGTTATCATAACACTAGGTTTCTCAGACCACTATTCCTAATTCCCCTTAACCTGTTTTCGACACACCACGGTACACAGGGCTGAAGCGTCCTTGACATTCCTCCTGTATCAGCAGCTGCGAGCAGCTGCAGGCAAACCCTAGTGGGGCCCAGCATCAGCAGCTAGAGCAGGCTCTGATCATACAATTGCTCGGTGGGCTCAGGACCCTTGTCTCTGAGCCATTCTCCAACACTGAATAACTATTTCTAAACAGTAAAATAGCCCAAATGAACAGCAAGGATAGTACATGTTTTATTCTTTTCAGATAAGCAGAATAAGTATTTCACAGTTATAAACTGAATAAAATTATTGTTGTTTCCCCTCTTCAGCTCCATATCTGGATTACAAATCTTTTATGTAAAAAAGAAAATATATACTAATTCTTGGAAAAATAAATTAGATAGAAAGATGTACAATTTCACAAGCCTGAGGAACCTGAGGCTAACACTTGTATCTTCCCCTGTGAAGTTGTATGTAATTATATCAAAATAATATAAAATATGACCAGTTGTGGTTTGAGCCTACTCAGCAGCTAAACACCCCGCTGCTGCTCACCCACCCTCCCCCCACTTTGGAATGGGGAGGGAATCGGAGGGGCAAAGGGAGACTCACAGGTTGAGATAAAAAAAGTTTAATAACAGTAACAGAACAATATGCTGACAGCAGTATCAACAGGTAATGTACAATACAGCTGTTCACCACCCACCAACCAACACCCACCTGCTCCCAGCTGGCCATCCCCAACACAAAGGCACCACAAACAACACTCCCAGAAGTGAGAGCCCCTCCTGGCCCACTCCTGCCTTTATATAGTGAGCACAATGTCACATGACATGGGATATCGGCCAATCCGGGCCCAGCCCTCCAGCTGTGCTCCCCCTGCCCCCGCACACAGGTGAGGGCACTAGGACCTGGGGACCCCCTGGGGTCTCAGTGTGCTGCAGCACTCCTCCTGCTGCCAAACCAACAGGAACTCTGTTCCAGCCCCAACCAGGACACCAGTACCTGCTACTTGATGTTTATTTTTTTTTTTGTTTAGGACATCTCACTCTTAAAAAATTGCATTTAATTGTTCTTCCTTAAGAGAGAACATTATGGAAACGTATTTGATTATGTGTGCTTGCAGACATATGCTTGACTCCATAGCTGTTTAATAGATAGAAAATGTGTAATAGTTTAAGCTGATCTCAATAACTTTCTTTAAAAAATGTTTTGTTTTGGTTTGTTTTGGTTTGTTTTGGTTTTATTTATTTACTTGGGTTGGGTTTTCTTTAGCTAAAGACTTTAAAAATATATCTTAATTGACTTGTTAGTGCACACTGAGGTTTCCAGTAGGCTGGCTACAGTACCCTAAGAATGATCCGACTTGCATACACAGGCACCTTTTCTGTAGAAACCAGGGTGCAGATCTTGGCCCACTTTTGTTTTACTCCAAATCTGGAGCCAATATGAAGTTAAAGTGGAGATATGAGAAGTGATTTTGGCTCTCTGGGTTATGTCATTGCTTTATTTAAACAGGAAAAGTCTTATGAGATTGGGTAAACCCAGATAATATTTTTCATAAGAACAGAAAAAAAAATTAAAATATATAATTGACAATTCATACTTGAAATAGTGTTTTTATGTTTTGTCAAGGAACAAATATTCTTGTCTGTGTAGACCACAAACACAACACCAGTGTGAACAGCACAGACAGACCCATGAAGAGTTCAAAATCTAGACTAAAATATTATTATCTGTAAAATAATGGACAGACATTAAGATCATTTAAATTAATATCAGTGTCAGATTCAGAAATACTACTTCTCTTAGGACATGTTCCTAATAGAAACTTGGGAGTATCTTTCATCTTTAATTAAGTCATAAGACACAAGGCTTTTGCAGCATTGCCTCTGGCTGATGGTGTAGCAACCTTGTTTGTTTATCATTTTTTTTAATGACATTGATAAGAAGTATTTTCTGTTAGATCTTTCTCAGAGCAAGAGATTTCATACATTGCTGAATTCCCTTACTCCAAATCTGTGTATGCTACCATCTAAATTGTTTTAATACAAACTTTAATCTGTCAAACTAAGAATAGAAGAAATAGTCTCTTTGCCTTACTGAACTGTAAATATCAATAAGGTTGCTTTAATCGACCAGGTAGACCCACACAGACACCAGTCCTACATGGATGAGCAACACAGATACTATTTTCCACATATTCCCTTTGAGTGCAAGAATTGATGGGGAAGGAGATGTTGAGAATTTGTCTATTCTGTTTATGGGTCAGAAACTGAGAAGTAGAATGCATTCTTTCATGTACTGTGTTTTTTGTGTTCCCGTCCTTTCTAACCCTAGCAAATCACAACTGAACATGAATTCCTTACAGTTCATAATGGTGTCTCATGTTCAATTACGATTTTGTAGTAAATTCATAGTGGTTTGAGATGTATTTAAAAATCAGACAATTTGAACCGCTTGCTTATGTAATACCTTGCATGATTAACATAACTGGGATTATTTATGGAGCACTGTATCAGTAAGGAAGTGTTTCTCTCAAAGTCTACAGAGTAACAGCCAGATTTTCCCTGTCATAAAATGTATTTTCCTTCTAATTGGGGAATAACGGACAATCTTGCATAAACAGTAATTATTTCCCCTTGAGCAATCAGAGCAAATATGCACAGACTGCTACATGTAAAACGTGAACTATTCAGAGCAGTTAAGCACACATTGCTCTGACTTCCAGCTGGCTATGAATTTCTTGTAATTAGCAAAACATCCATGGTTCCTTTCCTAAATCTCTGATTTGGCTTCCAGTTTCCACTAATACTTTGCAAAAAATAAACACTGCAATAACAAAATCTTGCTTATATAAAATTTTTGGACCTACAGAAATACACTTGTTATATAGTTTATATGGTCTTAGGTTTCCATAACTATGCAGCTCAACTTTTGTTCTGGATGCTGCTTCAAGCCATTTTTGTTCTGGCTGGAACACAACACATATGCTCCAGTAATGTTGATATCTACTAAAACCATTATACTAATTATCAATCAGCTGTTAATCATAGATACATGAGTTTTGTGATGGGGCTGCAAGTCATGTAGATCTTTAATCTGAATATGCCTACTCCTCTGTCTTAATTAAGCACATTAGAAATGCTGAAAGGGCTTCTTATCTCGAACACTGTGATTTGTAAGAAAACAAACCAAAACAAATTCCCCTCCCAGAAAAAAAACAAAAACAAACAAAAAAAAACAACCAACCAACCAAACAAAAAAAAAAACAACAACCAACCAACCAACCAACCAAAAAAACACCCTAAATACTTTGGAATGAACTTGTAGGACAGAGAAAATTAGACATAATCAATATAGACTAATATGAGAGGCATATTAAAAATTCCACTGGCCCCTTGCAGAATGTCACCTCTGCTTTTTTTCTTAAACTAGCAATGTTTAGGATCATTTGGAGGGGCCACAGTCTTGAATAGGCTTCCATGTGTTTGTAAAGTAAAGTATTATTTCTTCTGTGTCTCTGGAAAACATGCCTGTTTTCCAGCTGGACTATTCAGTTGCTCTCAGAGTTTGCTGTCTTTCTCTTTCTAGAGGTTTCTACCTGACTTTGACCAGCTAGCAGGAGAGAGCCTTCCTCTCTATGACCTGGTGAATTATTTTAATAGAACATAACATAGAAACGGTGAACAAACAAAAAATACATCATTCTTCATAAATCAAAAAGTTAAACGTATGTAACATGATGTTCTTAAAAAGGTCTGTTGAAGACCTACATTTTAATTAAACTTTTATTTTTTTCCAATAATTAACATTACAAATGGAAAAAATCAACATCAGAAAACATTTCATCAGTATTGTCTCTAATTATTTTTGTTACAAAGTATTCTAAAAAATAAATCTACAGCTAGTAAGAGCATAGAATAGTTTCTTCTGGTTCTAGAGATTTTGCAGTACATCTGACATTGAATTTAGAAAATATTCTGAAATTAAGTGTAATAAATCTCCCTTACTACAATTCTGTTCTTACTTTATGGATTTATAGGAAATATACTAGGTATTATAATACAAACATAATCATACTGCTACAGAAGTCAGTGGAATTTATAACTCATTGGCTGAAGTCATATATATTACCCATATATGATTCAATATCTAATATCTACTTGGGCAAAATTTTTGAAGAAGTATTATGAAGTCCTGGACTATTTTCATTGAACTTTAAAATTTATTTCAAAATACATTTTAATTATTTTCTTCTCCTTTTAGAAAAAAACAAGAAGCACCAGCAAATCTTTTTGCTAAGTATGTCATCTTCTTCTGTAGCAGTATCTAGTGAACTTATCTGTAATATCTATAGTGTAATCTGACTCTGATTTTTAATAATTTTACTAAATTAAAACATAGATACATCATGTTTCTATTAAAAACTGGTTTCTCCAGAATATGACTAAAATCAACAGAGACAAACACTACTTTTTCTGTCCTTTGACATCAAAAGGTGCCTGAACTGATTGAACTCAATTTAACCATCTTGGATGCACTGCTACAATTGCATAGGGCAATTGAGTCATATGTATATATCCCATTGAAAGATATATTAATTATGGTTTCAATCTTTTCTTTTGCATACAAATACACACATATACATATACATGTGTATAAATAGATAGATATAAATAAAATGTGGGGGTTTGTACTTGAAACAGCATTCATAAGATTAAACAACTACAATAGAACATTAGAATGCTATTAATCATTTTGTATAAAAATTAAAAGCTTAATGGATGTATACAGTAAAACTGTAGGAGTTTGGTGTTTTGAGGAGGTGTGTTGTTTTTTTTTTAGGATCAGGTCAATTCTGGTTAGTGACAGTAAGACTTACTAGGGTTGTCAGAGAGATTTTGAACTATTTAAATGAATACTATGGAGTTCTTATAAGTTTATATGTGTACACGTTTGTACTTCTAATTACTTCTTGAAATAGTTTTAATTTATCAGTATCTTAGAAACTCCAGACACTGTTAATATTAGATCGGCAATAGTGGAAATAAATCTGCTTTGTTTCATCTCTTGCAATGCCCTCAAGATGTGATGTTATCTAAGAATAATTCAGCCACTGTTCATCTTAACTGCTTAATTACTAGATGCACATTTTTGTCTTCAAAAGTCAAAGCAATTGTTTTGTAAATATCTGGAGTTTATAGATTAGTGTTTAAAGCCATTTATTCACAATCTATTTCTAAAGTGAGACATTAAATTATCATGTATTGAACCTATTTTAGAACATGCACTAGAAAATAAAAAATAGAGATAAGATAGCCTAAGTTTCCTTACTTGTGATGAGACTATTGATTCTATTCAAAATTAGGACACTACAGCCTACTTAAAAATCAACAAATATTCCTGAAGGTATTCCTTGATGCATTAGGAATTGGCCTGTGTTAATACTTTAAATTATCCTTGTGTGTACAGATTAGCTACTAGGGGTACCTCAACCATTTGAAGTCCATTGTCCTTTCCTTTAGGCCCTTCAGAGTGTTGAGTTTGAAGTCTAATGTTCTGCTTCTCCCTTTCCAGCTTATCTCTACCCAGAGAGATGTGAATAAAACATATCACTGATTTCTGAACAAATGTCTGCAACATCTTCATAAAACATGATCATGAGAAAGTGGTGACATGAATTGGTCTATAAGGCAAGTGTCCAGTAAGACCCTCTTTCTATACTATTTTAGAAACTATATCATATGCTACCTGTATAGCTTGCATAGTTCATGGAACCTCAAAGTCTAAATCCCCGATTATGAAATGTGCAGATGATTTGATAATGTCTCATCTAAAACTAATTTCTTCTTCTCTTTGGAATTTTTGTTTTTGTACTTAGTTCTGCAGTGGTTCATCTCAGAACAATAGTGGTAAAGTAATTGAGGAGAGAAAAAAAGAAAGGAGCACAGGAGACAGAAAAATTCATACCATTCATCTCATTCAATTATTTAATGCCACTCTTTGAAGGAATCTGTATTACCTTGCATTCCAATACATAACAGAATGATTATCTACCCTATAATTAATGCACTACCCAGCCCTTTTTGGTTAATGGGGTGGTTTGATTTTTTTTTTTTTTTTTTCCTAAAAGGAAGGAGGAAATACCAAAGAAGCAGTATACATTTTATTTCATTTTTTTCTCATCTATACACTATAATTTGTGTGACATAACTACCAGTCATTTGGACATAATGCTAATACAGCCATTAGAAGTTATCTTAATAGACAAGTTAGTATATGTTTGCTCCTAAAGTAATCTTTACTCATTAAAGATCAGTATCATGCAAGTAATGTACTTTTCCATGGACAGTGCTATAGAAATACCTACATGATAATTAAACCTTACCTTAAAAATACCATTCAAATACAAATGTACTTTAAACAGTAATGTAAATCTGTTATGATGACAGTTTAATTGTATTATTACTTAATATTGTAAGACAAAACTAGAATATGGCCAAGTTTTTGCCTTTTTACTTCAGCAAACTTAACTAATTTGATAACAGTTTTATATGACTGAGGATTGAAGAGCTCAGACCTTAGACATTATAATTTTAAATATCCATCAGAGTTTTTGAAAACTCTGAGATGGAACTAGACACCCTCTACTCAGGAAAGGAAACTCAGGTAGTTTGTTTTACTAGAAGGTCAGTAAAATTGATTTTTTTTCTTTTTTTACAGTAAATCACTAAAAAGCATACACATTTTTTTTTCCTTTTTTTTTTTTTTTTAATTCTGTAAGGATATGCTGTATTTTAATAAAACATAAATTATTTCTTCTAAATAATACAAAAAGTCAACTTCTTTACACCTTGATTCAGCTCTAGATTAACAGAAATTAAAATTCTAGGATGTCTAATAAAAATTCAGCATCTGCTTTTCACTGTTGTATTCCTTACATGCTAACGTACAGGTCAATGTAGGTAGATAAAAGTTTCATATTTTTAGTTGAAGAAAGTTCTATTATGAATTGAACAGTCAGCTGAACATTATTAGGAACATAGAGCTGGAAAAATTTCAAAGAGGCTTTGGATGTGCATAAAGTTAAGATATTAAGGAAGAGATTATTTTAAAGACACAGATATATTTCTTGTGTAATTCCTGGTTCACAGGAGAGGGTTCAGATTTATGGTCAATTTTGTCCTTTAGGAATGTATACAACTTGTGGACACATTTAATGGTACTAATATGTATACATACAGAGTTTCATTCTCTGCCATCTATTTCACCAGATGAGAGCAAGTCAAGTTTGGCAAAACAGTGACTTTTGGCTATCCAGATCTTCACTGACTTTGAAAATAAACTCTTTGGACCAGTAAAGGTTCAGATCAAGCCTTGGAATGAAACTTTTTATATAAAAAAATTGTGGATTGTATTGTATTTTATGTTGCTGTTTTTCTTTCCTTTCTTCACACAATGACTTGAAAAATTCTACTTTAAATGTTTTATACACTTATCTGAGTTTTTACAGGTATGTTGCTAAAAATCATTGTTGACACAAAAGTGAGAGTTTGATCAAAATCATAATAAAAAGTTCACAATGCACATAGAAGTCAAATAATTTTTGTCATTTTGGTTTTGTCCTTCTCAACAGTCAATGCACTACTGCTTCACAGACGTTTCATGACTATGTTACATGACCCATGAAATTGTTTTTTTCTACTTACGCATATGTTAACAAACGTTGATTTATTGTGTCCTCCCTGCACTAAATGGGTCACTGGTAATACACTATGCATTAAATGCTTGTGGAAGGGAGGAGATGTCTGTTTTGTTCCATGTTTTTCTCTATTTTTTTTAACATAATGATTATATTAATTCAAGGTTTTGCTATTTATAATAAGGTATGACATAATCTGTCGAATAGCATTTTTTCTTATTAACTAAAAATGCATGATACATTTTTAATGGAGTATGTAGAGATAAAAAAATCCTATATATCTAATAAAATGACATGATTTAAGGAAGTAATTTTAAAGATATGGTTGATAGGTTCAGAAATGGTCTTTGCTTACAAAGTTATTTTCTTCATATCATATAAAAAACCTTTGAAGTCTATAAGTTGTACATTGTTCATAGTCCAGACAACAAAAATGCTCTTAGTCTTGCTCTTTGTAATTATAATTGGCTTGTGTTAAGAAATCAATTGAGATAGCAGACATCAACAATTTTTGTATCTCTTGATATATATTCTTTTATTTAGCAGAAAACTTGAGTGCTGTAACCTTTTCTATCAAAAGTTCAGATTGTCTCTTTATGATTTATTTTTTAAGGATATCAGATTTTCTTAACATGTCTCTAAAGGTTTAATTTCTTTAAAGTATTTTTTTTGACAGTGAGTCTTTTGATGTATTTGATTTTTGTTGTGTTTTTTTGTTGTTGTTTTTTTGTTTTTTTTGGTTTTTTTTTTTTGATATTGAGTTGTTTGTTTTTTTAGTACATTACATAAAGGGGTTTCCTTGATGTATAGTACTTTTCCCTGCCTGTTACTTTGAGCCTCTGGAAGCATGGGAGATTTCAGTTCTCCATACAGGTATCAACATACTGGTATGGATGTTTTCTTTTCCTGTTATTCCAGCCCTGATCTTTGTTATTATAGGTCTTCTCTGAGAAAAGTAAATAAGATAAAATAAAGTTAATCAGCTGAAACAGAAACATATCAGTAGAAATCTTTTTTACTAAAAGAGATGTCAGAAAAATGCAGGGACTAACATGGGGAATCTCTTTAGTCTTTTTTTTTTTTTTTTTTTTTTTTTTAATAAATATTCCTAAAAAACACAGAAGTCATATCTAAGATTTATTTCCACTTATTTATTGTGTGAAAATACATTTTCAAAACCATATTGTATGCTGTTCATCTCATGGTTGCAAGAAGTGACAAACAGTCTCAAAATTAACAGGTGGAAGAACTGCACACAGTGGAGTTTTTAGAATGTCATAAAAATGAAAAAGTAAAACTGAGCTGGAGGGTGGCATATGAGGTTCAAATTACCTTATCTATTTATTGTAGCTCACCAACTATACAGAAACTGTTCTTGAATTATGCATCCAGGATTTACCCTTTCCTCTGACATAAAATATTTATTCAGTTCTCACAGAATAAACATACAGTTTCTTTGACTACTACAAACACAAAATACCCCTTGCAAAGGATCTCTAATCTGTCCTATAGGTCATATATGAATTGTTTCCTTTGACTTCTGATTTGTTTGCAAGGCCAACAGCTTCTCCTTTCTGTTTCAATAAACTTAGAACCTACTAAGAATGAGATCCAATGCCCATGTTCTTAGTTTATTTCTTTCCAATGTACCTTAATAGGGGGAAAAATATCAGTAAACATTTATTAAAATAGGATCTTCACTATCCTTAACATTTTATGTTATTTTTCTGATCTTTCCAGGACCTCATTTTCATTTGATGCTCTTTTCTCTACTGACAGCTTTTGCCTTCCTAACATTGCTTCTTTCTTTTGGTTTCCAAAGCATTATTGAGCGGACAGGGCAAATCATTCTGCAGCAGAGCATGAGACCCACTTGACCTCAGTTCATTGCTTGTATTTTTTCTATTTTTTTTTTTTTTCTCAGCTATACTGCAGTTCCCCTCCTTTTTACTCTATTCATAGACATGAAATATTCAGTCTTTGCAGAATAAATATACAACTTCTTTGGGCATTTAAAGTATGAACTCTTTTTGAAGTCTTTTTTTTGGGGTACAAATTCAGCTATTGTTGAGCTTCAGAGAACAGTTGGATTCTTGGCACCATCTGTAACCTTTCTTTTCTCTTAGACCCCCTCAAATCTTCCCTCTCCCTCCTAGAGATGGAGCTGCCTGTTCTTCAAGAATACAAAGCCTAGATCTGATACCACACTACTGCAGACTTTTGACTCAGTCTTCTGAAAAAAAAAAGTTATATTAAGAGAAACATATCCAAGGAAATCTGTAGAGAGATGAGAAAGGCAAAATTAAATACAGAAGTAGGGTAGATGAGCTGGAACTTAAGAAGAATAGAAAGGTATAATATCCTAAAAAACAACAAACCAGAAAAACTCCAATGAACAAAAAAAAAAAAAAATGTCAAAACAAAACAAAAAACCAAACAAGCCAGCATGAAGGTAAACCAGGAGTCACTGGATCATCAACTTGCATTATTAGAAAATTGAGTCATCATTGTAATCACCATGCTGGCGTTTGTGGAAGATGGCAGCTCAGTAACATTGAGAATACTCATTCCTAGGAGCTGTAGAGGCCAACACTCAGGTGTCTTATCAAAAATAGTAAGCATGCCAATGTTTACTTAGTAGCTCATAAGATGCTACCTATCTCTTGTGCTTGTAAACCAATAAATAATACCTTTATATTTTTCAGCTGAATATACTCTCCTGGCAGACTGTCTTTGTTCAAGACTGAAAATGACCAGACTGATTAAAAAAAATAGAGGTAAAACATTGCCCGGAAGAGAAATGAATCTCTTTGAAGTCCTCTACAAAATACTTGCATAAAGTTAGTTTCAGTTCAGCTACCCAAAGCATAACAGTTTTAGTTTTGTGTCTGGATATTTATGAATTTGAGGGACATTCTTGAATTCAGATAAGCTTGCTTGGCTCATGATCATACTACTTCTATAGAAAAGGTGTCTTGCATAGATGTCCTAATGATTATTTATTCTTTGGCTGAACAACTTTCTTTATAACCCTTACCAGACTGTCACAAGGCTGTGCCTCACCCATTTGCAAACTGGTAATTCTTCATGGGACTCTTTTCATACTAATAGACACCTGGGATGAGATTTAGATGCTTTATAGTGTTGTCTATTTTTTTTCTGAGACATTTTAGGTTATGCCAGACAAGTGTTTGGGGCTGTCAGTTATAAGAGAGCACCTAGAGGAGACATAAGTCTTACCAGAAAATCATCAGGGGGCTAGGTGGGTTTACGACATGAAATCTAAAATGGCATTAATGCTCTTGTTTAGACATCTGTGTCCTATCCCAGCATTTGGTCATTTGGCTTGTTTGGGGTCCAGTGACAAAGTAGATGAATGACTCAATGTCTTGGTTTGAGCTCAGAGAGCAACTGAGCACCACACAGCTGCTCACTCCTCCTTTCCATCCCAGCAATGAGAAAGGAGAAATAAGACAGGTTTGGGATTTGAGATAGGACAGAAAAGAGCAAATCACCCTTTATGGTCACAGACAAAAGGCAGACTCGTTAGAGGAAGGAAAAAAAAAAAGAACATACATTTATTATAGACACTTAACAGAGTAGGACAGTGAGAAGCATTGCCACATCTTGAGAACACCTTCCCCCCACCTCCCTCCTTACCAGGCTTAGCTCTGCTCCAAATATCTACCTCCTCCCCACAGCAGCACAGGGGATGGGAATGGGGGGGGTGCAGTCAGTGCTGCCACTTCTTCCATCTTCAGTGGGAGTAGGTTCTGGAACTTGTTCCTCCTGCTCCATTGTGGTCCCCCTCTCACAGGAGACAGTCCTCCACAAGCTTTCTCTGACATGAGTCCCTCCAATGGGCTGCAGCATTTCCTTACACAGCTCCAGCATGGGACACCAACTTTTGCCAACTGGAGTCCCTCCCACGGCTGCAGCCCCTCCTGAGGTGCTCCAGTGTGGGACAAACTTACATGCTGCATTCCTCCCAGCACTGAACTGCAAGAGTGGGGGACTACATTTTCCAACAAGATCCCATCCTTCTTTGGGCACAGACACCTTGTTCATCCATGTGAAACACTTCACAGTGTCTGCTCCACCACAGATCTTCATGGGTGGCAGGGGAGGCCGCCCTGCCATCTCACCACAAGATACAGGGGTGTCTCTGCTCTGGCACACCTCCCCCCTCCTTTCTTCCCTGTTCCTCCACTGACATTGATGTTCACGCAGCTGTTGCAACTCGTCCTCGCAAGTCTGGATCCTCCGCACTACATCCCTTCTTAAACATACTATTGCAGAGACACAGCTGATTGGCTCAGCTTTGGTGCAAAGGTGGAGCTGATTTGGAGCTGGGGGAGCTTCAAGAAGCTTCTCAGAGGGTGCCACCCATATAGCCCCCTTCCTGCTACCAAAAAAACCCCGTGTCCTGGGTTGAGTGAGTGGTGGAGTTTTCTGGTGGCAGGGGAGGGGGCTATCGGGGCGTCCCCCTGTGAGAAGCTTGTCAAAGCTCCCCAAGCTCCACGTCAGCTCCACTTCTGTTTGGGAAATTGAGCCAATCGGCTGCGCCTCTGTGATAACGTATTTAAGAAGGGATGTGGTGACGAGCAGTCGGACTTGTGAGGAGGAGTTGCTGCAGCTGCATGAACACCAAGGTCAGTGGAGGAACGGAGGAAGAAAGGAGGGGGGAGGTGTGCCGGAGCAGAGGCCCCCCTGTATCCTGTGGTGAGACGGCAGGGCGGCCCCCCCTGCCACCCATGAAGATCTACGGTGGAGCAGACACTGATTTGTGGCCTGTTGCTCCTGCTCACATGATCAAGGTTCTGTGCCCAAAGAAGGTCGGGGTCACATGGGAAAAGGTAGCCCCTGCTGCTGTAATTCAGTGCTGGGAGGATTGCAGCATGCAGGGGTGTCCCACGCCGGAGCAGCTCGGGAAGGGCTGCAGCCGTGGGAGAGAATCCAGTCGGAGGAAGTTAGTGACCCATGACGGAGCAGTGTGGGGAACGCTGCAGCCCATGGGAGGAGTTCAAGTCAGAGAAAGTTTGTGGAGGACTGTCTCCTGTGAGAGAGCAGGAGGAACAAGTTTCGGACACTCCCCTCACCGAAGATGAAAGAAGTGGCAGAGCTGACTGCACCCCCCATTCCCTGCCCCTGCGCCACTGGGGGAGGAGGTAGAGATATCGGGAGCAGAACTGAGCCCGGGAAGAAGGGAGGGGTGGGGGGAAGGTGTTCTCAAGATGTGGTACTGCTTCTCACTGTCCTACTATTATGTGTTGTTAGTGTCTGTAATAAATGTATGTTCTTTTTTTTTTTTTTTCCCTAACGAGTCTGCCTTTTGCTCATGTTCATAAAAGGGGGATTTTCCCCCATCCCAGTCCTATCTTGAACCCCAAGCCTGGCTCTCTGTCCCTTCTCATTGCTGGAGGGGAAGGGAGAGAGAGCTGCTGCATTGTGGTTGGCTGCCAATCAGGCCTAAGCCACAGCACCCCACAACTCAAACCCAGAACATTCAAACAGCCATAGAATATCCTGTCTCAACTCTGTATGCCTTGCCAAAAAGGTACAGGTCACCTCACAGGCTCTATGTCAGATATATCAGTCCCAAGAGGATGTCTCAGGTACTCCAGGGCATCTGAAAGGGCATTATGGATGATGGAACTGAGCCTAGATTTCCACTGACCAAAACAATAATTTGGACAGCTAATCACCAATATTGACACTTAAATGCAAGTGTCTTAACATTGATCTAAACTCCATTTCTAAGTCTGATGTTGAATCTTATCACAACTGTATTTTTTAATAGTAACTAATGAAAAGAATCACAACTTTGTTTTGAATCCTATATACCATTGTACTGGTTTGGGATGGGATAAAGTTAATATTCTTCATAGTAGCTTGTATGGGACCATGTTTTGGATTTGTGATGAAAATAGTGATAATAGCACACTGATGCTTTACTTTTTGTTGAGCAGTGCTTACATAACATCAAGGCCTTTTTTGTTTCTCACTGTGCCCTGTCAGTGAGTGGCTGGGGGCGCACAAGAAGTTGGGATGGGACACAACTGTGACAGCTGACCCCAATTGACCAACAGGGTTATTCCATACTGTATGACGTCATGCTCAGCATGTAAATCTCAGGGAAGAAGAAGAAATAGGGAGGGGCAGTGCTCAGAGTTATGGAATTTGTCTTCCCATGTAATCATGACATGTGATGGAGCCCTGCTTTCCTGGAGATGGCTGAACACATGCCTGCCAATGGGCAGTAGTGAATGAATTCCTCATTTTCCTTTGCTTGCACATGTAGTTTTTGCTTTACCTATTAAGCTGTCTTTATGTCAACACACAAATTTTATCACTTTTACCCATTCAGTTCTCTCCCTTATCCCACTGCAGGGCAGTGAATGAGTGCCTATATGGAGCTTAGCTGCCTACCAGGGTTAAATCACAACAACCATCATAATACAATTAATTAGTCTGGGAGGTCAAAGGTCTGACAGGGTATCATTGTCAACTTAAACTTACTCAAGACAGGTTATATTACCTAATAAACCTGATGTTTTGAGGGAAAGCAAGGAACATGTTGGGTTTGCGGTTAGGTTTACAATGGTTTTACAATTTCTGTAGGTGGAGTCTAACAGTTTAACGTAAAGTGAAACTGTTACCTCCTCTATAGAATAAAATTGGCATAGAGTAATTCTTATTTGCTGCTTGCTTTTATTTTCCTGTTCTTTCAAATGGAATGCAGGAAAAGGAACTGCCTTGTTTTTTCCTTCTTATTTTTGACATCTTGATCATAAGAAAAGCTTGATTGATGGAAAATATACTCTTTGTTGTCACTGTTGTTTTTCTTTGTTTATAGACATCTCCCCAGATGAAACCTGGTTCTTTTTGTTATTGCACATTAATAACTGTCTGCTGCTTTCAAATCACATTTCGGAGTTGCTTGGGATGATGGTAGCTGTTATAGCAAAACAGTGCCTGAAACTGCTAACACTGTAATACTGTAAACAGATAAGATCCAATACATAGTAAAATTTACTGTAAGTTCCTAATTTATACGTAATTTATTTTAAGTTCCCTTATGTTTCATTTATTTCATTAAAACAGACTACTAACAAACTGGAATTTTAATTCTAAATTAAATTAATGAATGTCCTTGTATAAGCTAGTACAAGGGGACATTATTTGTTTTTTTTTTCCTTCAATATCTTTTATGGTAAGGGGTTTTTATAATACACAGATATGTTTAAGTAATGCTTGAGTAATATTCAGGAAATTGTTAAACAAATGTTCGCTATGTTGGAGTTGTTTATTTCAGTGGCCTATTGAAAAATCTACTCAGTGTTGAGCAGAATAGTGAAATTCACGTTTCTAATAAATAGCAATATATTAAATATACTATTTTAATTTTTGGAATTTAAAATTTCATATTTGACATGTGTAGGTTTGATACTATTAATATTTTAATTTAAATATTATAAACCTTAACTCCTTAATCTGAAAAAATTAATGACTAAATGTGTCATAAATCTAATAACCCTAGAAATGTGATTAAAGTTAACCTATTTTAGTCATGACTTAATTTGTAAGGATCCATAAGAATATAACCAGACCTCATTGACTTTAGCCTGCTATTAGCTATTCCAAAGTTCCCTAATAATGTCAGTAAATCATACAGTACAACTGAAGAGTCTCTTAAGTGTCATTTTCACAGCAAACATTTTGTATGGTTTTGATCCTATTTGTTTGTTTGCTTGTTTGTTTGTTTCTTGTTAACTCTATAAGTAGTAGTTCCAAAAGTTTTGGTAAAGGAATATGTATTGCAGTAAATTACAAGAAGTACCATATTTAATTTAAATTTAGTGATCCATTTCTAGAGATGTCAAACTGCAATGTAACTGGGATGTCACTACTTGTAAAGACAAACTTTCTGGGACATGATTGTGTAACTCTTACACAGAAGGTCCCCATCATCTGAGCAGTCTCAAACAACAAGTGAGGAAACTACGACTTTGAGTGACTGTTCATTAATATATTTATAATTACACTGATCTCTGTGATGAGATAATTTTAAAAATTCTTACACAAAGTGAATGTTTTAATTATAAAAAATATTCTCAAATTATCTTACTGAATTATTTTCTGTCTAACGCTTGCTGAAAAAAAAAAAGGTATTGCCATTGCAAAGAAGTGAAGTAATAACTATTATCCTTTCCGTGTTTCAGTTTAATGCTATTTCTTAAATTGTAAAACATATTAATTTGATTAGCATTTTTAATTACGTAGTTCTGCTTCTAGATCCCTGGTGACTCCTTAGCTTTAAAGCTGACAATTCTGTATTAAAGGCATTCTCTGGTGAGTTCATTAAGAAAATTAAATTTTTATTGAAAACCTTAGATTAATTGTTTTTCAAATAACATGGAACTCGGTTACCTGTTATCTTCAAGAAGAGATAACAAAATATTATGAATGTTTCAAAAAAGTAAACTAATTATTTATATCTCTTTCTT
The DNA here is from genome assembly GCF_018691265.1 of Tyto alba. Lineage (NCBI taxonomy): Eukaryota > Metazoa > Chordata > Aves > Strigiformes > Tytonidae > Tyto > Tyto alba. Next base: position 20,770,292 of record NW_024881321.1, read on the forward strand.
CTGTCTTAAGTGTATAACATAGCTAATGAACTTGGAATTCAGTTACAATTATTATTATTATATTAGTATCATTATTTTTTTCTTTTTTTTCTTTTTTTCCTGCAAAACCAGTATGTCTAAGCTTGTGTATCCCAGCATGTCTAAAGCAATCTCAAAAGCTCATTTCTTTACAATTGAAGAGGTGTATCTCAGTGCCAACAGAACTGAGGGGAAATGGGAGTTTTATTATTAGGAAATTTTATTAGTGAAGTAAAAACCTCACTCCTCTCCAAGACCATAAAAATCTATAAGATAAAACAAAACAAAATAAAACAAAACATACCTTTAAAAGTACTTATCTTTTCTGACTTGCATTAGACAGTCACTGAAAATATGTTCCTCGTCTCTTTCTCTCTTCCATAAAAATACAATAACATCCCATTGTAAATTAAAACATTCAGGAAATGGGAAGCAGAAAGAGGATCTTTGGCTGATCAGGAATAACCACATGATCACAGAGTGCACAGATGGCTGCCTGTTCTCTAACCCTGTTTTGTTTATGTAACTACTACTCTTGCAATGGCCTGAAACATTGCTCTGCAGTATAGTGGGTAGGACATCTTGTGGTTCAGCCTTCAGTGAATCACAGAAGAGAAAACCTTAATCTGCTCTGTCCAAACCAATGTCTAATTATTAAACTAGTAACCATTTTTCAAAAGATAATTGCCATCACTATTAGCAATCTTTTAACAACTCATTCAGGGAGGCAATTTCCAAGACATTAATCCAGACTTGGATACTCATATAAATGGAGGAGTCCTGATTTCTGAGATGAGTGGTCAATTGCAGCCCTGTGCTGGGCCTTTCTTAATGACTAGATAGAGGCAGCTCCCTCTGCCTTGCTCCCATATTGTCTTTCAAGAGAATGAACTAATTTCTTGACCTGTATAAGATGATCACACACTTACCTGTGCTTTTACAAATAATGAGTTAAAACCAAATTTCCTGGCTTCTAGGCAATATAATGTCAAAATGTAAGCTACATCTATACGCTAAATAAAAGGCTGTCAGGGAATAAACCCAAACTCTGACCTCTGATTATCATAGCTGTTGGATAGACAAAGTAAAAAATTGATTTCATCAAAAGAATAATGATCAAGAAGTAGACATCACCTTTGAAATATGACTGTTCAAGTATTTTTAGAAGAGTGAAACTAAAATGAGGAATAAAGAAAAGCCAGTACCTTGGCATAGAAGATCCTCATAACACAGATTAAAGAAGTAGCAGTTTTCCAGTTAGACACTACAACTACATTTCTACTAGCAAATGAACAGGGTCACAGTACAGCCGCAAACTCAGGCATGTGCTCATTCATGCTGTTTGTTACTATGTTTCCTGGCACAGTTTTAGCATATGACTCCCCTCATACATAGAAATAATTTCCCTGAATTCAGGCCTAAAATCGTTCCTTAGGGGTAATTTAGTTGTAACCATCTGGGGCAGAGGAGAGTATAGGCAAATGGCTGTGAAAGATGAATACTACTTAAACTCTCTGTCAGACATTGCTACTTGTTCTGGTTTATGTATTATTATAAATGGGTACTTAACTCTTAAGAGTGGACCCTCCCACCCCAAATTTACTGCAAAGTCAAAAGTTATGTATATAGTGTATTCATGAGTTAGATATCTCATCATCATCATCATCATCATAGTAGTAGTAGTAGTAGTAGTAGTAGTAGTAGTAGTAGTAGTAGTAGTAGTAGTAGTAGTAGCAGCAACATTGATAAAAGCATTTTTCTGGATAGATTAATTTTAATCCATTTAAACTTAGATCACAGGAAAATGTAAGGCAGGGACATAATCTTTAGTCTTCTACATGTGTGCTGCAGATGGGTGTCTTGGACCGCTGAGGATCCAGAGGAAAACTTATTGCAGTGCTACAGGAAGCTAGAGTCTTGATAATAGTTTATGAATGTAGAATTTCTTCATGATTCTGACCAAAACTTCTATTTAATTGAAATACCCATAAATATGAAACAAATAAAGAAATCAAGATTATAGATAATTATTGTACCCACACTTTATTTCTCAGAGCTCAGCTGTGTTTCTTTCATGTCTTCCATACAGGGTTAAGCTTTCTTTGACTTAGTAATGACAACATGGTTCCAGTCTTCCATTTTGAAAATCTTAATTCCTATCCAGTTAATTTCTAGAGTTTAGTATCACTTAGTGTCTATTGTGAGACTGTTATTTATATCTGACTCAGAAACAGTAATTTGTAATTATTACCAGGTGTAAAAAATATTACATTGATCAAATATCCATTCTACCAGGTATTGTTCTGCTATAGATCAATATTTCTAGAACTCATAAATCATGCAGAATGATGGAATAGTCATGTATTTTAAAATGAACTCATTTTTTTTTTCCAATGTGAAATTGAAAACTACAATAAAATGTTTATGCTCTGCAAATTTCATAATTTTATATTTTAGCTTATCTTCAGTTACTAAAGCAAAAATATAACCATTCCAAAGGCAAACCATAAGACCACAGAAAATTTCTCAAAACTCTCCAACATGTTACAACTCAAAAATAACAATAGAGAATGTAAATTTTTATGTCAGAACATGTTGTCTCAAAATGTCTTTTATAGTATTTCTATCTGAATTATTTCTCAGAATTTTGACCTCAAACAGTGGGATTTATTTACCTAATTTACCTATCTATTTACCTATTTACCTATCTATATCATTACAGGAGAAAAAAGGCCATGGAGACAAACAGATGCTTCCAGAGAGGAAGGATGCCAATTAGCTTTGTCTTGTGTAACTTGCTGTCTAGAGGTAGGTGCCTATTTCCATGGTTTTGGAGGGACTAGAGTGACTGTCTCAGCTGGACATACAGGCTATGTCTGAGATGTCTATACACAACAAATTCATGCCATTTAAGACACCCTCAAATAGCCAAAAAGGTCATATAAGGATGACAAATATTACAAATAAGATATATATCCTTATGAACCAGTGGTCAGAGACCAGTCCATATCCTCCATGGCTTCTCAGCTAGCACTGCACACCTATGATATAGAACTCTAACTAGCACCTAGAGTACAATTCAGCTCTGGATTCAGATACCTCAATAGTGGTGTCTACACATAGGCAAACCCTGATCAATCAGGTCCAGAGGAGGGACATGAAAATAACAGGAGGGGCTGGAGCACCTCCCTTATGAGGACAGGCTGAGAGAGTTCGGATTGCTCAGCCTGGAGAAGAGAAGGCTCTGGGAAGACCTTATAGCGGCCTTCCAGTACTTAAAGGGATTACAGGAAAGATGAGAAGGGACTCTTTATCAGTGATAAGATGAGGGGTAACAGTTTTAAACTTACAGTAGTTAGATTTAGATTAGATATAAGGAAGAAGTTCTTTACTGTGAGGATTGCGAGGGCAACTCAGTGGAACAAGTTGCCTGGAGATTATCCAGTAACTAAAACATCAGTGCTAATCTCACTAACTAAAATAATGTATCTGTAAAATGGAAACTACTTTTTTTTTTTTTTTGACTTCCATAAATATCTAATACTAGAGAATTAACATTACAAAAATTAAATTTGATGTTGTCATTATTAGTTCTCATTTATACATTTGTAGATAAGTATTTTTCCCTGATATATTTCCTTAAAACAAAATTACGTATGATCTAAAAAACTATTCAATCACTAAATTTACCTTTATCTTTTTGTGATTAAATAATTTTTAATTCTTTCATCCTTGTTGATTACATTATCTTCATTTCAAGCTATATGTACCTAGGGATTCCACAATTCATATGAAAGGATACAAGGTAACAGAGAGAACTAAGATTTCAGTGAACCATAGAGGAATGAAGAAATCATTTGTCATTTTACTGTAATTTTTTTTTTTTTTTTTTTTTTGGTTAGTGGAAGTTAACTACAGTCCTGTGTTTATTTCACTGAATCCCCTGAATGAAACAGAAAAGTCTGAATATAACTTAGAGTTATACTGCCAGGCTGAGTTTTCACATATATTTGATTAAAATATAGTTAATTACAGAACAGTGGAAATCAGTTCTGTCTACTTACTTCACTGTTTCACTACTTTTCAGCTAAAAGCTTCTAAATTACAGAATCCTTAAAATTAATCTGCATAATCCAGGAACATTTATGAAGCAATGAAACACATAATACATGCATTTTTGGCCACAGAATGGTTTTGTGTGTGTGTGAGAGAGATATAGATACAAATTAAATAATAATAACCTAAAATAAAATTGCACTCATCTGGTTTTGACCTGCACCTAAACCTGACTTGAACAGACTATACATCACATTAATTTCATGAAATACAGAAATGCCTGTAAAATTCTAAAAAGTGGTGTTCAGTCATGGTAACTACTGTTGACCTCTTTTGAAACACTTCTGTTAGGAGAATGTTTAAGCCAAAATACAGGGAAATTTATGCAAAACTTCTGACCCTCAGGAGCACCATCCTATCCTGGGAAGAAATCAGGAAATTAAGAGAGAGCATAGTTATGCTACAGATGTAAGATTATATTATTTGTATTAAATTAAAATATTCCATTTTGCTTCCTCCTTTCTTAGAAAAGGATGTCTGCTTCAGATATTGGCAGTATTGCTGTTCCACTGGAGTTTTTTTGCCTGTGGGAGGGCAGAATTAGATGAAAGGAAAAACCTTTTGCAGTGGCAGCTTGTAAAAAGAGCAAGGAGAAATATTTATGAAGAAGTTGTTAATAAAAAGGAAACATTGAGGTCAACTGGACTTATTTCTGATTTTGTGTTGAAAAGCTATATTCTATTCTGAGAAAAAAAAATCCTGTAAAATGTAAAAAACTTAAATTTCAGTATTTTCATATTTAAAAAAACAAGTATTTGGGTTTTTCCATAAAATAAATCTTTATTTGGAAATTTTACAAAAGTTTAATTAGATGAGGGTGTATGTGTACATATACAATTAGGTAAATTTAATCTTTAGTCCCAATATCATGTTATTTTGTCGCTTTTTACTTCGAAGGACAAGCAGAAAAAGTGTTTTGATTTGGACTTAAAAATTACGTTTGTTATTCCCTCCTACTCCCTAAGTATTGTTCTTTTAAAATGAGATTGAATGGAAGTGATATCTCATTAAATTAACCAGAGGTGATAGAATTTTAAATCTAATTTATAACAAATACCATAGAATCAAAATATATTTTTACAGCAGTTATTGAGCTGATTTTTTTTTTGTTTCTTTGTATTTATCAAAGCAATAATATATTACTTTCACATTTTACTTTCTGAATTAAGCTAGTTGATAAAATAATAAAGGTTTGGAGTGGGGATTTATTTATTAGCTGCTTTCTATTTTAAGTAGCATATCCCTTTTTCATATTCTATTTCACTAAATATTTCAGTAGAAGCATGGAAGACATATAGTGAGATTGGCTTGATCTTCCAAAATAGCCAAGGTATATTCTGAGCATTGGAAGGCAGTAAAACTCCAGTTGTAACATTATATAATATCTGGGTTCTAAATCTCAAACCCATAGTTTTACTTCTCAAATCTGGACCACTGCTACCACTGCTTAAACTGTGCTGTTAGTCTAGCAATAATCATTGCCTGTCCCTGACAAAAAACAAAAAAAAAAAAAAGAAAAAGAAACCATCAACAAAACAAACAAAAAAAAATCATAAGTAAACAAACAAATGAACCAAACCAAACAAAACCAAAGCAAATACATTTTCTAGAAAAGGAGGAGTGTAAGAAATATATTAAGTTCTAACATTTGGCACATTGTGACTGTATTTGTAGCATTGTATAAAAGGAATCAGAGGAACATTGCCTGGTACTGTAAAAATTACTGTGCATAGCCCTACATTCAGTCTAGTGTTTAAGATCACAATTATCTTTAAATATATACGTAATCTCATAGATTTTAGTAGGATTAATCTTTTGTTATAAATTCATGAGGTGATATTTTAATAAGTCATAGTGTCAGATGCAGTGCCAGGGAATTTTGTATAACCTTTCAGTATTTAAGAAAATCTGTTATCCTCCAATGTTTAATTCTCCTGATGACAATATATAGCAGCTTAATAGCAGTTCTAATATGTAAGATATAGCCAGTACACTGATATGGAAAGTTATGTAACTGATAGTCCTTTCCATTTCTTTCTACCTCCTATTGCAAACCAAGTACAGAATGTTCATTTTTCAAAATTTCATTCACAATACTGTCTGTGTTTGTGAAGTGAATTTTGAAATAAACCATTATTAAAACGAAGTTAATGGAGGAACTGAAACATTGTTTAGTGGGTACCAAGGAGTACACTGAAATTGAGAATTCAGAAATAACCTATCAGAAGCAAAAAGCTATTTTGTAAAGAAATAGCATAAAGGAAAAGTAAACCTTAAATTAACTTCTCAAATATCTTAAGTAAGAATAAAACAGGAATCAAGTTTGTTGATTTTTTTTTTTCTAAACCAGTTCAAAACAATATAGAGATTTATTTTCAGAAAACATGCATATAATTCTGTTTGTGAACTCAGAAGGAAACAAGAGGAAAGGATTATTTTATTATGTTTGATCCTTAGTAATTATGATGCAAGAAAAGGCCTGCTTCATGGTTCGTGTAGCACATTTGTTGACAGTATAAAGTGGGCCATGATCTAAAATTTAGAGAACTTAAATGCAGAGCGTATTTAAGACACAAAGAACATTCATTATCTATAAAAGACAAAGGAAAAAAAGAAGACTTTAAAATGTAAAAAGTTGACCTATGGGCAATAAGTAAAAAGAATGTAGCAAAATGTTAAGTAAAGTAGTAAACAGAGGTCAAGCAATTGAACTGTCCATTAGACAAACTGTGATGTTATGATAAGTCATCTTCATCAGTATGGTGGACTGTGAGTGACAAAGTGAGGAGACAATCAAGTCTTCCCTTGAGGAATTTTAGAAAGGGCGAGAAAGGTATAAGGAAGAGAATGAGGAAGCAGAAGAGTGAAATTTAACCTCATAGACAAACTAAACTTTGTCTTAAATGTCTACATTGTCTCTGATGAAAAGAAGATTACATACAACTCAATCAAATAACCAATAAAAAATAAACAAAACAACTAGAGTATATGACCAAACTGTAGAACTGCAGAAACAATTGATCAAACACTCGAATTGTAACATGATTTCTGTATCACTGATTTCCATTTCTTCTTAGAGACACTCACACTAGAAACAGTATAATTGAGACTTCATCTACAAGGGGCAGTCAGTGGGAAAAGCATTCTTTATGGTGTGCAACTTATTGAAGTACTGTACTATGCATCAATTAATGAACACTTTATATCAGTTCCAAGGAGTGCATATTGTGGTACAGAACTAAATCTTGGATTACAGTAAATACCTTTTTATATTTCTTTTAGAGGACTTGAAAACTTCTTCAAACCAACTTATAATAAACTTTCTTCTCATTATGTTATAGTAGTGAATTACAGGAGCAAGATTTTGAACCCTGTGCTACAACATTTACTACTTGACATCACCTAGATTTTTCTTTTTAACAACTTTTGTTTTCAAGTTAATGCTAGCTCTTTAGTACTGATGTGTTAGCTATTAGTTATAGATAGAGTATTTTATCAACTAGGGTAGGTAAGTAGACACTTCTGTGTATTATATGTACAGATAGGAAGTCCTACCTTGGATTACTCTTGTAATTCAGACTAGAAAGGCTTTGTAATTCAGACTCTTACTAACGATGCATTCTGTTACTGTTTTGGTAACATTAGTCCAGAAAACCTCTATTTGGATTAATAATATATATAGTTCATGTTCTTTTTAACACGCATATAAATTGAAAGCAATTTGTGTTTACAAGTAATTGAATATTTGACTTTGAATGTCACCAGAAAAGGACCTGAAATAAAGTTTACCAGAAGATAAATATGAAAAGCACATAAGATAACAGGTACTAAAGAGAATATTTTAAATTCTTGCCTATGATGAACAAAAAAAAAATAAAGGATTTTTATTTTATTATACAACTCCTGGTGTGGATGCAACCCTAGTATCACTGTGGAAGACAAGCATTACTTTTCCCTTCACATTGGGTCATGTGAGGGTTATACTTTTCTTCCATCTCAATCACAAGTGAGTCAGCACTTCCAAATGGGATTTTTAGGGACTAAGCCTAGACAGAAGACATGAATATATGTATTTTTAGAAGTTGCACACTAGTAAGTTATTATTTTGCCTTGAAAATATACATAAATTGTCAGCACCAAGACATGGAAAGGTAGCTAAGTCTTTAGAATAAGTACTTGATTTCCATTACATAGTAAAATGGAATATATGTGCTGGTTATATCTAGTATAATAAGACAGTATGAAGTAGGTCAAGATTTTCCTATTTTAATTATTCTGTACTGTGTAAATCTTCCTAGGACACCATCTATAAAAACCTTTGTATGTGACCTTCCGTAATGCATTTGCCCTTTGCAAGACCTGTCAGAATCTTCAGAGTTTTCTCCAAGAGAGAAATTGACTGAGAAATATAATGTGTTTCTATCATCAGTAGGAATTAAGTTAGGGTCTTTTTCACTTTTAAGAGGAAGCACAAGTTCTTAGACAAAATCTTTAATTTATGACAGTTGTTTGCCACTCAGAGATTGGTGGCTTATCCTTTCACTACGCATTCTTCTCATAATCATCCAGTCTGCTCCTGTTTAGTGTTGGGGTTCCTGGGAGGTGTTAAAACTGTTACCTAAACATACTATTATATTATATGCAATTATATTGCATACTATTAGATTAGATATGCAATATAAGGAACTGTAGTGAGGTAAAAGCAGTTATCAAAGAAATAATCTGTAAAAAATATTACTGCAAAAGTGATTTAATTTCTGGTAAATATTCAAGAAAAGCATTGCAGCTATAGCAGAGATTAATTTGGTCCCAATTCTGTAAAATGGGAATTTATATTTCAATATTTCCTCTTTCTATTAAGAAAGCAAATAATTTTCTTAGCTAACTTGCTGATGAATCATTATGGAATAAAGTTTGTGTCTTCATCCAGAGTCTTATCCTATGTAGAAGAAATATCATAAAAAAGTCTTTTTGGGGTTTACTATAAATAAGATTAAATTAAATCACAACATTATTTTTTTCTTGAGAAACTCCACAACCCTTTTTATGTGGGTATTTCACATTATTCTCCATGGTGTAGGGACATCACAATGCTTGGTTGTTCAGATTTTGTACTGAGGCCAGATGTTTTGTCTACTAGGTTTGTTGCTGTTCACACAGCCCATAAAGCCTAAGAGTTTTCACAGTGCTATATAAGTCAAAACATTAGCTCAATCATCTTTCTCGGTTTTGTATTATCTTCCAGTCCCCTCTACAAAAAACAGTTTCACAACAGTAGGCACAATCTCTGCTACAAAAAATCCTACCTGGTGTTCAATCAATTTCTGTCTCTTATTTGGTAGACTCTTTACTAAAAGATATTAAAATTTTCCTTTAATTCTATACATATTTACACAATTATATTACTTTTCAAGAGCTGTACTCTCTTCTGAGTACTTGTTGCAGCCTATATGCAATATACTACTGAACTCTCAGAAAGGCAAAACAGTGCATGACATTTGTTTTCTTTTCAGGCAAAATCATGGTCAAGTCATGATTATTTGTGCAATTACAAAGTTATGACATTTGTTTTTGAAGAGTTTTGAAGTTACTCGCAATGCCTCTGTGTATCACAGCATTGTGTGAGAAGAAAAAATATCTGAGAACTCAGAAAACAAACATTGTGCTGTTTTTAAGAGGATTTTGTAGTAAGGAGCTTTTCAGAGATGACTTCCCCAGTCATCAAAACCAGTCACTTTGCTTCAGAAAATACATCCAAATGTAGTTCTGTCTGTATTTACTGTTACTAAAAATGGGCTGGCCTGGTCTTTCATGTTCTATCTCTTTAGGAATGCAGGAGGTAGAATTGGAAAAAATTACAGTAATTCTACCAGTTGTCTGCTTTCGTAAGTACCTCCACTGTTCGAAAGTGCTGACCACTGCTGAGGTCAACCACTGTTTATGCCATGATTACATGATTTGAAAACCCTCCTGAATTGAAGTTGGTTGTGGTAACAGCATGGAAGTTTTTTCTCTCAAAAATAAGAAGATTGTATACAGGTGGCTCTAGCAGATAGTCCAAACCTTTCAAGCATGTATAAGCCTTCTGAACTCATAGACTGGGTGGAAACTACATCAAGTGTGCAGTTACAGTTGTGTGAATCTACTCTGAGTCAAAGACAGAGGACTCAGCCAGGCTGCTTCTCCTTAAGTTTTTTGCATTGCAGTGGCATCCACAACTATAAAAAGGCACTCTTTACCAAACTTATTAATTGGCAGGCAGCATATAAGTCCAAGAAGAACAGACATTAATGTGTTGAAGAGTTTTCCATTTTTTTTATATTAATAATTTAATACATCAATTTTCTTTGAAATGTTGCATTGCTTACATATTTACTTGAGGGAGAATAAAAGACGTAAGATGTTCAGTTGCGCTTATATTAAATAATAAAAAAGTCAAACTAAATGTATTTTAAAAACAAAAACAAATCAAAACTATTTTTTTTAACCAGTTTTAATATTTATTTTACATAATGGAAAGTGGAGTCAGCTACTATGAATAGAATTAACCATCTCAAAGTTGGGTATGTAACATAAACTTATTATGCAGGCTTTCTTGATAGTCAGTAAAATGAAACAGGCATTTCTAGGAAATGGTTCATCCTGAATTGTAATACATGTTAAAGGAAAATATGATGAATCATCCCTGGAAATAATTGTCCCTTGACTCTTGGTAGATCCTAAATTAATGGTTTAGATCAAATATTAGATAGTTAACATTAGGTGAGATTAACAATATCCTGAATTTTGATTCCAAACCCACAGAAAATTAGCAGTCAAAGTAAGAATCTCCAGAGAATTTTTGGGCCTTTAATGCTGATTTACTGGGACCTTCTTTAGCAATATTTTATCATTTTACATATAAATATAACAGTATTTACTGCTGTTTTATGACATAGAATTTTCAAACTGCTTTTACAAAATGTTTTGGAGTTTCCAGGAACCACCTATATATCATGGATGGAGTGAGGAACTTCACTCATAAGAGAAGCAGCAATATGTATATTGATATAAGCTAATGATTTAACAAAGTTTGATAGTAAATGCAACAGTGGTTTAAGAAGATTTGACGGCAAGGTACTCTTGATTATTAACTGTATAGAGGACAGGGACAGACAAAACTGTCGGGGAGACTCTCCCATTGAGTCATGAGGTTCAGAATGGACCCCTTTGTGCTCTAAATGCCTTCTCAGAGGGGGGTTTATGTGCAGCTGGATTCAGACTTAGTCCCAGACATGGTCAATATTTTATATCTAAAGGTTTATATATGCACAATCAATCCTTTCTATCATTTGGATAAGATTTAAAAATTTAACATGCTATTAATCACTTAATTTGTTGCAGCATGGATCTCTCAGCCTCAAGGAGTAAGTGATCTCTGCAGCAGGTATAACGTTGAGAGGCATCCCTACTCAAGGGGAGATACTGTCATGCAACCTTCTGTTCAAACTTTCTTATCTTATTGTCTGCAGATTAATTTTTACCAGTGAGAAGTGTTATGACCCAGACTTGGATCTCAGGGAGTGGTAAGGGTTCTGTGATCCCCTCATGTTAAATTAAAGTGAACCAACACCAAGCAACCAGTTAAAATATTTTACTTGTGGTATAAACAACTCAAAATTGGAAAAAGATAGTAAATAATGTGGTCTCTTATTGATAAATCTATAGGAAAGAAAATAAAAGGAGAGGAAAATAGTCTGCTCACCACCCCTGGTTACAGTGTTGTCTCAGGTACAGAAATCTTAGGTGATGGGTGAATACATAGCAAAGTTTTCTGTCACCTTTTAAGTTCCTCTTATCAGCTGATTAGCATACTAGACAAATAGAGGCAAGTATTCCACAAACTGATTTCCATGAGAGACAAGGAAAGGTGGAGCATGGGTTCTGCACATGCATTGAGGGGAATGGGGTGCACCAACCCTCTTGTTCAATTGAGTCAGTGGTTGTATTCGCACACACACACACACACACATCCTCGATTTTTCCTCAGATTTTGCTTAGGTCTATCTGGTGCTGTTCACTTATCTCTCTTATCAGTCTTTTTCTCAGAACATATAGTTTCACTCAGGATACATTTTCTTCTTTTGAGGTTTATCTAAGGTGTCTGGTACTACAGCAGCAAGGAAGTGGAGCCGTGAATCCTTCAATACCCTTGGCGCTTCCCTGGGCAGCATTCCTTAGACTAATCACAAAGGCCACAGCTTGTCCTTGAGGCTTTCTGTGTCAAGGAATGTTTGAGGCACTGATTCCTTCACTTCCTTACACAAAGAACCTGCAAGAAACTTTAGATTCCCGTTTAAGTCATGCTTAAATTTTTAGTCTGAAATTAAGTAACATGAACAACCCTGAATAAGGTTGAATTTGTGATTTAATATTCAGATATCTTCTTTAGTTTCATCTTCACAATAAACTGTTATATGTACCTAAGTTAGGAATTGAGCATGAAACCTCCCTCCATGTGATTTATGAACCAGTTTGCACCCAAATTTAAATTCACTAGCCCCAATCTATTGAAGTGTACAATATTTTACCACCAAGAATTAAGCAGTGGAACACTTTACCAAAAATTTATTGAAACATCCAAAAATTATTCAAATCAAGATTAAACATTTCTCTATAATGTTCATTGTGAATTACAAGAATGATGAAGGAAAACTAAAATTCTGTGGCCATCTTTGATGGAAGCCATATACACTTGTTACAGTGCCTCTTCCTAATTTTGATATCAAGAAATCAGCTTTTCGTGTCAGAGAATAGTCATAACTCCACCTAATCAGTAAATTATCTCTAAGAAACTACAGATTTCTCATATTGAAATTTTTCACAGATTAGTTGTGAAAAATCTGTAATTCAAGTATTATTTTTCTTCATTCAGTGAGACATTTCAAATATCTAGTGAAATGATGATCTACATCCAATATGCAAACAAACAAAAAAATGTTTTTAAGCTTTTTTTTTTCAGCATTACATGTCATTCATTATGCTGTTGTCTCATTATTAGAAAAATTAAAGTTTTGTTGTGCCCCCGTTTCCCTCGTATTCTACAGGTTATTCAAATGTTAAAAATATTTATCTTTTTTTGTCCATTTTTAAGATTAACAATTCAAACTACTTCAAGATGTCAATGGATACTCATTTTATAAGAATCCATAACTAAACAGTACTATAAAGTGGAGAAAATACTTGTTCTTTCAGAGAACTGTATAGACATCATCAATATATCTTCAGGGTAACATCTTTCTATAAATATGTTTGTCTGTCATTTTAGATTATCTACAGTTGATGCTTTTGTGCACTGGTCTTTACATAAGATACTTCAATTCAAATTGCTCGCTGTGGAAATACTGAAGTTAGAAATCACAGACCTTTTAGTAAATCATCAATAAGATTGATAAAATCAATATTTTTCAGTTATTTTTTATTCTTAATTTTATTTATTTGTAATTGAAACCACAAAGGAAACACTTTTCCGATAGCAAAAGTTAATTTTTCTGAGTATTTGAACAATGACTACTCTGGTACCAAATTATATATTAAATTATTACTTTTAAAAGCAGTTCTTACTAAAATAGTGCTTATTATCACAGTAAAATACTACATGCAGAATACTGCTGCATCTGTAGTGTGAGTCAAATCACAATGAAATCAATGTAGTACTATATGGATAAACACACTTAATGAAGAAACTCTAGTGTAAAATGTACATGTAATTAAAAAAATCAAGGTTTAATGTATATTTGGTCCTGCCCTTGCAAACACTAAGACAATTAAGGAATTTAGGAAATGTCCCCACTGCTTACTGGAGTATAGTGCAGAGGGTCACTCACGTTTGGATACAGAAACAGAAACATTTTCATGTTGTTGAGACAACATTGGACAGGATTTAGTAACTTAAATGTGGGACTGTGCTAATGTGTGATCATGGTTCAATGCATCAGGTGACATCCCTCTGCAACATGTTTAGCTTGGTATGTCTGAACTCTCTTAATGATATAGCAAGAATACAACACACTGCCTCCGCCTCTTTTAGTGTCTTGACAAATACTTCTTTTAATGTTCTAAATTTAAATTACAGAATTAAAAAAAATCTTTAGAGTATCAAACACATTTATTGATTTAAAAAATTTATTTATTCTTATAAAGGTTTATGTCAATTAAACTGTTAAGATCTTTTTCTGTAAGGTAAATAAAAACATTCAATTAAATTATCTTCTTGCACATCAGTTTCTGTTCTGAAGTGAATTTTTTTATATTAATCATAAGATGGAAACATTACTTATTTCTTATTTAGAGGATTTTTTTCACAGGATTTTTAAAGGAGGCAGGAGTTGAGGTGGGGAACAAATATGAATTACTTATATGCTTGCAAGACTACACACTTTAGTGCATGATAAAATAATAATTGTCAAGAACTTCTAATTGTGCTGAGTTCCTGACATCAATTTTAATCTTACATGTTGAGTCTTGAAATACTATTGAGTTCCAAGACATGAATGTCTTTTATTCAATGATCACTTTCCATACAAGTGATTTGGAGATTTTCTTCTGCATTTACCAATTCAAATATCTATAATATTTGTTTTCTGATACATACAGTATTATTTAGTTGTTATTTCCATTATAGATGTTCCTGTGGACTCTTGCGCTATCACAGCTGTTAAATGTGATGGTTATGTGTTTAAGACATTACTGCCCTCAAAATTGTCTTCATTTCACAGCAGAAAAAAAGACTGTTAAATCTTGCCTCCTCAATAGTTCAGAGTCTTTACTGTCTTTCAAAATCAGAAGAATATGATATTTGGATAATTCAATGGGAAGTGTAAAAATAGCTCTCACACATAATTTCTTAAAGAACTGCCAAAATATTACATTATCAAAAGCAATATTTTCTACATCAATATGCTTCCAACTGTTCCTTATTTTTTTCTAGATGCCAATTATTTCCAGTAATGTTTCAAAGTAAATAAAGCACAATTGGAAATGTTTGGGTACACTGTGCTTTCTAGTGGGGAATAAAAATAAGAAAAAAGAGTTACAGTATATGACCATATATCCCATCCTAGATATCTCTCTGAGGAAAATTTAATTTGAGTAATAGTAGAGTAACATAAAAAGAATATTAGTGCCTTTATTATACCTTCAGATATTATGAATCCTGTTATGTAATCAATAAATTTGCAATCCATTTCTCAGGACCATGCCTCTCAATAACACCGTAGCATGACAATATTACTAATTAACATTGTAGAGAATGCTAATTTAGAATTACACAATCTGAGATTCATTATGCATATAAACTTCACTTACATAGCATTTTCTATCACCACAAGTTTAAGGAATGTGGCATTAGTTACTTTTGATAGGATAACCTGAAGATGAAATCACAATCACAGTTGTTTTAAAAAAATATGTTCTGTGATTTCTTTCTATAGATAAAATTAAATTATAACCCATTAATTCATAAGGTGACATTTATCATCTTTGTGGACACAATTCATCCTCCAGGAATTTAGGGATTCCTTGTGTTAAACCTTACCAAAAGATTGAGTCTCAGATGAGATTTTTCCTAATATTAAGCAAATAGGGAAAGAGAGAACTTTAATTTAGATCAGCTCGTGTTTGTTTTCCCATAAATATTGGGAAAATTAAACACATGTGTTGTTGTCTCTCACTTTCAGACTGTGAAGTGTGGGAAATACAAAACAATGAAAAAGCTGCAAAATACATATTCCCTTAACACCTGGTGCCCTGAACAAACTTAGGACAGGGAGAAGATCCAGTGATTTGTGTTGCCTTAGTACCAAGGAAGAATGCAAGACGAGGTGGAGGCTGTGCAGTCCCGTGCTTCCATTTTTCTCAGAGTGTTTTACACAACTCTGCAGACATTATCTCTCCTTCTTCTTTTCCCAACTGTGTGCATATTGCACCAAGGAATGTGCTGTGTCATTACTCAAGAAACAATGGCTTCACCACAATACCACCCACTCACACATACATATCTAGATAAATACTACCCCAAGTTTGTATCTAACAGGTAGGGACAGATCAACAGTTCTGTGCTCCTCACCCCCACCCAGAAGGGACACCTTTTGATAAGATTTGTGCCCTCATCTATGCCAAGAATTTACCAGGAAATTAAGTGTGTGATTGAAATCCTTTTTGTGTGCAGTGATATGTAACCAACCTACAGTTTGTACATTTATTGTATGAAATCTGAAAGAATCTGTAGATGTTGCATAAGAATAAATTGTATTATTCATGAACCTGACTGCTTCTCTTGAATTCAACCAGACCTACAGCACATGGGTTGTTTGTGCATCTGGTCTCAGACCTATAGTCATGGCAATAACTGGCATACCTATTAAGTCCAGCCACCCCTAATCTCTGAGGACCAAATAGAATGCAAGGGGATTCATCTCTTAACAAATTAATTCATCACCTTAAATGCAACACAGATCCACTTGATCTTTATTCCTTCACCATTACATGGAAAGTGACAATTAGAACAAGGAGTATCATTTTACTGTAGCAATTTACTCCAGTCTTCTGTCTCTACAAAATATTTATATATTGTGAGCAGAAAAAAAACCACAATTGTTACCAAATAGTACTTACAATATTTGCTGAAATTTTTTTATAAGTATATCATCTAATCTATTAACAAACTCCCCCTGAAAAAAAGGAACACAAGCAGTAGTTTTTGTTATCAGGTAGAACAAGGAATCTTTTCCAGCAAAGTAGAGGCTAGAATTTAACTATGAATGCAAGTACATAGGAAAGAATCTGAAGAATTAAACTCATTGTGATCTTTTGAGCTTTGGCTGTATAAATTGGGGGGTTATAGAGAAGGTATTCTGGACAATACTACTTTATACAGTTTAAGATACTGGCAATTATACGGCTAATATTTTTATGCTGCTTATACTCTATTTTCATCTTATTAATCTTTGGGTATGGTTTTAATGCATTATTATACTGTGAACTGAAAAATGAAATCAACCTCACATACTGTTTGCCTAGTACAACTCTATATCTGCAAGAGAGAGACCTTCACTCCTAGTCACAATTACTCATAAAGTAATGGTTTCTGCCAACAAAAGAGAAGTGTTCAGATGTGTAACAGAGTCCATAAAAGTAGAAGGACTGACTACTAGTGGATAAAAACTATAGCTGGTGAGCTAGTCACCCCATCAACCAGATTTTTATAATTATTATTATTTCTATTAATTTTGTTATTTTAAAAGAGTCATATGCTTATTGAATATACTTCGCATCTTTTTTAGGATATTAAAATCAGTTCAATATACCTAAACAAGAATAACATTTGCGATATATTTTTTATTGCTGGTGTTTGGAATGAATGTCAACATGGTTCTTCAGAATTGTGTATGAATGTTGCAGTTACCTTAATAAAATAGCTTGAATCCTAGAATATTATTTTGATTTCAGTTTAGAATATGATTTTGATTTTAAAATGGAGTTATAGCAGCTATGAGAATATAAAGCACACTAAGGCCCTTAGGCATAGGTAACTAGTATCGTGTGTGCCTTGAACACTATAAGAATCATTATCATCTCTGAATGAAAACAAAGGGTACTGGTTATGGATCTTGATTTGAAACAATAGGTACCAGAAGAAACTGGTTTTGGTTGGGAAGAAATGGGCATTATCCAAAGCTGAAATGAGCATGCACAAGGATGGAGTTCAATCAGTGGACACAGTGGGGAAGACTATTAACGACCACCAGAGGACCCCCGTCCAACATAACCATGCATACGTTAGAGACATTTGCATATGATAATGATTTCCAGGAAATAACATGAATATGCTGATCATTACCCTCCCCTCATTCTATTAAAATCAATCAGTAAAGATGACCAATGATTTCTATAGAATAGGAATATAGGTAAGGTGATGTAACTGAAAGCCAATCATTATTAAGGTCAAACTAAACTTTATGAATTTTGTTGATCTTATGTAACCATGACTCTGCTGAAAAAGTTTATAAATATGTTGTGCTTTGTACCTGTCAGTGAACACGTTTTTGGTGGAGCTATACCCCGTGTTCCCCAGCGCTGGAATAAAGAAGTGCCTGCTTATCTGCTTTGTGTAGATAAGTTCTATTCGCGATTGTGATTGCTAACATAAAGATTAAAATAAAAAAAATCTGAGAACATGGCAGACAAATGATGGTTCATGATCTGTGAAGGTCTTTTGTAAAGAAGCTAAAGTTTATGATTTGTAACATGAAAATGTGCATCCATTAGAGATTAAAATGCAAAAGTCTAGATTTATGTAATTGAGAATATGACCTGTCAGGGAAAGAATTACACATGCTTCACTTGAACAAGTGAGGTATTTATTACTACACAGATACTGGATAGACAGTGATATTACTGATTAGTGAAGTTTATTTACAGATTTTCCAATAGTGTAGTTTTGATATTTCTTGTTTGTTTACAAAATACTCTTCAACATTATTTTTCAATTTACCATATCTTCCTTATTGTTCACTGTTCCATATCTTCCTTAAATGTTAATCAGAAAGTGATATATCCCCTGAAATAAGTACTTATAAGTATGCAGCACAAATAGATGAAAGAACTGTTCCACTAATGCAATTTTAACTGTATCTTTAATTTTCTTCTCACAATGAAAATGTTTAAAGGACTTTTCAGACTTAGTAATGTATAGAAAACAAAATTTACTGGCAATTTTGACATGAAATTCTGAGACAATTTCCACAGGTCCTTTGTTCCAATTAAGATATACAAAATCCAGATAAATTGCTCTAAGTACCTTCTATTTTCTTCCTCAGTTGCAAGATCATATACATATGAACATATGAAATTAATACATAATATCTGAGCACATAGATACCTTGTTATTTAACCAAAAAATACTACGAAATTTATTTACTAAAGGTAATCAGCCTTTTCCGCTTTAAGATGGAAAGTTATTGAGCAGATAAAATATTATCTTTGTATGTTGATAACTGGTTCAGGGAAAAAATGTTACTTGCATTTTCTGAATCTTTCAGAACAAAGAACCAAGTAACAGGAACAGTTCTTAGAGTATCTATTTCTGTGGTGTGTTCCAGATAGGAAAAAACAAAGGAAGTCCTTTAGATCAGTTGGATTCTTTACTTGGTCTACTTTGTATTATAAATGACAGATTTTTTATTTTTTTTTTTTTTTTAATATTACAAAAGAGCCCTAATGAGTCACCAAATTTGAGACTCTTAGTGTGACTATTAGTGAATTAAGGAAAAATATTCTTCCCACTCTGGTTGATTTGGAAAGTCATTCACAGTAATGTAAGGGGTTCTTTCTGCCCATTGACTGATTATTCTCTCCACTGGAAATAAGAATATAAATATAAGTCAACAGCAATCTTATCATCATGTAAAAGTAATGAGATTATGGAAATAATCTATGAAGCAAAAATACAATTGAACAACAATTTACCACACTTCATGCAACTTGCACTAGTAGAAATAGCTCTGTTAGTACACATATCACAAAAAGATGAAAGAAAATAAAAATTAGAACTGTTAATATATACAAAATAAGCCATTTTATCTAAGATAATATCAGCCTTCTTATACCATGTGATACGCCATCAACACTTCTTTCAGATTGTTGACAGTTATAATCCCCTGATTTTGTAATGGAAGCATTAAAAAACTATTTTGCTCTCAAATAGAAGCAAGATTCCAGTATGCTAATAGAAAAAGACAAAAAAAAAAAAAAAAAATTTCAACTTCCATTTTCAGTGATATTTTTTTCAGAAGTACAAATTCCTCAAGGAGCTATTCCTTTTCTGTTTTCTTGATTCTTCGTCTTATAGCTATTCCTTTACACAAGCTGTTCTCTTTTGATATCAATCTTTTCCTGGATCAACTTGAAAGAGATAAACCCTAGGCAATGTTAAAAGGCATTGCCTCTTATCTTCCCACATTTCATTCTGATTCTAGCAATGAAACTACTCCATCACACCAGTGACGAATCCTTAGTGTGGGATATAAACCAATTTCTTAAAACAGCAACAGAAAGTTTAATCTTTACAGAAAGTCTATTAAATGACTGTTTTCACAGAATTTGATCATTAATTGATAACATAGATGTGATCCTCCATTTACCCTAGGATAAAATAAATATATCTTTATGTGTAGATAACACTAATTATAGGCAAAGTATGTACTTTTTAATGAAAAGAGTTTATTGAATTCAAGAAAACACTCACTGCTATCTCTCTTGATAGGGATTCAGTCACAGAGCTTGCTCTGATTGCCACTGCTGAAAGAGTAGTTTGGGCATATGAAAATACATGGACTCCTGATGGGAACAGTAGAGTCATATAATCAGTGCCTCCATCTCTCTCTTCTTACCAGAGACATCAAACTCAGCAAGACTCTCTCCAGAAATCTCTTGCCCTCTTCCATTCTCCATGCTACATCTTCCTTTTCCAGTTTTCACAGTATAACCCTCCTTTGGTGTGTCACCATTTAGGCAACTTCTACCATTCACAAAGACACTCTGCAGGCAGGACAAACACAAATTCAAAGTACAAAATAATTATTTATTGGCTGATATACACACATATAACTGAGAATAATCTGCTATGTTAAACATTAATACGTCCACCATTCACAATAAGGCACCCAGTGAGTATCAGCTAGGCAGTCATTGCTCGGGTGGTAAAATTTCAGTATGTGCTTCTGCCTGAAATGCAGATAATCTCTGCTGTTGTTCTGCTGTTGTATTGAAATTATTCCTTTCTCCATTAGAATTCTATAAATTTACTCTTCAGTGATACTTTCTCTTTAAAACTTGAATTTTTATTCCAGCAATCCTACATTTACCAGCAGTGGGGTTTTTTGGTTGGTTTTTTTTTTTTTGTTTGTTTGTTTGTTTGGTTTTGTTGTTTGTTTGTTGTTTTTGTTTTGTTTGTTTGTTTGTATGTTTGCATTTTTGGGGGGGTTTTGTTTTTGTTTTTTTTTTGTTTTGTTTTGTTTTTTGGTTTTTGGTTTTTGTTTTTTTTTTTTTTTGTCTTGGATAATCTATGTATTTTCTTAGAATTTAGCAATTTCTTCAGAATTTACAGAAACCTAACATGCAGTCCATCCTCAGAAGTCCTTCAGGAGTATTTCTTATAAACATGGAATTCTAGGCAAAATAACTACTTAAAAAGGCAGATAATTTTGATATATTATGGCAAGTAACAAATTATTTCTTTCCTTCTTTCATTTCCTCCCTTTGCAAAAAATAATGATAAAGCCATACCTTTTCAATATTGCAGGACTTTGTTAATTATAGTTTAATTTTTCTTTTAGCAAGCTAAGCATGGCATGCATGCTTGGAGTGCATTTTAAAAAGTTATTTAGTAAAATTACTGAAGGAAATGCCGCTGGAAAACAATATTGGAAAAAATCAGTGTCAGCAATATAACAACTTCTAGTATTTATCAACTCTTTCAGGGATGTGCTGGTATTAAAATAATAAAATTGTCCTCTGGTGTCTCTTTAAAATGAGTGAAGTGTACTAAAAACTGAACTACAGAGGTATGAGTTAAAGTGTGTATCAGCTGCATTTTATGTGGAAGACTATTTGAATTTTATTTCATGAACCAACAGCCAATGAAATTCCTGAGAGCATTGCTGGTACTAGCAAACAGGGATATATGATGACATTAATTCTTCTGTAAGGATCAAGTGTAAGATCTTTTTAAATAGTTTGCTTTAACTCAAAGACATTGAAAAGAATGATTAAAAACAAAACCAAAAGCTAAGTAAGTAAATAGCGGTAGTATATCTCTTGAGAAAATAATAACTTTTAAGAATATTTTAAAGACTTCAGATCATCAAAGGACATGGGTTAATCACTAAATTTATTCATGTGCTTAAACTTTTCCTGTAAAATTTGTAGATTGGGATCTAAACTTTGTAGGCATGGAATTGATTTCTGCTACCTTTAACACACAGCTGTGACAAAAACTCACAAGAATGATAAATACACACAGGGATGATTACAAGTATTTATCTGAAATATTCACCTATTTACATCACAAATTATCCCTATCATCTTACAAACTTTGTCAATATTAAGTGAAAATGTACATTCCACTTGCTCTTCATACAATATTGAGAAACAATATTTTCTACTGGTATTTCTATTTTGATATTAGTCATTGTAACTGTGAGACCTAGGTTGTAAGTATATTGTTGATCTTTGTTGAAAAAAATGACATCTAATTTGGGGGTGAGTGGAGTGAGTGTCTATCCTAAATCTATGCAAGTTAGTGAAACTCTGCTATGCCTTACCATGGAATGAGTCATGGTTTCTCCCAGGAGTCTTGTAAAGAGTTTGCAGGTTCTTTTTTTTTTGTTGTTTTGTTTTGTTTTGTTTGGTTTTGTTGTTGTTGTTTTTTGTTTGTTTGTTTGTTTTTTGGCTTTTGTTTGTTTGATTTTTTATTTGGTTTGGTTTGGTTTGGTTTGGTTTGTTTTTTTTTTTTTTTTTTAGAAATATAACTTCATGAGTCATATCATGAGGAGAAAGCAAGACAGAGAGAAAAAATGTCATTTACTTTCAAGGTGTCCCAATTTCCCACTACATTTTATTACATAGACATTCCCCTAAACTAATCTCTCTTCAATGAAAAATACTAAGTCTAACGTTTACAAACTCAAATGAATCGCTTGTCCTAGTTTGGGCTGAAATAGAGTTACTATTCCTTTTCAGGGACTAGATGAGTGCTGTATTTTGGATTTAGCTTTGGGTTTGGTATGAGAAGAATGCTGATAGCACACTGATGTTTTCAGCTGCTACCGAGACTTCAAGGACTCTCTGACTCCTCATGTTCTGCCCATGTGCAAGGGCACAGGGAGCAGGGAGGGAGCACAGCCACAGCACCTGACCCTAACTGCCCAGTGAAATATTCCATATCATGGAACGTCATGCTCACTATATAAAGGAGGGGTGGTTGGGAAGGAGCTCTCTCACTTCTAGGATTGCGATTGCGAGATCTTGGTAACTCGGGGTCGCTAGCCAGGAACAGGCTGAGTATTGGTTAGCGGGTGGTGAGCAATTACATTGTGCATTGCCTGTTTATATATTTTTTTTCTCTTAGTGTCATTGTTCTCATTTTATTGCCATTATTAAACTGTTCATATCTCAGCCTGCAAGTCTCCCTCCACCCCTCTAATTCCCTCCCCCATTCCCAGGTGGGGAGGGGGAAGGGAGGGTGACCAGCTGCGGTGGTTGGTTGCCGACCAGGCTCAAACCATGACACTCTGTAAGTAAAAAATAATTAATTGATGAAGGATTAAACTTACAAGCACAGAAAACTTTACATTTTTTTGAAAAAATATAAAATAATAATAAAAAAATCTTTGAGATGTCTAGATTCTAGATAACAAATGAGAGATCATTATCTTGTAAGACAGTATAAAACAAAAGGTTGTTAAAGAAAGAAGTCTACTAAAGACTACAGCTTAATAGTGATTATCCATACAGGGTGAACTGTTAAGGGTCCATGAGGTCTGTTGTTGTGTTATGCTATTTCATATTCAAAATAACTGTTCTCCTGTTGAGAACCAAAGATTTCTACAGTCTTGAGTAACAAGCTTACTTTAGTAAAAACAGAAAACCAAAGTGAGCTATACAATTCAGATCACTTTTTTTTTTTTTTTTTTTTTAGTTTCCTTTTTATCTTTTTGGATTGCATTAAAGGGAATAAGGATCATTTTGCACACTGGATGAAGAATCTTTTTTGTTTCTTTCTGAGGTATGACTAGCTTGTGATAAGAATTTCTCCTTTCCTTCTAAGGGATTTAGTTATCTTGGCTAATAATAACAGACAACCAGATTCCAGATGTAACTGACTTCAATAATTTATTTTGTAATCCTCATTAAAACAAATAGTTGATGCATAAAAACTGAGCCATGAGAAAATTAAAGAGAAATAAATAGATACTATAAACTCAAAGATATGTGAAAAAAAGCTCTGTAACTCCTAAATGTTGAAGAAAACAAAATGTTAGTTTTCTTGTAGCTAGAGAGAATAAATTTCTATGTATTTCAGCAGAGAAAGCTCTTTTCTCTGAAGAGGATTAAATGATGAAAAGACATCAGCCTGCTGTAGGAAAGAGATAAAGATGAATAAAAATCCATTTATATACCATACTTTTTTTGTAAGCTATATTGCTTGAACAGCCACAAATGCAGTTGTTAATATCAAAAGAAAATGTCACAAACTTAATATTCTTTGTGCCTATATAAGTATGACCAAAGTCTAATTATATTTTAAGACAAATATTAAGAGACTTCATACACCTTAAGCTTCTTAAACAAAATTTTAAGATCTGATGCAAATTGGACAATTAATTGATTAGTGGAAAACTCTAACTAGTGAAATGTCTACCAAATTCCCAGAAAGAAAACTGTGCAAAATTTCCTTTGCCTTGAACTATACACACATACACACACACACACACCCCCATATACATCTTCCTTTAACTGTATCTATCCAAAGACATGACTATATATTATTTACTTTAGCCTGTAATATATTTAGTTCTGTTCATTTTGTATTTCTTTAATAATCATTTATGTTTCTTTACAATTAATTTAATTCAGTGGCTACCTCAAGCATCAAACTGCTCAATCTGTTTCTTAATTTTGTGCTACTTTTCTGAATATTATCAAGGAACTTGTAGTCTTCCCTATGTAGAGCAGGCTCCTGTAAATTTCTAAAACAGTTATGTGGAAACAATGATTCAGAAGTTTAACAAGGATCTGTAAATTATGCTTGTACCTCCTGAAGCCCTCTTTCTGCTAAAAATGTTGAACCTGCAATGCTGTACTAGTAAAATTTATTTGAGTTTTCTGAAAAGTTATTTTTTATGTTATTTAATAATGATCAAGGTGACAGTTAACAAAAGGTCTAATGGCATCTATCCAAATAATCATTTAAATCTACTTAAGTCCAATATTAAAAAGAGTTTAAAAATTCAGTTCTCTATAAACATAAATGATATAAATCATAGAATCATAGAAAGGTTGGAAGGGACCTTAAAGATCCTCTAGTTCCAACCTCCCTGCTATGGACAGGGACACCTTCCACTAGACCAAGTTGCTCAAAGACCCATCCAACCTGGTCTTGAACACTTCCAGGGAGGGCTCAACCACAGCTTCTCTGGGCAACCTGTTCCAATGCCTCACCACCCTCACAATAAAGAAGACTTCCTTATACCTAATCTAAACCTACCCTCTTTCAGTTTAAAACCATTATTGCTTGTCCTTTCACTACACTCCTTGATAAAGAGTCCTTCCCCATCTTTTCTTTAGACGCCCTTTAAGTACTGGAAGGCCACTATAAGGTCTCCCCAGAGCCTTCTCTTCTCTAGGCTGAACAACCCCAACTCTCTCAGAGCATCCTCATAGGGGGGTGGCTCCAGTCCCCTGATCAACTTCATGGCTCTCCTTTGGACTTGTTTCAAAAGGCCATGACCTTCTTATTTTGGGATTCCCAGAGCTGAAAGCAGTACTACAGATGGGGTTTCATGACAGAGGAGTAAATAGTGTTTTTTGGTAAAAGACACAACTATCTCTATCTTTGTATAAAAAAAAATACACATTTAAATAATTGAGACCTACACTTTTAACTTTTTCTTGCATAGTCGTGACTTGATTACACTTTCTTACATGTATGAAGTACCAACACAATATAATGTGCCAACACAATACTTGCTGAAATAACTTCCCTCATTATACCTCTGTTTAAGCTGCTGTAATTAAGTTTCTTAGATATTTAATTATAATGTTCTCCCTCAAGCCTGAGCAACCAAATGAGGTGTGGGCCACTCTATGCCCCCCAAAAAGCACAAACCAGAAAACCCAAGACATGATTGATAAAAAAATTTCAACTACAGTTAAGTAGACTTCAGGAACTTAAATATACTGTGATTAACATAGAAATCATTCTCAATTACCCTGCTGCACTCTGAGTTATGCCAAACCCATTCAATTGATGCCCAGTTACAAAGAATTATGTAGTTGTCTGTTAAACTTTAAAAACCTAGAGCTGTTCATCTGTATTCTGTTTCTGTGGCTTCTTGGAACATCTCTAACCAGTGTGGCTTGGCACAGAGCTCTGGGCTGCCTCTTCTGAGGGGCTTAGTAATATACAAGGCAAAGCAAAGTCGACATTTCTGCAGATCCTTACCTGAAGAATGAGAGAACATAACAAACACCCAGATTATATGTCAGTAGTTACGATTCTTATGACTGTTTATACTTATTTATAAAATAGTCTTTTATGGAATAATTTTCAGAAAACCAAAACGTAAGATGCTTCCATTCCTGCTGCATGCCCTAAACAATAACCTTCAGTCCTATTCTTTATGAAGCATAAAGATTGCCCAGAGAAGTTGTGGATTCCCCCTCCCTGGAAGTGTTCAAGGCCAGGTTGGATGGGATTATGAGCAACCTGGTCTAGTGGAAGGTGTCCCTGCCCATGTCAAGGGGGTTTGGACCTAGATGATCTTTAAGGTCCCTTCCAACCCAAGCCATTCTATGACTTTTTTTTCAATTTTTTAATACATCCATTCTATGGATCATTCATCCAAGTATACTTTCTCAGTTAGCCTGATCACCTATAATAGCATAGCTAATTATCTTTTAAATAATATTAAGATGCAGTATTTTAATGGATACTGGAGGATGTTTTTCCAATTACAGTTCAAAATAATCTTAATGCATTCTGTGTCACGCATATTCTTACTTCTCACAGCCCCCAGAAATATCAGTTATAGTAATATATACATGTTTGAATGTGTCTATGAATACATGATGATCTTAAAGGTCTTTTCCAACCCAAAGGATTCTATGATTTTATATGTACGCATAAAGTTATGTATGTAATGTACATT
This sequence comes from Tyto alba, assembly GCF_018691265.1. NCBI lineage: Eukaryota > Metazoa > Chordata > Aves > Strigiformes > Tytonidae > Tyto > Tyto alba. Next base: position 20,797,396 of record NW_024881321.1, read on the forward strand.
CTTAATCACTTGTTACTTGCATGTCTCTAATTACGGAACTGTTATTGTTTTGTCTTTTAAATTAGATTTTTTTTTTTTCAAGTTACAAGGAGAGTTCAGATGCAACTGTGGGATAAGAAAACAGCTTCTGATGTCAGTGTCCTGAAAAACAAAATGAACAAAAAATTCAGCTTAATATTCAGGTTTCTGATATTGGTATTTACATCTACTAAAACATTTGAGTAAGAAGACCACTGACCCTGTATTTACTCACCAAAAACTTCCGGATAAGATAGAGAAAAACATAGTGCAATAAGCTTACCTCAAATCCAGTATCTTGTAACAAGCAAGGGAAAAAATCAGATCTGATTTTCTGTTGTGAAGCTTAATGATGTGAATATATGTTCTCTATATTGCTGAGCTTTCCACCCAGGAGTGTATGCTAGAGTACCAAACATGCTAACATCATCCTAACTATCCATTTTCCCTTTGATCAAGAAGTAATACATTAATCCTGGAAGTTCAAGGAAATTTTAAAAATTGTATTCTTTAAATATAATCCAATTATTGATGACCAGACTGTCTTAACACTTCATACTTTGATTTTTATGTCACTAATGTATTTACTAGGCTATGGAAATGTTTATAATTGTGCTTACCCCAACAACTTGAGCTTTTAGTCTTGAAAAAGAAAAAAATGATGGTCCAGTTTTTCTAAAGATTTTTAGTTTGTAGGTGATCATCTCAGAAGTTACTTGATGCCTGTGTTTAAGCTGTTGAAGAAAACCCATGGGTCAGAGTATTAAGCATTTTTTAATAGGGCTATTCAAAAGCTGTGTGAAGTTGAGCATCAACAGAGAAAGCTTCATAAACATAAGTCATACCTTAAAAACTCAATTGAAAGTATAGACTGAGAAAACAATTTCAACAAAGTGTTTAAACTGGTGGACTTTCCTACAAACTAGTAGTATCCAAATGTCTCTGAAAGCCTAAAAGCACTATTATAAAGTTTAAACCCAGTCATGTTTTAACTGAACAAGATTATAACATTCTCAAATAAAAAAAAATAGATCTCTTTTTTTCATATTTGGAAAAGAGATCAAAATGTTTTTACACTAAAATAAAAAACAAACAAACAAACAAACATGTGATATCTCTGTCATACACTGGTTCAAAAGAGTACAATTGATTTCCCCACTCTTTTCTGTTCATTGTGATTTTGGTGAGAAAATAATTCCAGGGAATTAGAGTCCAGTTAAATATGCTTTACATACTTTCTAGCTCAATACTAAAAAGATAAATTTAAAAATGGCCCAATACATTTTAAAGAAGTTAAATACATTTCTGACAGTTTTTAAGCCAGATCTCTGACTATCTTAAATTACTGTAGTTTATTGGATTTCAAGAATCCACTGCATACTAACTAGAGATCTAGTTTTCTATTATAAAAAGTTTGGAAATATTAGCAGTTTTTCTCATATTAATCTTCTTTCAATCTTATATTATTCTCTGTGTTTAAAGGTCAACTTGCCTTTTTATGTTTTTAATGGATTATGAAACTCCCTGTGACATACACTGTACCATGTTATGGTTTTAAAATAAATATACAATATAATGTTACTCATTAAATTAACAGGCATTTTAATGGTAAATTTAATAAAGAACTATAACTTTTAGCAAAAAAATAGAAAAACTTTATTTATCCAGTAAACTGTTTGGGCGAAGAAAGCACCCTTCTAGGAATCTTGACAGGAAAAAAAAAAAAGATAATAAGCACATAAAATGAAATTTAAGCATCATTTGTAGTATTCTATAAAAACTCTGATATAATAACCTCATCAGCTTATTTATTCTAGACAGACTTAGACTGAGTTGTTGGGGTTTTTCTACTGAAAAGTTATGTAGTCCCTCACAACTCAGTCCATCCATACCAAGACCTTCTATCACCCAATCAGAGACATGCCTGTCTCTCTCCTGGGATTCAGTGACATTGAGAAACCAAACTGAGTTAGAACTACTGTTGTATTTATACTTCTGTTCTAGTCTATAACTTAGTTTTTCTGGATATATATCTGATTATCTGGACTAGACACTTCATTAGAGTCCTAGCTCAGTTAGGACATATAAATCCAAGTCTAGTTACTTGGAAAGTAATGAGTAGAAGATAGAGGAAACATTTTTTTGTTTAATGTGAAGATAAGGCATGGATTCCTACAGTCCTCTAACATGAAAAACTCCCAGGCTCCTTAAATTGGATGCAGCCTAAGACTTCTGATAAACTGTCCACAACCTGCTCTGAAAAGGCCTAACAAGAGCCCATCAACAGTAGACCCACCACAAAACTGTTTGACTTGTTTTATTATTATTAAAATATTATGTTTGATAGTGTAAAGAACGCCAGGTAGATTAATCTGTCCGGCTGGTAATAGTGATATGTGCCAGCCTCATACATCAGGCTTGTTATCCTTCCTGAGGTTGCCAGTAGTTCTACTTCAAAGTAATATTATTATATGTACTTGAAAAATTCCTGGGACCTAAACCTGATTCACAGAGGACAACCGATATTAATGACATTTGGACTGGAATCAATGTACAGTTCTCAAAAAGACTGTAACAGGACCCAGGAAGCTATTCTCATTTATCCTCTAAGTTTTGTTTTGTTTTGTTTTTTTCTGTGTAAACATACTTATGTTAGGGAAAAAGTATACAATGTCATTATACATTTATACTTTTATAATATATATAAATATATAAGTTATATATATGTAGAATATACATTTAATAATAAATAAATATTTAATAATAAAATCAGTATGGTAATAATTTTAAAAATAATGAATGTAGTGGAAGTGTTTTATGTATGACACCAAACTTTGCTGGTTATTACTTGTTTTTTTTTCATTCTTCTTCAAAAACCCACCTTCATTTAAAAAAAATAAACTCTTCCTGTAGCATCTGTCTGATTTAGTTCACCTGAGATCCATATTATTTTATTAAAAAAAAAAAAAAATTGTGATGAGGTAAAATATTATTTGATTGCAAAACTTTAGATGCTTTACACGACAATACAAATATAATCCACTAAACACACCAAATTAAAAAAATAAGAGACTCATGCTCATAGTTGCAGGTGTCTTTTGGCCTGTGTTTTATTTTTTAGATAAGAAATTCCTCTCTTATCTTTGTTTTTCCTAATCATGCTGCTATGTCTTTTTTTTTTTTTTTTTTTTTTTTCTCTGTTCTTCTCTATCTTCTTCTCTTATAATCCCCTGCTTCCCCAAACTCTTTCATTGTTTGGCAGTAATTTCCAAAGTTTTTTCTAGAGAAAAATTAATATTACCTCCTTTAACATTTTATGTAGTATAGCTTTAGCTAGATATTTTTATTGGTGAAAATATTAGGTTTCATGTGGAATATATCTCATATGCTTATTCTAATTGAGAGCTGTTGTTTTTCCTACTAGCTTCAAAATGCCTCAACTAGCCCCATCCATCTTTTTCCAACACAGCAATATTATTTTAAAGAGACATGTAATTGTGTTGTGTTTTGAAAGCACTGTAAATTATACACAATCAAAAAAGCTATTATGTGACACTCTGAAATGTACAACTAATAAAAATGTAATCACCAGACCTTATAATTTTAGCCGAAGTTCTAATTTAATAATACAGTTTCATATTCCCAAGAGATTCCTAGCATTTATTTATCATGCCATTTTCCATTACCTAATCCAAAATAATTATGTTGATTCTCCTAAATTATACTAATAGCATCCTGAAAAGGTCTACAGTTTCAAGAGTTTTATGACAATGTACACGTATACATCACATTAATATGTATATGCTGTAGTCTACCTCATTAACAAAGGTTTTTAGAATTTATAATTTAACCTTGCAGATGTACTCTTCTGAGGCCAGTCCACAGATTCAGTTGGTTTCTTACCTCCATGAGACAAAGACTACATTAAGTGGAATTTCATCTACTCTCTTCACTTGAAGTAGTTGCTCATTTACAATATGATTTGCACTTTCTTCATGTCCCACTCTGGAAGATCAGTTTAGTTTGAAACATAAGACTATTTTACATTTAGAAGATCAATGGCAAGGATCGACAATTATTATGAAAATATTCCATAAATACAGTAGGACTTAGTCTTGATTGCAGAAATGGATTCTATCAGAACCTCCTTTTCATGCAACTTCGACTGTCTGTTAGAGCAGGGAGGGAGATGGAATTGAGGTGTCAGTGAGAAGGGTTGAATGTAGTTTGTTCTGAAAACACAGAAAACTCTGGTTTAAGCCCCTTAACCTTCCATATGCATCCTGAATACCCAGAAATTTTGAACATTTCTAAGCTCTCTTGACACTACTTTCTATTCTAACATTTATAAACAAAACAAAAATTAATTTTGCTAAAGGAACTGGTACAGAAAATAAACAAGAAAAATTTAGTAGTAATAAATTCACAATATTTATTCAAGCACTTTTTCATATTTTCAATCTACTTCTAAGCATTAAGCTTCATTCTTGATGCATAACTATATACCTTCTTTTTCCCATGATGCACCACCCTCATTCACTCTCTGTTAAACAGGGATGAAAAGTGAAAAGAATCCATCAGATTCTTCTCCAATTTCTAAAGGAACTTCTTTCCCACCTACTTCTGGTTATATACTGGTTAGAATCTTATTTAGTGTAGCATAAGATTTTCATAGATTTTCCCTGTAGCTTGAAAAAGACATCTAACGGCCACCTCAACATGCACCATGTATTGTTCAGCACGTCCACAGTACTGGCTAAGTCACCAGAATGACAAGAGCTTTATAGACCTCTATGCTAAGCAAAGCACCCATGTTATTTTGCCCTTATTACACTTCAAATCTCTACACAGGCTTCTCTGTTTAAGTGATTGTTTACTCTTCTCAGGACATTGATACATGTTTCTTTTTTTATTAGCCATCAGTGACACTGGTATTTAAGCTGTCCAAAGCTCAAAACATAGATTAGCTTTTCTCAGCTCTTCCTCCAGGTTAAGTCTATCTAATAATTGAAATGCAAATGATAGCTTTGCTTTCCAAAATAAGATGTCTGAAGTTAGTTCATTGTTAGTGATACATCTTCCTGTTCACGAAGCAAGTTGTCAAAAGTATTCTAGTGTTTCAGTTTACACTTCTAAAATGAGATCCTTTCCAGTGTTGTGAACTCCATCTCCGGACTAGTCTATTCACATTAAGTACTCTAATACAGTGAGAGCATGTACATGAGCGTTAAGAACAGGTAAAAATGCTTTCTCGAAATGGGCAACAGTGATTATACTTTTCAGTACTGGGTCATAAACAGAGTTCAGGTAGTACCAATGCACATCTGCTTTAAAAAAGGGCTCTTTTAAATAAGCAGGAGCTAAATAAGTTTATTTGTTTCATATTATGTTAATAATTACACTAACATTCTCTTTTGTAATCAATGTTCTGCCTTTGGCATGATATATTCATAAAACTTGTGATAAGTTCCACAAAAATGTAGGGAACAGAAAGAAAATAATAAAAATAAATAATTGAAAGCTTTGTCTTCTGTTAATATCTATCAACTGCCTCAGCTACTTGTTTATTTTAGTTTCAAGTAATTCAGAGGAATAAAATGCTATAGATCATATAATAGAAGACATTTTGATGTCTGCTCTATTTATGCTGTTTTGCTCATCTAGTATTTCACTGTTTTGCTGCATAATTCGGCTTTTCATTTTCTTACATTCTCTATACCTCTAGCTGATCTCAAGTTCAATGGAAAGAGAATGAAATATATGATATGCAGATGTCATTTCACCTAAATTTTGTGTTTCCACTTCTCAGGAATTCTAGAGACTAAACCCAACATACTTACATATACTAGAACAGGTCATTGACTGTAAGCTGGGGCATGACAGGAAATCTGTACTACTTTTATCTACTCTGGACATAATAATTTCTCACATAAAAGGATGTAATCTATCAGACACAGTAGGGGTGAATTTGGCCATTAGATTTAGCAAATATTTCTATTTCAATTTCTTTAAAAACAAGCCATCATGCCATAACTATGTAATCAAATAAACTGTTTCTAAAGGAATTGCTTGTATCTTTTTCTCAACTTGTCTTTCTATAAATGCTTTTGTTGCCCACACAGACACTGGTAGTGATCTATAAAAAAATGTTTTTATCAATGGCAGGTATGATAGAAATCACCATACCTAACCTCTATTTTTGTGCACATAAATTCTTGTACAGCAGAACAGAAAACATAACTATATTTCTTCTTTCCAAACACAGTTAACTCTCAATTCTGTAGAATAACCTAGCAAATTGATACCTGAATTTTTATGATTTCAAAAACTAAAAGCACATAGATAATCAATAAATGTTTAGGGGAAACATTAAAAAAAAAATACAAATAAATATCTAGGCAAAGTATTAAGACTCCCAGAACTGGATCTGAACTCAGCAGTCAAGACCAAAGAATGTAACAGAAGGCAATGCAAATAGACTATTATGTCTGGAACAGATATTAAACAACTCTGTACCTGTTATAAAATGCACCTCCACCACTACTAATGTATGATTGCCCTATAGTCTATGGAGAAGACTACAGTTAAGCAGGTAGTCCCGACAGCCCATAACAAAGACCACATCGGAACAGATAACCACACTGCAGCCTGTGCTGGACCCAGTGCCAGTGTAGGTGGATGTTGTCTGAAGGAACTGTATCCAGCAGAGAGACCACGATGGAGCAGGTTTTCCTGACAAGCACTGCAGGCTGTGGAGAACACACTCTGGAGCAGACTGAAGAGCTTCAACCCATGGGAAGGATACTGGAACCAGGGAACAAAGTGTAGAGGAAGGAGTGACAGAGAGATGTTATGGTCTGACCACAACCCCCCATTCCCCATTCCCCTGTGCCGCTCAGAGAGGGGTAAGATAGGGGAGTTGGGAATGAAAAGGTGAAGTTGAGCCTGGGAAGAAGGGAGACTGAGGATGCAGTGTTTTAGTTTTTGTCTTTGTTGTCACCATTCTACTCTATTTTAATTGGCAATAAATGAAATTAATTTTCTTCAAGTCCAGTCTGTTTTGCCTGTGATGTTAACGAGTAAGTGATCTCCTTGTCTTTATCTTGACCCATGAGCTTTTACATCTTATTCTATCCCTTGTGTCCTACAGAGAGGGGGTGAGAAAGCATCTGGGTGGGGGTCTGACAACTGGTCAACTCACTACAGTAGTATACCAAAGTCTGTGCTGGTAAAATTCATAACAATAGCCAAGTATCTGTAGAAATCTTACGTAATGAGTAACTCTAGTGCTGTTATTTTGGAAGTGATTAATTTTCTACAGGGACTTTCTCATGTTCTGAATCCCTGTTATTTTCCTGAGTTTTCTCTATATAGAAGTAAAGCACCTCAGACTGATATTTTTTTTTCAAATGTTACTCCAAATATAAATCAATATTGACAAGACTGAAAATGTTAAAGGAATACAATATATAGGCAGAATATAGATCTCTCATAAATTTGACAAGATGCTCCTCTATAAGTGAAACCAGACAGACAAACAAACAAAATCCAATTCTTCTCCCCCCACCCCAAAAAAAGATATTCCAGAATAGATTCAGCTATTATGTAACTCTCGCCTCCTAGGCACATGACCTGTCTTCTAGTGTGGTAAATGTTAGGATTCCTTAAAGAAGCCAAATCTCCAGAAGCATCTCAGTCCTACATACATAGAGATCTGGTAGAGTACAAAGACACATGGATATTTTTCAAGTGAGTAAGATCTACTGTAGGGAAAAAAAACACTCCAGAAACATGGATGGGATGGTGTGAAGGGAGTCTTGTTTTCAGTGAGATAGTATGAAATCTTGGCCTGCTTGAAATCAGTTAAAGAAATTGCTCATGTCAAGGCTAGTGTTTTCCTTGCAACATAAACTGGATTTTGAAAGAGACTGTAACTCATTTATCAGATCAAAGAATGAACAAGTAGATCACAGAACTATTTAATAGATGGGGCAATGAAGCCATACAGAGATACACAAAGCGCAGTCAGCCCATGGAATCCACCTGACAATCAAAGAGACTGACAATATTCAAAATATTTAAGAACTTTATAGAAATAATGAAGACTTCTACAGCTAAATTAACTGGAACAAAAATCTGATGGAGAGATGGAACAAAAGCAATCTGCAGAAGGAAAATTTTCTGTTTTGACAGTTTATTCCATAATTTTCTACTATCACTGTCCTGGTTCAGGCTGGACTAGAGTTCCTGTTGGTTTGGCAGCTGGAGGAGTGCTGCAGCACACTGAGACCCCAGGGGCTCCCCAGGTCCTAGTGCCCTCACCTGTGTGCGGGGACAGGGGGAGCACAGCTGGAGGGCTGGGCCCGGATTGGCTGATATCCCATGTCATGTGACATTGTGCTCACTATATAAAGGCGGAAGTGGGCCAGGAGGGGCTCTCACTTCTGGGAGTGTTGCTGTGGGGCCTTTGTGTTTGAGATTGCTGGCTGGGAGCAGGTGGGTGTTGGTCAGTGGGTGGTGAGCAGCTGTATTGTACATTACCCGTTAAAACTGCTGTCAGCGTATTATTCTGTTACTGTTATTAAACTGTTTTTATCTCAACCCGTGAGTCTCCCTTTGCCCCTCTGATTCCCTCCCCATTCCCAAGTGGGGGAGGGTGGGTGAGTGACTATGTGTTGTTTAGCTGCTGAGTAGGCTCAAATGACAACATCACAATCCCTGAACATGTTGCTGTTATACAGTTATGATGAAAAAAAAAGGTACTGGTAAACATATGAAACAAATATATAAAGACACATTAGTTATAAGGCAGATTTATTGAAGACTCATTAATAAAGCAAAATAACAAATATTAGAGGAAGAATCTCCTAATGGAGGAAAATATATCTGTGGGTACATCCATAAAAGTAAACTTCAAATACAAACAGGGCTTCTTTGTCTGAGGACTGCCGGCATTGATGGCTCACGTCTCTAGAGAGAAACTACCCTGTCTTCTCTAAAATAGAGTGGACAGATCCATGTTCTGTACCAGGATCTGTCTTGTGCTATCTCCTGAACAGTTTTTGAGGTTTGTTTAGGGGAATACTAGCTTGTACAGGCTGAAACCATAAGGTTCATGCAAATAAATGAAGATTAGGGACAGTTGTTAACGAGTACTCAAGCTTGCACCTTGGCAGAGTTTGGTTTACAAATATAGGTACAGTATGCAATTCTCTCTTCTCCAGCCAAACACAACCTGATCCCTCAGTCTCTCCTCACAGATGAACAACAGCAGCCCTTTAATTGATTCACTACTGAGAGTACTTCTACAGCTTTTTTTTTTTTTTTGTATAAAAGAAAACCTAAGCAGACTGATATCTGCAAACATTCATAAACCTCTGCCTTAACTAGGATTAAGATCCCTTAGGTTAACAATGTTAGCAGCTTTTCAGGAAATAAAATCTCTACAAATCCATTACAGAGCTGTATCATGCTATGAGATAAAATAGTGATGATTCTCTTCTGATTATCCCTATTGCTTCTTTGGAGAAACTTGTTTATTTGTTTTTGTTTTGTTTGTTTTTTTTTTTTTTTTTTTTTTTGTGATTTGCTGAAAGAAGTCCTTGGACATAAGGTCTGTAGATGCAGGTGCAGAAATATGAAAACTAGCAGAAGATAAGTTGTCTAAGAGAGGAATCTTTAGTCTTCCTTCATCACACTACCCTAGCTAAGATGTTGAGACTGTCAATTAGAAATTTCTTAGCCTGTAAACCAGCTCCTGGCTGTTCTTCATCTAAAAATATAATCTTGTCACACAAGTGGTCTGAGCAAAGAAATGTAGTATTCTTTTTACGACCACTATTAATGGCTGAAATGTGAATGTGAATAGACCTTTCACTGGGTCTGAAGATTCTTCCACTGTAATGGACTTCTAGAATAATCCAAATTCCTGGCTCTATTATTCAAAGTCTATATTTGTTCAGGAATCATGAGACACCATGATGTCTTCTGTAGAGGACTGAATGAAAGAGAAGCACATGCATAAAGTGGATGACTGGTTGCCCAGAGTCATGTTACTTGTATATGGAAAAGTAGTAGAGAGACATACATAAAAATATCAATTTGAAAAAGCTTTGCTTTGATATATAACCAGGAGGCCTCTTTTTCCCTCAGAACTGAAACAAATTCTTGGTGACTGTTATATTTATGTAATCTGTATTTTGAAAATTCATACCTTTAGACTCACATTTTCCCAAAGCTGGAAATTGCTATTGCAGCAAACTAAAATTGCATATTATGAAGTGACAGCCAAAAAAAGTTACCTATGAAAGATTTTAAAAGTTCAGCTATGGTTAGATACACTTTAAGAAAAAAAAAAAAAAAAAAAAAAAAAAAGATACCAAAAAAGGAAAAAAATCCAGCAGTCTGCAGATTCTGAGAGGTGAATATTTTTTTCTTAAATTGTTCTAATTCACAGTTGAAAGTGGTTGAATCATTATAACCTGAGAGCAGATAGTAATTCTTAACTACTACAGCAATAAAGGTTTTAGTAACGACACTCTCATTGAACAACATGTTGCACCATTAATCGAACACTGCTATCACTGTGTGGTAAATTAAAAATAAGTCTGTCTCTCCTTTTAGTACATGTTCTTGTCTCATTCATCATATCTAATTAATCCTAATCTAAGATGTCTTTATTAAAGATATCACTGATTACATAGAATACTTCAGGTTGAAAGGGACCCCAAGAGATCACCAGTCCAGCCTTCTGCTCAAGTCAGCATCTACTATTAATTAAGTCCAGGTTTCTCAAAGCTTTATGCTTTTGGGTCCTGAAAACCTCCTAGAACAGAGAATGTCAACCCCTCTAGGCAACCTGTTCTACCGCTCAGCTGTTTTCATTCACAATATATTTTATTCCTAATGTCAGGATAGAATTTCTCTTGTTTCACCTTATAAACATTGTTTCTTCTCTCTATGCACCTCCTTAAACAACCTGACTGTATTTTCAGTAATTTCCTCTTAAGTACTAGTACTGGAGGCTGCTATGAATTCTAACACATCTGCCAGAAACTGTCCATGCTGAAACAAATCCATTTTTCTCAACCTGTTCTCATGTGGGATGTGCTCCAGACCCTGACCATGCTTCTGATCCTGTGAGGGATTTTATTCAAGACTATCAACATCTTTCTTTTACTTGGGAGCCCCAAGTTGGTTGTATTCCAGATGTTGACTAATGAATGCCGAATGAAGAGGAATAAACAATCAGTAGATTAATTCTCTTAGTCTAGTATGTTCCTGCTGATATAGGTAAGTGTGCTTTAACTTTCCTTGTTACCCAAGTACATTGCTAACTCAAATCCAGCTTGCTGTTCACTAGGTCCCCTAGGTCCTCATCAAAAGAACTGTTCACCAACCGGTCAGTGCCCAGTTTATACCACTCCAAAAGTTAAGCCAGGAGAAAACATTAATTTCCACAGTCTCACTTTTGTACAAAACAGTAATGACAAATAGTTCTGAGGCTACATTTTTTTTTTTTTCTGGATAAACTTTAATTTCAGATAAAATAATTTTCACAAATGTAAGCAATTTTTAACTGAGACTGAGGCTAGACTGTATGCTTTGTTCAAAGAATCACAGAATGGTTGAGATTGGAAGAGACATTTGGAGGTCATCTGGTCTGATATCCCCAATAGGTTGCCCAGGACCATGTGCAGACAAATTTTGAAGATTTTCAAGAGTGGTAACTCCACAACTTCCATTGGCAACCTGTGCCAGTGCTCAGTCACCATCACAGTAAAAGAAGCTTTGCTTGATGTTCAGATGGAACCTCCTGTGTTTCAGTTTGTGCCCTGTCACTGGGTACTGCTGAAAAGAGCCTGGCTCTGACTACTTTGCACCCTCCCTTCAGATATTTAAGTACATTGGTAAGATCCTTCCCGAGACTTTTCTCTAGACTGAACAGTCTCAGCTCTCAGCCTTTCCTTACAAAAGAGGTACTGTAGGACCTTAATCATCTTCATGGCCTTTTGTCGGTCTTATAGAAACTTACTACATTTATTGCTGTTTCTACAACAGAAACACAAACTGTATCAACATTTTATGGCTGTAATAATTATTTTCACTAAGAATAAGTATGTCTGTTCAGGAAAATGTCACAATAGTTTTACTATTTTAAGAATCTTTCAAATGTGAGCTTTTTTAAAAAAGCTGATTTTCTACGCAATTTTTATACATAAATAAATTACAATGGTGGAAGTTAGAGGAGTTACAAATACCTGTGGTGACTGAGAAAGGACTTTAGTACTCACAAATATGGAAACCAGTATCAGAGGTAAACTAATGAACTTAATGATCTAAAGGTAAACATGTCTCCTGCACTCTTTTTGTGCTAAAGCTTTCCAAGTAAATCATGAAGTAGATTGAGTAAGCATAAAATCTTATGACATCTATAGAAGAGATTGAGCAGTAGTCATGGTGCAATGGATATGTGGCAGATCACATACTTTTACTCAATGGAGTTTATTAAAATGCCAGTAAAACAAATCATTAGGCTAATGTTAATTAATGATTAAATGAAAAAAATAGCCTAGCAGGTGACCAGTTTATCCACTTGAGCTGAATGTCAGCTTAACTCCTGCCTCAAGTCTTTTGTGCTATTAGATTATAAATAGAATTTTAATTTTGTATAACAAATTTCTTAAGCTTCATTATTCCATATTAATATCTACAGTCTGTATTTGATCTCCATACAAAATAAATGAAAATCTATGCATAGGTTTGTAATGACTAAGGCTGACTGTAAATATAATAAAGGATGAGTTGAGATTTCATATTTAGGAGAGAAGAACAGAATTAAATGAAACAAAAAGCATCTGCAAAGCTTTACTGGACAATATAAAGTAACTAGAAAAGTAATTTAAATATTACTTTAAAGGAAGAAAAGTGAACAAATAAACTTCTTCAAGCTGCTGTACTTGTAGCAGAAACCTTTCTCCCTCCCCAACAAGAACATCAAAGACCCATGGAATTCAATCAAGAACTGTGTGCATAACTCACAAGCTTTGTATTACTATGTCCCCTTTTCTCATTAGTCCTGAAAACTGAGTTAATCAGAGAACTATGGTAGGGAAAAGTTACAAAGACAGAAATCAAAGGCATCTCTGCTCATGCTTGTTACTGACATTAGGATCTGTTGTAGTTTTTAGATGCTAATAGGTGCTGTTCCAGAAAAAGCTCTTAAAAGTTTATGTTTTATTGCAGCGTATATACTACTGAAGAGTGTTTATTCACCTAGAGAGATGGCTGGTTAGAGGGCAATTGACATTTCTGGCACCTATGTTCACTATAGAGTTCATAGTGAATTGTTATCTGGCTAATGTAATATCAGCTGTGCCTGTAAAGAAGAGAGAGTTCCTTATTGAAGGAGAACACAGCAGGAAAAAAGAGAACATCCGTCTATTTCAGTTTGAACTGCCAAACAATTTTTAAGCTATTAGTTGAGATGTTTCTTAGACTTAGAGACTGATTTGTTAAGATTTAGAGTTCTGACATGTTTAAAACTCTCTAAATAGAGTATCAAGGGTGTATGCCTGTATTTATGTGCTAAAGTATATATTTTTCACTATGATTCATGGATGCAGGTATATTTTTGAACATATAGTGTCTGAAAGTTACCTATATTGTTGAAGCAGCTATATTTTCTAACATATGGTGTCTGAAAGTTACCCATCTTATTCAAAAAAATCATAATGTGGAGCATTTACAAAGTTTTCAACATCTCTGTGTTTTGTTTTGTTTTGCTTTTTTCAGATTTTTTTTTTTCCTGAGAAATTAGAACAATGTTCTGTCCTTAGATATTTAGTAGGCATTAGTGGATATTTACTGGGCTTTTATCTAAAAAAATTGTGCAATACATTTGTGCCATTTTCTGATAATCTTGAGCAAACAAGATTTTGGACTGCATTTTGACTGACAATTAAGGCAAGATGCAGAAAAAAAAAAAAAAAAAAAAAAAAAGGAGAGCAATAGTCCCTTGTAATATTGCTTCAAGATTATCTACTGTTGCAAAAACAGCTTTATAGCAAACTTGATACCTAGAGCATAGAATACACATGAAGTTCTGAGTGCCACGGACTGCTTGTGTATATAGCAAGCTTGATTTCTACATAGTGGAAGCCATAGTTGTTTCAAATTTTTGCCTGTGAAGAAAACAGAGCAAAATAAAATGTACTTGACAGATTTATAGTATCTGCATACCATTCTGAGATATCTGTAATTCAGAGGCAAAAGTGGTATCTTCTCTACATACAGAAAAAATGTTGGAGCTGTACATTTTCCTTACCTGTTATTCTGTAAGGTCCTCTTAGGCTTCAATAATATATTAAAGTTTTTATGAAAGAAAAATAAGAAGTGCTCGTATTAAGGAGAAATCAATGTGAAGCCTTGATTGTAGAGATGTGCTTTGTTGACTGGAATTTTTGAAATTCAAAACCTAAAATATAAATTTGAGTTGCGCTTGAGGATATAGTGATGTCAAAAGAAGGCACTGTGGGTCCCTTGTCCATGGCTTTTTCATGTAAGAGTCAGATAAAGAGTCATATATATGTTTTAAATCTTGAGAGATCATTTTTACTGTTTCATCTGATCTTCTGTAGAGCGAAAGCCTAGGACCTCCAGAACCTGTAATCTAACTGCAAATGTAATTTCAGAGTATGGTATCTTACGTATAGATGGCTTCTTTCTAACAGTTGTAATTGGATATGACATGAGAATAAATCACTGATCTACAGCTGTATCTAATATAATTGATTTGGGCTGTTTGTATTTTTCTTTTTTTTGTGTGTGTGTTTCTCAGCAGTATAAGAATTGATTGTTTAATTGCTGTAACTGTCTCTGTGTCCCAGCTTCTTTGCTGTTCACACATCCAGGAGTAAGTTATTTATCTTGTATCAGTCAGCTGTAGTAGTACTTTCAGATTCATAAATGTGTTCATAAATGTTTCCATGAAAGGAAATCAATCGCAAATTGTCAGCAAGAAATAGATTCAGAATTACTTTTCATTTTCACAGAATCTCTGTTTTCTGTATTTGTGCAATAAATGTCTTGATAGTCAAAATGTCCTACAATTAGTTCGTACTTTTTCCTCCCTTTCCTCTCCTCTTGCCTTTATGACCTATCAATGATCAGAGTTATTTTGGTTTGATTTCTGGGACGTTTTCCATTCACTGTAATCTTAGTAAGGAATGTAAGTCTTAAGTCATTGAGTTCTGACCCAGTAGCACCATGTGCCTTTCTGACTGATTTTACTACTTCTTTTCCCTTTTTCACTCTTTCTCAAAAACATGAGAGAATTCATGACTCATTTGTTTATGCTTGTTGATATAGTAAAAGCAGTATTCAGAGATATTGTTCAGTCTTTAATAAACATTTTTGCATATCATATTTTGTTAAAAACTATCTGTTTGTCCCTTGTATGTATTTGTATTTTTAACTTTAATGGGTAGGAACAAAATGGTATTGCACAAGATGTGTACAGGATTTGTGGATACCAGGAGAAGGGGTTTTCACATCATCGGATGACCTGAAATGGATTTGTAATTCCCTGTTTTTAAGAAATGACTTTTTAATTCTTATTTTAGAATATTTGGAAAGAGATCATATTTCTCTCCAGGCTACTATTTTGCTTTTCTAACTAGAGAAGATTTTTCTGTGTTGTGAGTGTACTATGGTGCACCAGTTCTTTGTCCAAAAGTCAATGTACTACAAATTCTTTTGTGTTTATTTATTTTGTGTGCCTCAGTTAACTTTAGCAGTCAGTTCTTGTTATAAAGAATTTCTGTTTCATTGCCAGTAGAGGGAGCACAAATCACTGGATTTTACCAGACAAAATAAATGAAAGTAACAGAAGCTTTTTTTATATTCTAAATGCATTTTTATTTAATTCATTAACAAAGACTAGTTGCATTTTTATTAAATAATCAAGGTTTTAAAACTGTTTAGTTATTATGGACACTCTGAAAATAGTAGTGTGCCGCTTTGATGAAATTTTAGGGTGAGGTGCCTGGAAGTAATTTTATTCAAGGACAAAATTATTGTCTGACATTAGTCATCTGCTCGAGTTCTTATAAGCAGTCCTTTAAAATCAGTTTGCACATAATCCAGAATCAGTCTTTACCTACTTAACCTTTAAATTCTGCAATAATTTCACTCAAAGGGGAGCATGAGAATAAAGATAAATTTAGTATTGCAATTAATATTTCACATGGTGGTTTTCCTTTTAAAAATTTCCATTGAAAATATATTTTGTTTTTAACACGTTGAATTTACAACTTCATGGGAACAAGTATTTTTGAGTAACTTAGAAATTAGTTCTTGAATTACATTATGCTTGAAAATAACATAATTTATCTTGTTTTTCTTTATTTTCATAGCTTGTATTAGAATGAACTTTTATCACTCCTTTGCATTGCAAGCTGCCAAGCTACAGGGAGTCTTATTGCATTGGTTCTCCTAGAGTTGCATTTTACATTTTGATTTTTTTTTTTTTTTTTTTTACATTCTTGCTTTATCAAGATACAGTCTTGAAATCAGGCAAACACCCCAAACACAATAGTTTCTGTAGGAGTTACAGCTACTTGGCAGCTCTCAAGACATGTAATTTTTTTAATATTCTTTTTAGCATTATAGCAATAGAACAATTAAGATTATTTGATTGCAGGTGGATCTTTTTTGACTAGTAATTAATCACTACCAAACCCCTGAATACTCAGTAAAAGAAGTTCCAACTCCCAAGCCAACATCTCCCTGTTAAATTTAATGACAATCTATCACAGATCACTGTTCACTGTCACATAAAGGAGCTGTATTCTTTTGTTGTTGTTATGTATGTTTATGAACATGGGCTATAAAGCATACAGATATCATATTAATTTCAAGGTAACTGATTTATCTATTTGCATTTAATAAGCAATACTTCTACAATTTTGAAATTAAATAATTTGAAAATTAGTCTTCTAGGGGATTCTGAGCATATCCTATTACTGTTTGCTCCTGCTCTTTTTCTTTTAAAGAAACTGCTATTTTTGTTTGTTAGCAAAAGAAACCCAACACAGACACCACACACACATTTACTCTTAGTATCTGTTGACACAGATATATATTATTATATATGACACTATATTTTTGTATCTCTGTAGCACACAAGAAAGTAGCACACTTTGACTTCTAGGTCAAAATTCAAATTAGGACACAAAAACTAAACCTCTTTCATGTACTTGTTTAAAACCAAAGAAAGATGGTGTCATGGCTGAACCTTTTAGCTCTCAACATTGTTATTGCTCCTGCTGGCTGAAAACCCACCTAACTCTTTTTATGATGAGCTACTACTCTTTGTTTTGCTTTTTGCTGTTTTTGACTACAAGATGAGGAAACTAGATAAACAGGAAGCAAAATATTCAACTTCTCTTATTTCTGTATGAGCTTATTTTTCAGAAAAAGACAATGAAAAAATTTTTGAGTAATTATTTACTAAATAGAAAAATCACAGCTCCTAAAGCATTTTAAATACATTGGCATTAATTTCCAAAAGAACTTTCTATATTATTTCTTGGTGGCTTCTTTTCTGCTCTGTAGATACCCTCTATATTGTGAGCCTGAACACTCATGGATTTCATACTGTAACTAAAATATTACCTTTGAAATTTTTCTCAGTGTGGGAAAATGACCTTTTCACCTGCTAAAGCCAACTTCTCCCGTGTTGTTTGATAATAATTTCAGTACTTTTCACCATTTTTAAGCTGTGTTTTGAAATCTCATTGATCAAACTGTGTACATTCATGGACCTATGAAGATGTGTGTACATTCATAAGTTTTTAAAAATAGATACTAAAGATACAAGTTATTTTACAGTTTCTTCCTTGTTCTTTAAAAGTGGTCTGCTGTATATTCAAGTAAAAACGATAGGGACTTATATTTTCTAGATAACTTTTATCATAGATACTTAAACAACAAAAGACATTAATGATTAAAAATTATATATCATGACATCTGAATGGATTTACCTTACAATATTTTATTTAAAGTAACCATGGAAAATTTTGGTGCATGATTTACCAAAGTACTCTAGTAAAAATTATTTAATTTAGTGTTTCACTTTTATATTCCTGACAAAATTATTTGATAGTTTTCATTTAGATTCTTTTTTATTTTTAGAAGATTGAAGATGTCTGAGTGAAAGTACTTTTTTTTTCAATCCAAAGTAAAATAGTTTTCCTAGTGTAAACAATTGTTAGAAAAGTCAAAACTCAGTTCACACACCTGTAATGATAAGAGACAATTCTTTCCCCCCCAAAAAAATGAAGACCGGGTGAGGACGGACAGGAACAATTTGAGTGGGAAAATATAATCCTAATTTTTCAGATGAAGATCTGGAACATGGTTTTCCATTGGTTTGTCTACTGAGAGGTCTAGAGGGTAAAATAAGCTTGACATTTGAGAGACTGAGGGAAAATTCTTTACTGTTCGGAAGATGAAGTAATACTCTGAGGATACGGACTAATTCTTCTGAAAATGAAGCAGTGGATTTCTCACTCTGTTTTCCTATAATGAAAAGAGAAAGAAAAAATATCTCAAATATCCCTTTTAAAAGGGATTTATTAAAAAATCATGCATGTATTTCTCAAAAAAATTGAAAAAAACCCTGTTCCTTAGCAGAAATAATATTTTATAGTAAGTAGCATATTTTTAATTGATTCTTTTTTCAGTTGTTCTACCACAATATTCCCTTTATATTTTCTGTTCTAAGACACTTCATGCAATTATTCCCAAACTATGATTTTGTAATCCTAAAATGTCCTGTTAAATAACTGCTTTTCAGTTCTACATTTCTGTTGTTTTTGTGTACCCCTGCTTATTTTTTTCTTGGTTTATTTTCTCTGTTATTTAAAATGCTTTTACATCAGTAACTTTTGTCTATTCCAAACCAAAAGTCTTTTCCCCACCTGCCATGTTAATATCTCCACATAAGCAAGCAGTGACCACCCAGTCCTAAACAAAGTTTTTTGTTCTAGTTCTTTTAGTTAATAAAAAAGCACCTTTTTTTCTGGGAGGAGGATTAAAATGAACTCCAGTAGAAGAGCCCTCACTGTCAGAGACAAAGTATAAGAGTCTGAACCACCTCAGAACCAGTATGAGGAATTCTGTGTATCTCTTAAAATGGCTGATAAACACATAACTACTCAATTCATATTTCTCCTACTTTTTGACACCTTTGCTTTTCTGGAATGACAGATACAAATCTTGAAAGTTGTAATGAACCTGAGGCTTCTCGAAATCCAAATATTTTAAAGTCATTTCAGTTAAATTTCCTCAGAGAAAGACAATAAGTAGAGTTCTAAATGTAGTTTAGTATAGAAGAAACTGGTAACTCCAGCTCCTGTATTAATTTTCATTATGAATGAGTTTTAAAACGCTCATCCTGTTCTTGCCTCTGACTGAGAGTTTGACTATTAATCTTAGTAAATATATGACTGCGGTTTTTTTTCTGTTTGTTCTGCACCTGTAAGAGGATAACTAAAGAGTTGCTGGATATCTGCTCCATCTTTTTGTTTTGGGAGTGAGAAAACAACTGAGCAGGAAACACTTTGGTCATGTCAATCTCTCTCCATCTTTTTAAATATACAGTATTATTTTTTCAAGGTGGGCTTGATATCAAGCTTACTGAAATCAAAACAAGCTGTTTCCACCATCTCATTAGCTTCAGTATACTTCACTTTTGACTAAATTTAGTTTCTCTCTGATTGAGATTTAAATTGTACAGGCAGAAAAACCTCTATTTCCTCTAAGATACTGAAATAAAGTCTAATTAGAGATTTCACTGCTATTGCTCTTTTTTACTAAAATCCTTTGGCATTTTCTTGTAGCTCTGTAAAGCCTACTATATAATTGCATGTAGTTCGGCAAGTTCATTAACTAATTCCCTTATCACAATGGATTTCATACCATACTGACCTACTGACTTATATATGATAAAATTTTCCAAATATTTTCTTATCTACTTTTATCAACAGCTATATTGACCTGGACTTCATTAATTCTTAATCATTCAGACAACTTTAATACTTTCTTAAGAGCACTTTAAAAAAAAATGAATGTAGAAGCTTGGTTGTTTTAGAATTATAACTGATTTGCTTGCACTCATCTTTACTACACTTAAGTTATCTGCACTGCCTTCCTAGCTCCCCAGATCTCATCTTCTCATCTGTTGGTGAACATTGCCTTGCTTTTTTTCTAAATTTCCCTGGCAAGCATTAATTTAGGGAATGATGTTATCATGGAATATGGTCTTCTGAGAAGAGAGCATGGAGTTAGTCAGGATGATCAGAAAATCCTTGATAACAGAGATATTCTGTAAATATGAGCTTTGCAGTTACATTAAAACAATGCAACAGTTTCAGCCTCCAGCTGCACCTATAAATTAATGTGATTGGATGCAGCAACACCCTGTTAACATTTTCTGGGTCAGATTTTACCAACCTTAATGACTGTAACTGTTCAATGTGAATAAGGTTTGCAAAATATGTCTCCAGTTGATTATAGCTCTACTTAAGCTATGATTTTTTTTTTTCCCCATCTCCTGTACTTCTCCCTTTCTTGTCTCCTCTTATGTTTATTTATAGAAATCTATGCAGACTACTTAAATTGCACTGCAGATCTAATACACAAAGTAGTAGCACCACAGAAGAAATCTGGAAATTTATTTTCTGCTTTTTATTTTCCTCAGTTGTTCTATATTGCAAATTTTGGGAAGAAAGATTCATATGTCAGACCCATGCTCACCCTGCTGGTGTTTTTCAGGACAGGATTTTTTATTTGGTTCTCATCTACCATTTTACCCGTGCAGTGACAAGTTACAGTGGTTTTATTTTGATTGCTTCCTGTACGACCGTCTGTGGCAGTATCTGGGTTTCTATGTGTGGTTGGGTTTTTTGGTAGTGGGGGAGGGGGCTACCACTGTAGATTTGGATGCAGCACTCCAGGTAGAGTTCTATGACAATGGTTTAAAGGGGGAGAATCACCTCCCTCAACCTTATGGCCATGATTCTTTTGATGCAGCCCTGGATACAGTTAGCTTTCTGGACTGTGAGCATACACCTTGCTGCCTCATGTCCAATTTTACTTCCACCAGTACCCCCAAGTCCTTCTGCATAGGGCTGTTCTCAATCTGTTCATCCCCCAGTATGTATTTATAATGGGGATTGTCCTGACCCATGTGCAGAACCTGGCACTTGGTCTTGCTGAACTTCATGAGGTTCACATCAGCCCACTCCTCAAGCTTGTCAAGGTTGACATCCCTTCCCTCCAGCATATCAACCGCACCACTCAGCTTGGTGTCACCTGCAAACTTGCTGCAGTATGTTCAGTCCCACTGTCTATGTCACTGATGAAAATATTAAATAGTGTTGGTCTCAGTACAGACCCTTGAGGGACACAACAATAATTAATGATGCTGATGCTTCTGATAATAACAACATATAAAAGTTTGCAGAAAGCTACTTAATATCTGTAAGATATTAGATCATATACAGGAAACTAAGTTAAATTTTAGACAGTGAGATAGAATACTAGTGGTACACTTAAAACTTAATCTTGGATTTAAAAGGACATCTGAAAAGAACAGGGGAAAAAAATAAGAAAAAAATCTACAACTCTCTGCAGTTTTCCTGACATAAAAAAAGAAAAAAAAAAAAAAAAAAAAAGAAGGAAAAAAAAGAAGGAAAAAAAAAAAAAGAAAAAGAAAAAAACCCACAACACAGACACATAAGGAGGTTTAATACAAGATTTATGAAAGCAGCCTACTATACAAGAGTGAAAAAAAATGACATGCGGTTGTAGGTAGTGATACATTTCAGTGTCACAGAGTAGAAAAGTGATCACAGATGACAAAAGGAAATAGTCATAATTACAGAAGAAAATCTCTAAAGACGTGATCTTCCTTCTTTTGACATCTATGGGATACTTCCCATTTTCATCAGACCTCAATGGCTACAAAAATTTTGTAACAGTACTTGATTTTAGAAATAAATAAATTAACCGTATTTCTAAAATTAATTATGTATAACTTAATTTTTCCCTCTTTATATCAACCTCAGACAATATCTTATTATAATTTTCTTATCTAATATATTGTAAAACTTTATTCCTGAGACTTTAGACTGAGCTACTGAGCCTTACATCCTAACTTGTTCTCTGTCTTGCAAATAAATAAACAAATAAATAAAAATTCTTCTGTCTAACCCGTACAGCTTCAAGCTTCTCAGCAGACCCATTTAATATTTCTTGTTTTGAAGACTTAATGCAAGTATATCACAAGCCTCTTTGTCGTGGTTTGAGCCTACTCAGCAGCTAAATGCCACGCAGTCTCTCACCCACCCTCCCCCCCACTTGGGAATGGGGAGGGAATCAGAGGGGCAAAGGGAGACTCACGGGTTGAGATAAAAACAGTTTAATAACAGTAACAGAACATTACGCTGACAGCAGTATCAGCAGGTAATGTACAATACAGCTGCTCACCACCCACCCACCAACACCCACCTGCTCCCAGCCAGTGATCCCCAACACAAAGGCACCACAGCAACACTCCCAGAAGTGAGAGCCCCTCCTGGCCCACTCCTGCCTTTATATAGTGAGCACAATGTCACATGACATGGGATATCGGCCAATCGGGGCCCAGCCCTCCAGCTGTGCTCCCCCTGCCCCCGCACACAGGTGAGGGCACTAGGACCTGGGGAGCCCCTGGGGTCTCAGGGTGCTGCAGCACTCCTCCCGCTGCCGAACCAACGGGAACTCTAGTCCAGCCCGAACCAGGACACTCTTACATATTTTTGTGTGCTACCTGTAACATTTGATAATTTTATAAAGTGAAAGTGAAATCTGCATTTAAAATACAGTTGCTTAAACCTATCAGTGTGCCTCATATATAAGGAAAGAGCAACATCAATTTGTCTTTTTTGTTTTCCTGAAAGGGAAAACTTTTGAACTTCTTCCTGATTTAATTGTATTTATAATAATAATTTTATAGATTCCACACAATTTTATTTCATATGACAAAAGATAAAAAATTTAAAATGGCAAAATGGAAAACTTCTCTTGAAGAGAGAGTATTATGAGATGGATACATTTGTAGTACTTTGGTTGAGCTAAATTATACTCATACATGTTTATTACATATTAAGAAATTATCATCAGGCCATGCAAATATAGTTCCAACTAACAGACACTGCAGTTGGATTACTCACAATATTAGTTTTCAGTTTGATTGTTTAAGTCAAGTCTACTTCATGTAAATAAAATGGAATTTTGTAATAAACAAATGTGAAAATCAATGAACAAGGAAAAGGAAATTAAATCACCATTTTTTTACTTCAGACAATACATTGTGGAGACCTTCTAAATTTAATTACTTATTAAATTGCAGAAAAATCAAGTCCTACAATTTGGCGGCAATAATGTTTGATGATTTATCGTTACATAATTATGTAAATGCACACAGAAACATGCATTGACTCACACCCACAAATCTGTATTAAAAAAAAAAAAAAAAAAAAAAAAAAAGCAAAAAACTTCAACTGATGAGTTGTCCCTAGCCAGCAAATAAGCCCCCACCCAGCTGCTCACTCCCTCCCCTCCAGTGAGATGGGGGCAGAGTCGGAAGGGCAAAAGTGAGAAAATTTGTGGATTGAGATAAAGACAGTTTAATAAGTGAAGTGGACAAAACAAGTGATGAAAAGATAATCATTCACCACCTCCCACCAGCAGACTGATGCCCAGTCAGTCTCTGACCAACATCTACCTTGGACAACAACACTCCCTACACACCCAGTTTTATTAGTCATCATGATGTCAGGTAATATGGAATATCTCTATGGTCAGTTGGGCTCAGCTGTCCCAGCTGTGTCCCCTCGCAACCTCCTGCACACCTCTAGCCCACTCGTTATGGGGCAGAAAGAGAAAAAGAAGACCTTGATCCTATTCAAGCACTGATCAGCAACAGTCAAAACACTTGTGTATCCACACTGTTTTACTCATGAATCCAAACTACACTCTCATATAGGCTACTATGGAGAAAATTAACTTAATCCCATTCAGACCCAGTACAAAGTGTCTGCTGTTAATATTGTGTGTTCAACATTAGAAGACTAACATTTCAGAATATCTGGGTTTTAGTACATTTTGGATGAAGAGGAGAGCCATATTTAATATTGATTATGATTACAAATACTACCGAAAATTCTGTATCAGATTTCATCATCGAGAAAACGACATCTACTCACCTTACTTCTTCCTCCTAACTCCTTGGTATGAACAGTGTGTTTAAAACGGGTAGACAAATCATCTATAGTAGGACACAGATTTTAAACTGTCTTGTCAGTACACAGTCAGGATTGTCTGGACTTGCCCTGACCTGAGCTGGTTTGAGCTTGTTTATCTGTAATTACAGTCATATATCAAGTCAGGTAAGTATTTTCTAAATTTGATTTAGTTTAATTTTAGTTTATGAAGAAAACAAGTAGTTATTCTCTATCAGCTGAACTGTCTATGACTCTGGAATAAAATGTGGAAGGGAAGAATGAAAACATAGGATGATACCAGAGGTCTCAGGCTACAGAAGTTCAGCCTTGTATTGTTCAGGCAAAACCAGTTTAAGAGATGAGAGCAGAAAAACTGAATGACTGGGAACTAATGGAAACAGAGCACATTACAATAAAATCATGCAGTCTCAAGACTGAAGAGGAAGAAATCATCAACATCAGTCTCTTCCTGATGGAAACTCCTACCATGAACATCACCAGGCAACAACACAGGATGTTGATGACAGGTTTTATCCTTCTCTGACTGAAATCAAAGGCTTTATCACTCAGAGGAACAGTGGAAATTTGAGCATAACACCAGAAAAAATGGTAGATAGCATGAAGGTTTTCTTCTATATAAGTGTTTTAACTGTATTATTAATGGTTTTGGTATAAAATGGGGTTATGAGTATACATTACTGACACTGGTCTAACAATCTGGACAATTAGACTGCTAAAATTATAATGAATAAAGTAATAAACTCTTGACTCTCTGTATCAAGTGTGTTACAATTTTGTTCATGAAAAGATTTCAAGCATAACGAATTGCATGAGTTCATGGTAGAAATATGGCTAAAATTCAGCTCTTTACTGCAGCAACCAGTTGACTAAACTCTAATACTATACAGTATTTTTTGACATTTATTTTCTGTCATCTAATTTTTTGAATAAATTTCTTTCTGTAGCAGTTCTTTTTAAAAACTAACTTTCAGGAAACCATGTCATTTACTCAACTCTTAGAAATTTGACAGCAATTTATTTTCTTGGGAAGAGTTTCTTCTGAGCACTAAATTAAAGAAAAGGTCTGGCAGAGAAGTCATTTCATGAATGTCACAACTGCCAGTGCCTAGTTTCTTTTGGATTAGTATTCTTGAACTGATTGAATTAACAGTAACTGAGAAGTAATGCTATCAACAGGACGAAAATATCTCTTCACACTGAGAATTTTGGTGACAACAGGCAAACTTTGCATGTTTGACAGATTAAATCAATCAATAGTGGTGTCTGTTCTCTACCTGGATAACTACTTGCATAAAATATATAGTAATGTATTTATCTTTGAGGTCTCTGTATGTCTATCAATTTTCCTTTAAATATTAACATGTTTACTAGAGATGGGTCTTACTAACACATGGTGTCCAGATGTAAAAATACATATCCAAGCTAGTTATCCCAGGTTTCTTTAAAGCTGTTGGAGATAAATAGGTATGATTCCTTTTCTGCAATTAAACTTATACTAATGTAGTCATCTGAAAAGGTGAGAGGATTTGTGTTCTAAACCAACTGATTTTCTCTACTGGAAATGAAACATGGTAAGATGTACAGACTTCTACTATCTGGATCACTAGTTTAACTGCTAAAGGTGACATCATCCTCCACATGAGTCAGACACTGACAAAAGAGGTTTAAAATCTTCTTGTGGCTTTCACATAATTTTACTGAGAAACTGTAGTGCTTTGGAACCATAGGACTGTAGAATAATTCAGGTTTGAAGGGACCTTGGAACTTTTCTAATTCTGCTCAAAACAGGGGCAGCTGTGAGGTCAGACCAGTTTGCTCAGAGCTTTGTCCAGTCATGTCATGAAAACCTCCAAGGACAAAGACTGCAAAACATCTCCAAGCAACATCTTCCACAACTTGACTCTCCTCATGGGTAAAAAGATTTTCTTTAAATTCAGTCTGAGTCTGTCTTGTGCCTACTTATGCTCATTATCTCTCGTCCTTCAACTACAGACTGCTGTGAAGTGCCTGCCTCTGTCTCCTTGATGACCTCTGCATAGGCTCTGGGGAGCTGTTGTTAGATCCCCCCAAATTTGTCTCTTCTCCAGTCCAAATAAGTCCTGCTCCATCAGAATTTCCTAACACAGCAAATTCTACAGTCCCAACCATCCCAGCAGCCCTCTGCTGAACTTGCTCTAGTGTGTATCAATGTCTTTCTTGTATTGGGAGTACATTAACATCCAGCCCAGCTCTAAGGTCTGTCTTTATTTATCTACTTTCACAGAACTGTTGAACAACTCAAGAGTGCTTTGTGACTGCTAAGTTTTAACAGTTTTATCTGTTTTTTCTAGGCAAAAATTTCTTCATTCATGCTCACCGGTCTTGAATAATTTTATTTTGAGATTTCTGTTCACATCTGAATCTCAAAGTAAAATTTAAGGAGATGTAAGCTGCAGCAGATTAAACCCCTCTGCATAACAAATCCTCTGATTTTTCAACAGCTGTAGACAGGAATGGAGAATTTTTTTCCATTCCTTTATTAAAGCCTTCCAGCTGTATTTCCAATATTTGACTTTTAAATATCAAAATACTATCTTTATCTTCCCCAAATTTCCTTTGCTAATTATAAACACAGGATAAATTTTCTAATTATACATAACATCTTATATTGATATATTTACCAACACAGACATCTTCTTTTAACATATGGTTCATTTACTTCTGTTCTTAGCACATTGTAAATATATTAAATATCCATGGTCAATAGTCTTTTGAATCACTTAGACTTCATTTATTCAGCCACATTTTATTCACACATTTCTGAGAATGTTCTTTAAACAGAACATTTTTTTTTCTTTCTGTCTCTTTGCACGCAGTATGCAGTATGTGTGTGTGTCATGCTCTTATGAGACAGAAAGTGTTATAGATATAGGAAAAATATTTGTCCACACTTTGTAAAGATCAATGCTTGAAAAAATCTTTGATAGGACCACACAGTACTGTAAATGGACATTTCATGGAACTTTTTCTTTTCAGAGAGAATTCTATTAAATCAGATGTATTGCCTCCAGAACATTTTAGTCATGGATAAATAAAAAAAAAAAAAAAAAAAAAAAAAAAAGGAAAAAAATGATGGCTAAGGGTATATATGTATTTCTGCATCTCTTTTTAACAACAACAAAGTCCTTTTAGAAATGACATAGCCATGTAGTGGTTGATAAATGTGGACCTCTATCTTACACTGAAAGCTCAACACTGAAGGCAATTGCAACCGGCCTTCCCAACAGTCTGCGTTTTCGTCATTTAAATAAATTTATTATGATTTCATTTTTTTTTTTAAGATCTCAGTTTGAGAAAGTTATTTATTTGGAAAAATTTATTTTCTCTGGCCATTTTCATCTGTTCCTAACAGAAACAAAGTTATATATTTTGAGATTAATATAAAGCTTTCATTTAAATTAATTGTCTTCTGAAAATTAATAGTATATGTATCCTACAATGTTTTGAATCATATTTAATATAAGAGGGAGTTCTATAGCAGGGCTATAGATCTTTTTATTTTCAATTACAAGCTTGTAGGTCAAGGCCTTTGAGAAGTTGTGGAGCAGACCACATAAACAGCTTTAATGAAAATATTTTTCAGTGAATTATTGCTAACAGTTATGTAGTAAAACTATGTAACCCTGTAGGGATATGCAATAGAGCAAGCAGCTTTACTGCTAGTACCAGTTTGGCTGGATTTCTTCAGGGAAATGAGTCTTACTGTCTTCTTTGATCTCTGGGTACTCCACACAGATTATGGCGTCCATTGTCTATATTTACTTTTTAGATACATGCAGAGCTCAGCTTAATATAATTGCAGTGGAGGTCTTTCACAGATCAACAATATTTATTTTTTTTTCAAACACAAGTTACAAATATGCAAACATTACCAGTCTTTAAATCTGTTACTTAATACTATGCAATCAACTTATTTATAGTTTATTATTTGGGGTTTCTGCTTATAGAGATTGATCAGTCATATTAAAATACAAACTTGTACTCACTTACTGTGCGTGGAACATGGTTCTGATCACTGAGACTAAGAAAATTATTGCACTGACAATATTTTAGTTTAGAAAACTACCATGTGACTATTTCAGGTGTTAGACAAGACTTGTACATAATTTCCTCTGGAAATCCTAAAGCTAAATAGGATTCCTCCATGAGATTCCTGCTGAAGACCAGGTGAGATTTTCTCTGTACTCTAGGAGTTAAATGTTCTAGGTAAGCATGTTGTGTATTGGCTGTGCAATGAATGACAGACTCAAAATGAGCACAGAATGAACCTCTTAGTCGTCTTAGTGATGAAGAACCCCAACATACAGATGAAGATGGGAATAATGAGGTAACCTGAGAATCAGGTGAAAGATATGAAAAAAATACTCTTCCTGCAGAAATAAATTTGTACTGAAATATTCTGCTACCAAAATAATGGCAACTGTAGGAAAATTCGGTATGCAATAAATCCTAGAACCAAACTGAATTATTGTCTTGAGGCTAAAATTTTCTGAAGTAACTGATTAAATCAAAACTTCAGTACATTTTCTCTTATGTCTGTCTAAGGATCTACTTGAAGCAACATTGAGGAAAAATATATAACCCTCTGTTTTTTTAAGAATAAAAAAGTTATCTGTCAGAGTCCTGAGTTCAGCAAGAGGCTCTAGCTGACCTGACCAGCCTGTAACTGTCTTTTTCCATAATTCCTTGCAACCTCTTCCCAGGGTTTAGCTGTTTGTGATGAAAGTCAGCTAGGATGTAGTGCAGCTGTGTGACCTTGGATCAGACCTCTATAAATACAGATAAACTTCCAGAAAGAGCAGTGAGAAGTAGAAAGTACCACAGGAGAGCTGTCAGATGCCTCCCTTAGGCCTCTATCTGTGCAACTTCTTGCATTTAGGCTCAGGCCCTCAGTCCTTGATTGAGCTACATCAGAGATGTGCTGTGCCAGACATTATTTCTTGCTTACTTCTGTCTTGCCATGGTAACCTGAGTTCCAAGCTTGGTCTCAGACCTGCCTGGGCATTACGGATTTACCCAGTGATCACTTGGCATTCAGCTGCCCCCTGTCACCATTACCATCCCTGCCCTAGTACTGAGGCTTCGTGACTGTTGATGAGTTGCTGCCCTGTCAGCCTCATATCACCTTCAGCTCCCATGTCCCTTGCACTCATGGATCAGCCCATGCTGCTCCTCACAGGTAGCTCAAGACATCTTCAGTCATAAACATACCAACTTGGATTATGTCCCTCACTCTTTGCAGGAAATACTTGGGAGTTTTGGTAGGAGGTATTCTTTATTTCACTTATAAAGATGAACAAAATAAAATTAGCAGGCATAAGTAGCCATCGTACAATGCATAAAAATACATATCATCTTAATTTCTGCTGTTTCCATTGGCTATTATCTGCAATTTTTTAAAAAAATATAAATCAATTAAATTTAATAATTGTATCAGGATAAATGATGGAAGGGTGTTTTCAGGCTGCCCCTAAAGACCCAGTTCCACTTAGACTTTTAAATATTGACTTCAAAGGGAACTTCATCTAGCCCTTTAGACAGTTTTTGTATTGGGCATATTTATTTTAGCTCAAGTTTTACTTTTTTTTTCCAACTGACTGGTGATACGAGATCTTGGGACTGTAATACTGAACTCATTTTCAAAACATGCTTTGCCAGGGTTCCTTCTGCCCTCCAGAAAATATTGCTTCCAAAATTTGCATTTTCATACCTCAGCTCACTAATCTCAAATAGTTCATGAATATATGCAGGGACTTGACAGATGTAAAATTGGGCTGCACAGCATGTAGGAATGCTGATGTCCTATTAAATGTTAAGTGAGCACTCAGGAGTATAAAATCCAGAATTATAGGATATTGCTGTTTGAACCTTCATTTTCTGTTTCAGTTTCTTCTTTTAATCTATTCCAGACTAGAATTTATTCTGGAAACAATTACTAGTTATAGTTTTTTGCTTTTGATCTACATTTATATTATTTTTCAATTGACTTCAGCAGATGTACTCCAGTTGATAGTGGATAAAAATTTAGGCTGAATTGTTTTCATTTTTTCACTTTTCCTTAGCTCAGCCATGTAAAACCACAGTTTATATCAGTTAGATGTACTTCTTTCTGTTTTTCTTTACATAAAAATATTTCATTTTATTTTTCTCTCTATTCTCTAATTTACCATTTATAAAATATGAGAAACAAGAAGTGAAGGCAGCCAAATATCACAGATCCTTAAGCTTTATTGCTCATGCTGAAAAGGGAAAAAACAAATCTATAACTAGTTTTATAGTTTTTTTTCATTCTTGGAAATAGAGGAGAATTAGAGATATGCGAATTTGCCAAGAAGGCAACTTTGTTGCCAACACGTAAACAAACAAAAAGAGAGATACAGAGAAGATTGATTTACTTTTGAAACTGGTTCCTAAGGCTATCAGCCTTCTGCTGGCCTTTTCTATTGCCATGTGATGTTTAAATAACTGAAGAGTCTTTCAAATTACTCTATGCAAAATGTAAACAACAGTACTGCAACATGATTTGGGATTTTCAGTATTTTTCAAACTACACAGGAAAGACAGAGAGAGCTGATGTTAAGAAATTAAGAATGTGATACCAAAATGAAAAGCCAGTGGGGCAGTGGAGTGAATTCATTAAAGAGTAGGTATTGATTTTTTATAAAAAATACCTTAATATTCAAAATCAGCTTGTTCTTAAACTATGTGGAGAAAAGATTTTTTTTTTTGACATTGCAAGAATCACAGTCTAAAAACTGATGTTTGACTAAATAAATGGAAATTGCTAAAACAGCAACTGCAGAAGGAAAATACCAAAAGCTGATATGATAGCTAGAAAGTAAAAGGATGTATGAGGAAAAATTGTTGTCATATAGATCTAAGTCAATATCTCAGAATTCTTTCACCATTTCTTCACCTTGACTTATAGTATCTTCAAAGTGTTCAACAACTGTTTTAGTGAGTGATTTATTTATTAACATCCTTGAAAATAGTAAACTTTAAGTGCATACTTGTTACCTATGGAAAGCATGTTCTGAATGAAATAACCTGGGGGATAGGAGGGGAATGTAACAGTGGAAACATAATTCCAGGATGCGTAATTCCAGTCATGGAATTTGTATGCTGAGCAATATGTCATATGGTATGGAATATCCCTTTGGACAGTTGGGATCAGCTGTCCCACCTGTGTCCCCTCCCAACTTCTTGTGTACCTCCAGCCCACTCGCTGGTGGAGTGGTGTGAGCAGCAGAAAAGACCTTGACTCTGTGGAAGCAATGATCAGCAGTAACAAAAACATCTCTGCATTATCTACACTGTTTCCAGTGCAGTACTAGCTATTCTGAACAACATTAACTCTCTCCCAGCCAAAACCAGCACATATACCCAGCTAAAGTATAATAGTTAATAGCATTATTTTAATTTATTAGTAGTTAACTACTTTTCTTAATGGTATAATTAATTATGAAAAAAAAAAAAAAAAAAAAAAAACAAAACGGGAAAACGGGAACTAACATGGAACCATGACACTGATCTTGTTTTCTTGTTTTCTGCATCAGGTCTCCTTTAACATGATCTGGACTGGAGGCAAACATTATCCATGTGGATGTGCATAGCAGGTGTTGAAATGGCATGACATTTCAATTGTTACATGACAAAGACTTTGCATTCTTAAATGACTAGTTTTAATAATGGAAGAGCATATAATATTTTCTTTAGGTGCCAATAAATCCACACTGACCAATAGTACTCATGTAGGTGCATGAAAAGGATCATTGCAACAACATGAAACTTTGTAATTAGAATTTTTAGCCAAGGATACTTGGCTTTGAACTTTGCTTAATTTTCCTTTTTGTGAAAAGACTTATTCTTGTATAAGTTATTGTTTTCTACTCCAGATACAAAACTGATTATCAGTAAGGCTGAAAATATTGTTTCTTATGTCCTGGTTTGGGTTGAAATAGAGTTAATATTCCTTTTCATGGACTAGATGAGTGCTGTGTTTTGGATTTATCTTTGGGTTTGGTATGAGAAGAATGCTGATAGCACACTGATGTTTTCAGCTGCTACTGAGACTTCAAAGACTCTCTGACTCCCCATGTCCTGCCCGTGCGCAAGGGCACAGGAAGCAGGGAGGGAGCACGGACAGAGCACCAGACCCAAATTGGCCAATGAAATATTCCATATCATGGAACGTCATGCTCACTATATAGAGGAGGGGTGGTTGGGAAGGAGCTCTCTCTCACATCCGGGATTGTGATTGCGGGATTTTGGTATCTCAGGGTAGCTAGCTGGGAATGGGCTGGATATTGGTTAGCAGGTGGTGAGCAATTACATTGTGCATTGCCTGTTTATGTGTTTGTTTTGTTTTGTTTTGTTTTTGTTTGTTTGTTTGTTTGTTTGTTTTGTTTGTTTGTTTGTTTGTGTGTTTTTTGTTGTTTTGTTTGTTTGTTTGTTTGTTTTTTCTATTAGTGTCATTGTTCTCGTTTTATTACCGTTATTAAACTGTTCCTATATCAGCCTGTGAGTCTCCCTTTACCCCTCTAATTCCCCATTCCCAGGTGGGGGGGGGGAAGGGAGGGTGACCAGCTGAGGTGGTTGGTTGCCGACCAGGCTTAAACCATGACATCTTATAACTTAATATTTATGAACACTGTCAGGTTCTTGGATTAGATTTATAACTTCCTAGTCAGCCTTTCTTTTATGATTCAGATCTCAAAACATGTCCAATTTTTACTTTATTGGTAAAATCCATGCCTGCAGACTACATTGTTGTTTAATTAATATCTCTATATTGCATTTTTTGAATTTGATTCTTTGATCATCAAAAAAAGTACCCTTATTACATCACAATATGTGTTTACTTCTGCATAGAATCCCTCCATGGATTTTTTACTTATTCATCATAGTGGCTTGTACATTTTTCAAGAGATTAATTATTTCTATTATTAAATGTCTTCTCACTTTAGCTGTAGGGTTATTTCCCACAGGTGTTCTTACAAAGAGCATATATTTTTACTATAGTTGTTGATTAAAACAGTGACTCAAATACTCTGTGAACAATTAAAATGTGGACTCAGTGGTTTTGTGGGGTTTTTTGTTTGTCTTTTGGGGATTTTTAATCTGTTAGCACTCTTCCAGACACTCAAACTGAACCTAGGTGTGAACCACTTTATTTTTTAACATGAAATGTAAGGTCTTTGCTCAACTCAAACCAAAACTGTAAGGAAAATAAGATAAATTTCATGTTTACTTTCTAAATGACTCTTCGAATAAAAATTGATTTCTTTACTCATCCTCTCACTCCTGACTGCCGGTTCAGGATTAACACACTTTTAATTGAAAATAATTTGTGGAGAATCATCACATCACAATTTTCTTATCTTATTCCCTATTCATCTTTGTACAACCAGCAAAGCTCAGTCACTTATGGTGTGGAGGACAAAACTGGGAGAAGCTTACGGGTGCAGAGATTTCTTTTGTGGGGTCTGCAGTTAATGACATGCATCAATTTCAGGCACCCAGTCCTGAGTGAACAAACAAACAAGCAAACAAAAAACTAAATAAAGGGAAGAGAAAGAAAAAGGAAAAATTCTCCCCAGTGGCCAACTGTGAAGAACAGTAAGCACTTCAGACAAGTTTTCTTCTCTGGGCATCCTGTCCAGCACAGCATGTAATGATGATGCTTTCTCTCTGGTACAATTACACTTTTCATTGAGAAGCACTAAAGCTCCCCACTGGTAGTTTCTGTTTATGATTCCCTTGCCTTTGGTTGGAGCATATCTAATTAGGCTTGGGTAGTGCACACTAACTGGTCATTAAATTCCATGTAAACATATTACTAGATAATAACAGCTATTAAAAAGACTACTGATTTATTGTCTCTTGGCTTTCTTGTAATATGATTTTATAGGTGTGGTGGGTTATCTTTAGCAGCAGTCAGACACCATCCAGCTGCTCACTCACTCCCTCTACTCAACAGGACAGGGAGAGAAAATAAGATGAAAAACTTGTGAGTCTATAATATAAAGATAAGGACAATGTTACCAGTTACCATCATGGCCAAAACAGACTCAACTTGTGCCACCCCTGCAGCTCATCCACTACCAAAACCTTGCCATGTACCTTCAATACAATACGCTAAAAGCTACCAGGTGTACATTGAAGAGATCTTAGTGCAGAATTATAGACTAAAGCTACAGGCAAAAATGTGAGGAGACAGAGAAACAACAGGCTGATTTAACATCAACTGTCTTCTGTGAGAAAGCCAGCATGATAATGATTCATGCTCTGCCACTGCCAGGCCATGAGGGTAAGATTACTTAGGACACTAAAATAATGACACTGCACAGCAACCTCGGGGTGTGAAGATGAGAGATCACAAGGTTGCAAATGAATGGCAGGCTGCCAAGTTGCAGGTGGAGGGCCCTTAGCACTGCCAAGTTTAGAAGTGCCTTAAGTGTGGTGCAATGGGTGCAGAGGCCTTCCATTTTCCACCATGAGATTACGTTGTGTTGCTTTTTCTAGCAGATCCAGACACCTGTTCAGTAGTATACTGTGTTTTTTTGGTACATCTATAATTAAATATTATTGATTTATAATTTAATTAATTATTGAAATAGAAGATACTCAGAAATTATTTGGAAATTTAATTATAAAATTACTTTTTCATCTGTTTTACCTCCTCCTCTATCTTTTTTGTGCTTGTTTACTACAGACTAACACTTTTTTTTTTTTAATCGCAGATTAAGATAATTTTCTTTTTTCTTTTATATTCCAGGTAAGTGGATTTACAAATGAAGTTGAAACAAAGGGGCAAAGTCAGGAAAATGTAGGAACTATTTTGCCTTCAGGATAAAGACAGCTTCTCTCTAGACATAGATATTTTTAGGACTTTTTAATGAGACTGTAGCAGTTAAATGTATTCACTCTCAATTTATTTTGGCAGTAGTTGTGTTTTGATGCCAGTTTTTTCAGCATGCTGTAAAGAAGGAAGATGAAAGGCTTATACTGCCTTTTATACAAGTAAGAGTTACCTATTGTCTATTCAAAATAATTAGAATATTTTGGTCTAGAGTCTGAAAGAATAAAGTTAGGAGAACCCTCTAAGCCATGTAGTTAATGTAAACAAGAAAACATTTAATGTAACATTTGTGGGGAAGTGCTTTATGAGCTTTAGATCATTTTGTGTGCCAGTTCTAATGCTTTTCATGTTATATTGCTTCATTTTATTGAAATAATAAGATGTGATCAATGGCTGGCAAATGGATCAGTTTTCTTCTGAATCCTTTTTCCTTCACTTCTGATAATAATATTACAGAAGTGAATGAATTTCAAGCTTCAAACCTCTTGGAGAGTGGCTGGGGGAGAGGGTTAAAAAGGTTCCAAGTCTCTGTATGGATTCTGACATCCTTTGCCAAGCTTTGATGCCGCCACATGCTGCTTTGGCTGTTACTACCTGGGCTAGCATCAGTCTGTATCACTCTTAACGGCACACCTTGACTTCCCACCCTAAACCAGAAATCATGCACTCTGATCTCTGCTGTTGTTAAGTCTCACTGCATCTTCCTTCAGGGACCAGAAGCTTATATTCCCAGATGCCAGTTCATCTGACTAGAAGTTGCCTGAAGCAACTGGCTAAATGTTACTTGACTCAAATAAAGTTTCCATGGTTGCTGGCAGGATTTGTTTTCCTGAACTGTCTGAAAGTGCTTTGCATACTATTATACTGTGGTTTGAGAGTGGATATATTACCTAGTGAATCTGTGTCTAGACAGTTTTACTTCTATGCTTCACATTCATGCATAGGAAACTTCCAGTGCAGATTTGTTCCTCATTGTATTTCAAAGTCTGCTTCTTTAGATTTCCCATTTCCTTCTACACTGGATAAATTCACATAAAATGCTAAAGGGAAAAAAACAAAACAAAACAAAACAACAACAACAACAAAAACAAACAAACAAACAAAACAAACAAAAAAAAAAAAAACAAAACAAAAAACCCCAACATTCCAAAACTGATTCTGTGAGTTAATTTTCAATATGTGCTGCAGACTTCTGGTTTTGAATATAATAAATATATTTCTTCTCAGAATATAAAATGTTTCACTGAGAAACATTTAACTGCATTCAGGAAGACTGACAGCTAAGGACAAAATAACACTTCAAAGAGCACACATTAAATAAGGTTAGGCTTCTCTTTTTACAATATCTATTTATATGGGAATAGATTCCTGAAACAAAATCACACTTGAACTCAACTGTGTGGAAAACTAAGGGTTAAGCAGTTGAGCAATAGGTAGAAAATGTCAAACTGAAAGTCAGTTAAAGGTGAGTTCAGGACTGAAGTCAAGATAACGAGGTATGCCAGTAGACTGAGTAGCTACCTGGAAGCTGTGTGAGGTCAAAAGGCCAGAATGCAGCTCACTGAGGAGTGCCATGTTGATTACCACATCCTAATTTGTGTGCAGCAAGAAGTGCAGAGAGTATTTGCAATCATTTTCCTGGAAGAACTGTTATACTGAGGAAGAGGCTGAAGACAAGTAGGGAAAGAAGGTTAAATAGTTGGGTGTCAGTGGTAGAAGAATTTATGGATTTTGGGGTCAGTCTAGTTATTCTGTCATTTTAGGATCTTGTATGTATTGTATCTTGAGCTGTATAATATTTGTGTAAGCTTTGAGAGTTGAGGACTGGTACTTTTTTTTTTTTTTTTTTTTTTTTTTTTTTTTTTTTTAATTTCCTAATCTGCCCTGCCCATGCTTACATTGATAAAACTGAATTCAAGAGAAAACAAAGTATTACTCTCTGGCTTGGTAATAGTTATAAATTGTAAGCACTAGAGATAAACTTTACAACTCAGGTCTAAACTAAGAAGACTAAAGTGGGGAATATTATTTAAAGCAAAAATTAATTGGCATAAAATACTTATTTAAAGTTGTACATCTTATATATCTGATTGGCTGGCTGTTAGTGAATTGAGCCACAGTATTCACATACAAGTTAAACTTTAAACATTTCCAGATAAAAATGAGAATGCTTAAAACTTTCTTTTTTATGACTGGAGCCAGGGGTGGAAGACCATATGTACTAGATCAGATGAAAGCAGACAGTTTCATTTAGAAGACCAATCATAAAATCTTCAAATTTGACACTATTCAGGTTGAATAGAGCTTGTAATGAGACATAAGTTATGCATAATTGTAGAAGATTAAGTCTATTAAAACACAGGATGAGAAAAAAATTAATAAATGTCCAGCTGTCTAGTAATAGCCAATACTTCCCAGATTGTTCCTATTTATGGTAGTTCTGTTTTAGGAGAAAGATTGGGGAATTTCCTCAAAGTCTGACAGCAAACTCCAGCAGTATGTCTTGCATCTCAGTCAGGGAAAGGCAGGGAGGGAGCAGTACATGTTGTGGTGTTCAAGGAAAGGCTGTGAGAAAGCTACCCAGAGGAGATGTTCCTGAGCATGCTGGGAGCTGGGCAGGAGGTACAACCTATGAAAATCCCTCCTGTCCTTTCTCATACCACCCCCAGTAAAGCAGGGCTCTGAAGAAGACAGATTCCTCCTTAGAAACATTCTGACTGCTTTTAAGTACTGGCCAACCATTAAGGCTAAAATGTAATATTTTTACCTGTGTTAGCTTTTAATTTCCTATGGTGTTCCTATTACTTTCTTTCCTAAATAATAATGTGCAATATGAGTTTTAATTTCCTTTTCAGCTAAAGGAAGTTTCTTAGCTGTTTGTAAAGCAAGTTATACTTTCCTAATTGCCTTGTACACCTACTGCACCAAGTTCAGTCTGTAAAAGAAAATTTCTGTACTTTTTTGTTTTGATGAATATCCCTTAAAACCTTAATGTTCTTAAGAATATGCATAATATATTTTTCAACTAATTTAGCATATTTTTAAATATCTTAATGAAAAAACATCTCATAAATTTTGTCAGTTGTTATAATCATCATAGCTATTTAAAGAAACTGTATGATATACTAAGAATAAGCATATAGAATTATAATTCTACAAAAAGAAACATCAATACATCACTTCATAAAATTAATTTGTATTCTAGCTTTATATTTATTGAATAACACTAAACAGCACCTTTTCAGAAAACATTACTGTACTTTTTAAGAGGCTTTTTGTGGGAGAAACAAACTACTTATCAAGAATTTCTGCTATAAATAGGTATGAATTGCTATTCTTCTGTGCAACATCTCATTTGTATATCATTCTTTACATAACCAGTCTGCGGAGCCGCGGACGAACGACACGCCGAGACGGGTTCAGTGTGGGTGATAGAGCATCAATCAACGTGTGTGTTTATTGGTCCAGGGTACATATATTTATACAGACAATGATAATTATTATGCCTACTAGTCACTAGCTGATTGGCTTAAGCTCTAAAGGTCGTATTCGCACGGTCCACCTACTTGCAGTTAGCTTACAGCACAAGCTTCTCATAACGCTAAGTTTCTCATGCTACTATTTCTGATTCCTGTTGACTTGTTTTCGATACACGACAGTACCGTAACACAATGTTTCTCAGACCACCGTTATCATAACACTAGGTTTCTCAGACCACTATTCCTAATTCCCCTTAACCTGTTTTCGACACACCACGGTACACAGGGCTGAAGCGTCCTTGACATTCCTCCTGTATCAGCAGCTGCGAGCAGCTGCAGGCAAACCCTAGTGAGGCTCAGCATCAGCAGCTAGAGCAGGCTCTGATCATACAATTGCTCGGTGGGCTCAGGACCCTTGTCTCTGAGCCAATCTCCAACAATTCCCCCTTTTTCTTTTTGTATGAGCAGAGCCTGCGCTAACGTTCGTTCAAAGATTTTCTTAATACATGACAAGGCACAACTTAGGCATGGAAGCTTACAATGTGTTGGCTAAAGGCACTTATCACGCACCCGGAAGTGCTGTGATAGGTCTGCATCGTTAGCACGCGTGAACAAACTAAATCTACTTTATGGTTAGTGCATCCAGGCATTCAAACAGGGAGGAAGCACTAGATTGACTTCCTCCTTCTTGCCCTTCCAGGTGACCCCAAGGGCAGGATTACCATGTGGCAGTTTTCTGATCAGAGACCCAGCCTGGATTGTCCAAACCCTGTAGGATCAGTGCATAACCCTGATCCCCCCCAAAAAATATTCCTACCAGGTTTTCCCCCTTTTTATTTTTTGGACAATCCAGACTCCTTTTAACGTTTGAATCATAGCATTCATAAAGCATTTCCACACAGACCCCAATACCATCATGACAATCATAATGACAATCAGCATTGCCAGTCTGTGCATCAACAAAGCTTTCAGCTACCCAGTAATTTCCAAGTTTTGTAGATTTGCAACCATCATCAGTCCATTATCCAAATTCCCAAGTCTCGTAACCAGTCT
The DNA here is from genome assembly GCF_018691265.1 of Tyto alba. Taxonomy (NCBI): domain Eukaryota; kingdom Metazoa; phylum Chordata; class Aves; order Strigiformes; family Tytonidae; genus Tyto; species Tyto alba. The sequence continues at coordinate 20,837,199 of NW_024881321.1, forward strand.
GTCAGTCCATGTTCCAATCTTATGCAGTCTTATGTAGCAAGAAAACCATCCTTACAGTTTTAAAAGTGTCAGCAATTGTAACAACAGAGTATGCAATACAGAATGTAATACAGGTTTCGCCATGCTATGTTGTAAACATTGCAATGAACCCACAACATACAATGAATCTGATACTACATGAACAAGTTTTTGATACCAGTGTCAATGTTGAAATACCATACAATGAACCTGATACTACATGAACAAGTTTTTGATACCAGTGTTGATGTTGAAACACCCAAATGACAGTTCAGAGTTGTAAAGTTCGTAAGGAGTCTCCAGACCCCCCGAGAAGAATCTTGTGATCTTGAGTTCCCAGGTGTCCCCCATTTGTTGTCACTACCGGGCAGGCCAACGCTCCAGCAGCATGCCTGTCCACTTTTAACAAGGCATCACGAATCACCCCACTCCATCGGGACTGAGCTAAAAGCGGAGCTGGTTCTGATAAAGGTGACGGGAGTGGGTGTGGTGGGGGCTGCCGGCAGCGCTTCCTTTTCTTGTAATTGTAAATGCAGAGTTCTGTTCCGTAGCTCAACTTCTGTAATTTTCTTTCAAGCTCTTGGACTTTGTCACTGTCCCTTACCGATGTGTGACCCTGTTGCTTTAATTCGGACAGAGCCGCCACTTTTCTCTCTGAGCCAGACGCTGACGCGCCGTCAGGGGCGGAACCATCCGAAGGGGGGAGGGGGGGCGGGCAGAGTTTATGGTGGCACGCCGCTCCACCCCGTACCCCCACGCCACTTGATTTCTCTGCCGCTTCTTGCGCGGTGGAGCAAACAGGAATACTTGGTGACATGCCCTTAATAGAGCGGAGCTGTTGATTACACCCGAAGAAGGTGGCTAATCGGGACGGACGATTGGTTTCAGAAAAGACCGGTGGGGATGGTACAGCGCTGACAGCCGCCATAGCAGCAGCAGCTACTTTCTTTTCTGCTTGCATCTCCCCCAGAGCTTTTACGATCGTTCGCCAGACCACCCCGTGCTGTCGTGCTTCACTGCCTTTATTGCCTCCAGTGATAGTCTCGTCCCACAATAAATCACCTACTTTGCGCCACTCCTGTTGGCTACATATTAGCGAGGGGCCATCGTCCCTCTGCCCCTCCGCCTCCGAGGTGGGGGGGGGGGAGGGGGGGGCATGACTGTAAAGATACTGGGGGGGGGGCTGGCCTCCGGACTTTCCCTATTCACATTAACTGTAACTGGCCCTCCTGTTGATAGTACAGGAATACGATCACTGTCAAAAGGCATAGATCCGGATGCCTCACTATCTGGGGTAACAGTGGAACTTTCCCCCCCCAACTCTGCAGTTGCCACAGCTGCAAGGTTCTTTTCAAGCTGATACCGCTTACTATTATTCACCACCTCCCGCCATGGTTTCATCATTTTCCTTGCAGCTTTATCCTCGTCAATTGCCATATCCCACAAAACATCACCTAATTGTCTCCACTCCTCGACATCGAAAAGAGAATTAGGGTCCTGAACACATCCTTTGACCCGTCCTAATGCTACTAAACCTGCGAGTGATTTTATACAATCCACTCCCCGCTTTTCTAAAAAGCGCTGTAATAAATCCAGGGCTACCTCCTGTTCCATCTTGTCAACCTGGTGCTCCTTGGTTAAGGCACCTCCGGTCCTGTGCTCCCTGGATAAGGCACAGTACCGTTACTGCCGACCCACACCTGATTAAGGCACCGTTGGCCCTTTGCTCCCTGCTTAAGGCAAAAAAAATACTCCCGCCGGCTTGTGCTCCCTGTTTAAGGCACTAAAAAATACTCCCGCCGGCTTGTGCTCCCTGTTTAAGGCACTAAAAGTACTCCCACCAGCTTGTGCTCCCTGTTTAAGGCACTAAAAAATACTCCCGCCGGCTTGTGCTCCCTGTTTAAGGCACTAAAAAATACTCCCGCCGGCTTGTGCTCCCTGTTTAAGGCACTAAAAAATACTCCCGCCAGCCTGTGCTCCCTGTTTAAGGCACTAAAAATACTCCCGCTGGCTTGTGCTCCCTGTTTAAGGCACTAAAAAATACTCCCTTTGATATGTTGCTGATGCTCCGTGACTAAGGCACCAGGTGCAACTCTTGCCAGCAGCCCTTGCAGAGAGCGACCCTCTATCTCGGTTCAGCTCCTCGGAACGACCTGTCGGAGGCCCACTCCGATCGTTCTTGATTCGGCTAGGCGCTGCTGTCTCTGATATTTCCCAGCGTTTGTTTCTGCCGCCGCTGTATGCAGCACCTTTCCGCGTCAGCTTCCGTCGCCCCTCTGCGTCAGTTCCGGCGCCCCCCCGCTTCCACTTCCGGGGCCACCCTGCGCTCGCCTCCAGCGCCCCCTCGCGTCTGCCCCCAGGGCCGCTCAGTGTCCACCTGTGGCGTCCCTTCGCGTCCACCCCCGGGGCTGACGCAGTCGGCTCCTTACCACGTCAGCTCCGGTGTCTTTCTGCTTCCGTTCGTGGGGCCACTCACTTCTGGTCTCGGGGCCGCTCCGCCTCCGCTCTCCGGGGCTGGTCACCTCCGTTCTGCGGGGCCAGTCTGCCTCTGCTCTGCGGGGCCGGTCACCTCCACTCTCGGGGCCGCTCCGCCTCCGTTTCTCAGGCCGGTCCAGCCGGCTTCTCTCCGCGTACTCCCCCGGGTCTGCTGGGGCCGGCACCTCTCCGTCTCAGCTCATGGACCCTGAATGCTGCTGTATTTGGTGTTTCTCCGGGTCCGTTCTCAAATTCCTCAGTCGTTGCTGTTTTTTTTCTGGGTCCGCCGCTCCATCTGTGTTATTCTTCTATGCAGGTCCCTGTTCGGGCGCCATCTTGCGGAGCCGCGGACGAACGACACGCCGAGACGGGTTCAGTGTGGGTGATAGAGCATCAATCAACATGTGTGTTTATTGGTCCAGGGTACATATATTTATACAGACAATGATAATTATTATGCCTACTAGTCACTAGCTGATTGGCTTAAGCTCTAAAGGTCGTATTCGCACGGTCCACCTACTTGCAGTTAGCTTACAGCACAAGCTTCTCATAACACTAAGTTTCTCATGCTACTTGTTTTCGATACACGACAGTACCGTAACACAATGTTTCTCAGACCACCGTTACCATAACACTAGGTTTCTCAGACCACTATTCCTAATTCCCCTTAACCTGTTTTCGACACACCACGGTACACAGGGCTGAAGCGTCCTTGACATTCCTCCTGTATCAGCAGCTGTGAGCAGCTGCAGGCAAACCCTAGTGAGGCTCAGCATCAGCAGCTAGAACAGGCTCTGATCATACAATTGCTCGGTGGGCTCAGGACCCTTGTCTCTGAGCCATTCTCCAACACCAGTCTGCAGTCTGCTTTATAAGATCAGTTAAAACAGAGAGTCATAAAAGTACTTAAAAATGAATGACAAAACTAGTAAGAACAAAGAACGAAATCCAAGACTGAAGTAATTCAGAATGTCTTTAGAACAAAAGAAAAAAAGTTTTTGTTCAAGTAAAGAGAAGTACCAGTTTTCTTATCATTTCAGTCTATTATTGTATCTGGGACTGATTAGAAAATGATGACAAATCTGATACATACTCTGAGATTTTACTTTGCTAGACTTACTGGAATTTCAAAACATATACTTTGACAGACAATTATTATGAAAATATTAAATATAATTCAAGTTATATATGCATTTCATAATTTTAATTTCCATAGGGTTGTCCTTTGAGGGCAACATTACAATATGCAAACACAAGATGAATCAGAAAACAAACCACACCAGAGAATATATAAATTAAACTCTTAGAAATGAGTTGTATAAGGCCTTTATATTTTATGATGTAAGGGAATATTTGTGTGAAATACAGGTGGGATAGACAAATAAAAGGGGACTATCAAGACACTGATAATGTCACCACATAGTTGACTGCAAAGTTTTTCAGAGGACAGTTCTTAGTTTGTCATCATTATTACTGTCATTGTTTCTTGAAACAGTGATCATGATGCTCAAGTAATTGTAAACATGTAAAGAAAGTGTTTATATGGAAGTCTGCTATGTTAACAGGATTGAGTTTAACTTCATAAAAGTAAGCTATTGAGTGCATTTTTACAATGATGCAAAGTTGCACCCAGGAATTTCCAGCTTAGCTGTACAGAGATTCAGATTTTGCACCACAGAGAATTCAGCTCAGTCTTTGAATCAGTCTGTCCTCCCACTGCTGTAAGGGAACAGAAAGCAGCAAAAGAAGGCTATATTCTCTGAGGTCACTCTTCTGCAGATTTGTCACCCCTTACTGTCCAAATGCCCTTTTTCTCTAATTCCATGCAACTTGGAAATCTAAATTCTATGCAGTACCTATTTGCCACTTAAAATAGCTTTAAGCATAATGAAGCTTATGTTGTGTCCTGGGCTTAACGTGCTAATAAACATTTATAAAAAACTGAAGCAATTTTTAACAGGCCTTCCTTTGAAGTGTTATGAGAGACTACCAGCCCCTCTACAGAACCTAACCTACCACTTCTTTTTCTATGTTGTGTCTATGTGAGCTTTTTTAAGCATACACATCATGTTCACTTCACAAACATGTCAATTCCATACTGTGCCAAATTACGTTTGTTTCTTGTCTGAATTCCTGTAGGCCCAGTCACTCCAGCTCGCTGTGGGAGAGCACTGACAACAAATCCCTAGCATGTGTGTTGGTGTTTGTGTGTGCAATTCTGTAAATGATTATTATTACATGCTTTTTCATTTACAAAACACTGAATGCAGACAGCTTTAGTCTTGAACTTCAGCTACAGTCAGAATAGTAATCATCTCACTTTTCTTTCTTCAGTGCAGACCTATATGGAATGCTTCTTCAGTCTTGGACAGAAAAACATTCTGCCAACGCAAAGAAATTTAATACAGCTTATGCCCACTTTAAACATACTACCATAACAAGAGAGATGGAAACATTTTAACTTTCAAGTTCCCTGTACTGTAAAAATATTCAAAATTTCTTGGGCCAAAGTTAGCTCTGTTAAAACCTGCTAGCCTAATGCCTTTTTTATTACTCGCAGGAAGCTAAATATCTGGGCTGCAATCCGTGGCCTCAAACCTGTAGCAATAGCTAATGATTTTCTGCTAGATGACAAAGCTTAGATTCCCTGGACTATGTATTAAGGTCTTCTATCTGAATTCCATTTTGGTCTTTTCTATTTCCCTGTCTTTTTTTTTTTTTTTTTTTTTTTTTTTTTTTAATTTTTATTTTCCTATTTTCTTTGTTTTTTCCCTAATAATATAAAACTTGTGATTCCTAGCACAATTCATATACTGCTTAATGAATATTCAGGTGAATCCCCAGCATCAGCTTTCTTTGTGTTACTGATTTTTCAACACAAATGTGTTGAAAACAGACTTTTATGAGAGCTTCTCTAAAAATAATTTCTAACTCCCATAGAAATAAATATTTATATAGAGTATTACTTGTAGAACATGAGTATATTTGGAATCTGGTGGGAAACATTGTATTTGAGTAGTTAATGATCTTGAGCAAGGTCTGACAACCATTTTGGGCCTTGTGCTAAGGCTTGAGATACCTGTATGTTAGCATGAGTCGACATATATAACCCCAGGTACATAACAATAACTTGGTGGAAGACTCTGGATATGTACCTTTCTGGCTACATCTCCTAGATACATGTATTTAGATCTGCTCTGGTGGGCAATAAGAAAAAGACCTGTCAAAGCAGATATATAGTTCTGTTTGTTACACTAGATACAAAGAACCACAGTACTATGTGTGGGAGTGAACCTCTTCACATATGGGATCTGCAGGCTGCTGTGGCTATTCATCTGGGGTCCATCTGATGCTGCACAAGAGCAGGACTCCCAGCATCTAAGTGAATATAAGATTTACTTGTTATCTATATTTTTCTTCCTATTTTCTATCAGGTTATTACTACTGTTATTAAAGCAGTTGTGTTAGGCCACTTGCTGCTGTGCTTTTCTTATTGAAATCTAGACAGAACTCTGCACCTCTTTTGTCACAGAACAATGAGTGACAACTGTCTTTTACTCAGTCTTTCCTGATAAGTTTTTCTCATAGGTTTTTAACTTCCTGAAGTAAGTTGTTTTGCCATTAACAGGTTTGATAAAGTAGGCAAGCTTAAAGAATAGATGAAGTTAGTCTCCAAACTCCAAAAATACTCTGTACTCATTACCGAGCGAAGGATCAAAGTTACTGTAACCCATACAAAGTGATATGACTATAGAATCATTGAGATCATTCTGATAATTCATGAATGTTTTTAAAACAAACACATTTTAAGTCATCACACCTACAAACCCCAGGAGGAACATGAATATGTCCGCTGGGTCTTTGCTGGGCCTGTGCTCCACAGTCTCTTTTTCAGAAACCAAGACAAAACCATAGCAGTGCACATTCTTCAGTGGATCCTACAAAGAAATTCGTGTCAAAGCGTTGACAATCCAGGTTCACACGTTAATGTAGTCTGTATATCAGTTTAGCTGTTTATCAGATTTGTAATACAAACAGAAGTTTCAAAAAACAGAATTTGCTTTCTTGTTTCTTATATTTCGCATCAGTCCAGAAGGTGCCTTCCACTAACACCTGAGGGAAAAATAGGTTTAATTCTGGTAACAGTGAAATCAGACACTCAATAAACTATCATACCACATTCCTCTTGAAAATACTAAGAACAAAGAAATTGTATATTTTCAAGTGAGCACTTTAAATATTGAGGACGCAGGCAGAGATGTAACTTCTCTGTCCTCTGCATGTCACTTCCTCTATCCAGAATGTTGCCTACCTTGCCTGAGCTGTTTTCTAATGCTAGATATAGTTTGTATGGGATGAAATGAGGAAGGACTTCTCAGTATTAAAAATTCTTTTTACCTATAAAAACTGGTTAACCATTTCTTCATGTTCAGTCACTGGCAGAAATGAGGGTCTATTTTTGTGTTATCTCTACTGGTCTACTGTTTCAGAATACAAGTTCTAGTGTAAAACCAAATCTGAGTGGTTGTATACACAGTTTTAGAAATACACAATTTTGACTCAATCACATGCTAAGTCTTTTTATTCACTGAAGTCAAAAGGGGCAGGATTCAGTGGAACAAGTTATGATTAATAGTTGCTCAAAATGTGTGCAGGGAAAATAAGTAAAGTTTTTGGTTTAAAAAACTATTTTAACCCAACTATTATCACTATATTGACTGTTAGCTCACCCTTCAAAGGTAAAAACAAACAAACAAACAAACAAAAAAAACAAAAGTAAAAAAAAATATAGAACAAACAAAAACTCAGTTCCATTACACTCCCTATGAATTGAGGAATAACAGAAAAACTATGCTGTGATATTGTTCTGTATTTATGCCAGTTAAATGCTACAAACCACCTAAGAAGGGAGAACAGAAGCAGAGAGCTATTCTTAAGAGTATTCTTAAAATAATCCTTAATGAATATATAGGTAGGAATGGATGTTCAGTTTAAAGTTCTATTTTAAACAGATCTTAAATATGTTATTATATATCTAAATCAATGCAAATACAATTTCCCTTTCTAAAAAATGGTCAAAATTAAGACATCAAATATGATAAAGCATTTTGTTATCCCATATTGCCAGGGCAGTAAGAATGGCAGCAGAAGTATCTGAGTATTATAATTTCCACTTGTGAATAAGGAAAGAGTTATTCATCTGATCTGAAGGTTAAGTTATTTAATAAGATATAGTGTACAAGTGTTTATTTCCTTACACTTCCCAATCTGCAGTTTATGTCTTCACTGTCGTGGTTTGAGCCTGGTTGGCAGCCAACCACCACTCAGCCACTCTCTCTCCCTTCTCTTCCAGCAATAAGAAGGGAGAGAGAGCCAGGCTTGGGGTTTGAGATAGGACTGGGATGGGGAAAAAATCACCCTTTATGGGCACGAGCAAAAGGCAGACTCATTAGGGTAGAAAAAAAAAAGAACATACATTTATTACAGACACTAACATGTAACAGAGTAGGACGGTGAGAAGCATTGCCACATTTTGAGATCACCTTCCCCCCACCCCTCCCTTCTTCCCAGGCTCAGTTCTGCTCCCAATATCTCTACCTCCTCCCGCAGAAGCACAGGGGCAGGGAATGGGGGGTGCAGTCAGTGATGCCCCTTCCTCCATCTTCAGTGGGGGTAGCTTCTGGAACTTATGCCCCCTTCTCCATCGTGGTCCCCCTCTCACAGGACACAGTCCTTCAAAAACTTTCTCCAACATGAGTCCCTCCCACGGGCTGCAGCATTTCCTTACACTGCTCTGGCATGGGACACCAACTTTCTCCAACTGGAGTCCCTCCCATGGGCTTCAGCCCTTCCCGAGCTGCTCCAGCATGGGACACTCCCGCATGCTGCAATCCTCCCTGCACTGAACAACAACAGCAGGGGATACCTTTTCCCACAAGACCCCAGCCTTCTTCGGGCACAGCACCTTGATCAAGCAGGTGGAAACCACAGGCCATAAATCAGTATCTGCTCCACTGTAGATCTTCATGGGTGGCAGGGGGGGGCTGCCCTGCTGTCTCACCACAGGATACAGAGGGGTCTCTGCTCTGGCACACCTCCCCCCTCCTTTCTTCCTCCGTTCCTCCACTGACCTTGGTGTTCACACAGCTGTAGAAACTCCTCCTCACAAGTTCCACTGCTTGTCACCATGTCCCTTCTTAAATACGTTATCACAGAGGCACAGCTGATTGGCTCAGTTTCCAAACAGAGGTGGAGCTGACTTGGAGCTGGGTGAGCTTTGAGAAGCTTCTCACAGGAGGACGCTACTATAGCCCCCTCCCCTGCCACCAAAAAAACCCACCACTCACTCAACCCAGGACATTCACTCATTCACGTTCAGGGCTGTAACAGTGAGTTATAACTGAGCACTCCTTAGTTGTATAGTCCATATTCTACTTGTATGTAATTTTGATGATACCATTATAAATTATCTCTTTTTTAAACTATTTTTTTTTCTTTATTATAATCTGGATATGTACTTTTTATGGTAATTATTATCAAATCCAGTTAACTGGAGTCTTGGTTAAGGCTTTTAGAATGCCTCGGTTATATTGTTCACTGAAGAAGCACTGTGATGTAATAGTTCTGTATTTATGGTTAAGATTGTGGTTCAATACTGAAGGCGAACAGAGATCATGTTGAAGGCAATTGTTCAGGACTCTAAAAAAAGATAAAACTGGCCCTATTTATCAGTCTTCTAAAGTCTCCCATCGTGATGCTCTCTAATTTGGTAACTTATATACACATGTGTGTATACACACATATATTTATAAATATGTTCTGTTTCAAGAATCCTGAAAAAGAAGTGAAGGTCAGACTTCAAAAACTTGGAGCATTTATTCTAGGGGAAAGTTTCCCTGTCGCTACTGAAGTGCTCAGATATTTTATCATTCCATTTCAGTTCAACAGGTTGGATTATAAAACGGTTTGGGCCACATCCTCACTATTTAATTCCACAAACTCTGTAGTTCTTTTTGAATGTTGATGGGATGTCCCAGATTGTGAGAAAAGGCACTGAAAAAGGCTCCAAAGCATTTTGAAGAGTGTATGTATTAAGTCTTTATTGGTTCATTAAGGCAGCTGCGTCTCTTAAGATCCAATAATATTGAAGACTAAGTATGCAATTTTATCATAATTCATGCTTTAAACTTCTCTCAGCCTATTTTCCCTCTTTTTACTGACTGACTTTTTCATCTGGCTATATACATCAGAAGATACCCTGGAAATACAGTATAAGGAATGGAGTCTTACATATCCTTTGGCAACACTTAGATCACAGCTATTATTACAGGAGGTTGAAACACATTTTAGAAGTCAACAAAAAAACACCTAAGAGTTTCAAGATAAAATCTTTCCCTGTGAATCTGCCCTTGCAGCCACCTGCTGCCAGTGCCTGGGCACTTGCACACAGTACAACAAAGATTGCCTGTGTGAATAATATCCAAAATAACGGCTACCAGTATTTATGTATGACTATTGGGCTCAACACTGATAAGTGGGTATGTGAACTGAAGATGAAAAAGGAAAATATACTGCTGGTTCTTCTGTCTTGTACATAACATTGGATTTTGAGAAATGCTAACACTGGTCATACAGACAGACTTCAAGAAATTAAAAAAAAAAAAAAAAAGTAAAACTAATAAAAATGAGATACTTGGGGATTTATTAACCATGTTAGTTTCAGTTTTCTAACCCATACTGAGAATAATTGTGTAAATACACATGAAAGACAATTATCATTATGTAAGCAAGTAATAAAGTCTAGGGGAAAATTTTTAACATTCTGTACTTGACTGTACATTAAAGAAATAAAATTCAGAACTTGGCGACTTTGAAATTCATCATATGAACATTTATGTCCTCTTCTCAACATTGTGGTTGTTTTTATGTTTTTCTGAAAAGAAAGCTTGAGGAAAAACATACAAGTGATTGCCTGATTAGCTGTGGAAATGTACAGTGGAGGAATACAATGTGCTGGTCCAGAGGTGAGTAATACAGATATGATGAAAACACTGTTCCCCAGGGTCCAAATACATTCCTTTGTTTTTTGACACTGCTTCCCTCAGACTCTTGTGATCTATATGTTTAATATCTTATGCGGGATATAGTGAAAACAGAATTCCTAAGCCAATGAGTTGTAAGAGTAAGAGGGAAGCAAACAAGAAATAATGAATAAAAATTCTACAATAATTGTTTTGTTTCATTTAGTTATATTTTGGTTTTGTTAGATACAAAAAGACATGGATATCCTCCTGAAAACCTAACAGCTGTAAATTTCACAAGTAACTGAAGAGGGAGAAAAATTACAGAACTTAAAAGTGTCTGTTCTTTAAAAGCTCTGTTTGAAAAAAAAGACCTGTGAGATATAAATGTATTGTCATTTGAAAGGGACTTGCCTTGTGTTTGAACTCGAGTGGGGAAAACAGCCTCAGGGTGAAAATTAAATGAGTTTAGCATACCTTTATGATGTGTACAAATTAACAAAAAAACATGTTATAGTAACTCAGGACTTCTCAGCCAAATCACATTCCAGTGTTTCTTATGATTTGTTATCCAAAATCATTATTCCTAAAGTGTTACTCTAGTATATCTTTCTTATAATTATATATATATTTTTTTCAAGACCAGCTAAAGTCAGTGTGCTTTTGATAAAGCAAAAAATAGTAAGTACATACATGAAGGAAATAAAATGAATGCTAGATAAACAAAAATTTAAGTTATATTTAGAGATGGGGTTATAAATTCTGTTAACGGAATAAGAATTTTCAAGAGCTCGGATTTTAAATTTATCTCCCAATCACACTTTCCCCTTTACTTTAAGATCATCATAGATTATAATAAGTAAAAATAGTCACAGAATCTGGCTCTATCTATTTAAATAACTCATTTTTTCTTGTTTTCCAGGTCTCTGAAGTCTGTCCACAAAATCTGTTTTGCTAAAAAGGCTTTTCATAGGGATAATCCAGAAAAGTTTAACTTTGCTAGAGTAATATCTGCTATGTGAAGAAAATTCTGAGATGCATATATTGTCAGCTTCAGAAATTTATCCATTTTGCTTTAAACTGGTTGTCATCAAGATTTTTTCTTTTGTTTTAAGCCTAAAACTTAATAGCTCTGTGCTTTCTACCATTTTGCCCAGCAAAACACTCCAAGCACTGTATTGTCTTCATTACACCTGCATAACACATGACACAGAGCGTTCTAGTTGATAGTGTCTGTTCTACTGCCTTTACAGCACCTTCAACAGTGTGTCTTTAACACTTGTCATGTACATGTCTACCACATTTATTCTATTATTCCTCTACACAGATGTGCATTAGCTAGGGACTGACCTACAATATCCCCTCAGTAGCCAAATACAAAGTTTGGAGCCATGCACTTCTGACAGCTCTCTTCTCCAATTCTAATGTCTTCATCCTGTCTGTAGGCTTTAAAGTTGTTCTCCTTCTTGCCCTTGGTTCCAGGGCTACCTCAGCCTAACCATCTGATTACCAGTATCTCTCAGTACCTCTTACAAATGTCACCTCATTTCCACAGAAGAGACCTGATGTTCACAAACACACTGCTTTCAAAAGGAAGGGATTACATGGCCCTAGTCTGACTTCTGAGCAATAGGATCAGAGTTGGCATCAAGCCAGATTGAGCATCATTATAAACAAGTATTCTGTCTGTGCAACAAGGTTTATGAAAAAGGCATAAGGTTGATGCCTACATAGGTGGGATTAAATCAAGAATAATTTGAGGCTTCAGAGGAAAAGATAAAAGGGATAAAGTGAGCAACATATAGTCAGGAACAAAAGAAAAGTCTCAAAGGGAGATGTACAAACAAACTTTAATTATCTGGTGTTTCCTATGGGCTAAGACCTAGTACCTGTGCTGTTACATGAACTTAGTTTTACATCTGTGGATATCCAAGTTCACAGGAAAACATCAGACTTACACTGCAGGGATAGTTATCCCTCATTAATACTAGCTATGTTAAACAATGTCTTAGGAAAAGGTCTTGTGATCTATTTTGCACCAGGAGGTGTTGGTTCATCATTATCCCAGTAGAAAGGCACTTAGACTTTGTAAAGTATCATTGAAAATGTTATTTATTAGATCTAACAATCGGCAGTAGTACAGGTAGTCTTATTTTCCTTTAGATGCTGGAAGCCTGAGAACTGTAGCATCAAACAGTACTCCTTGTGCAGCGCAGCATGCCAAACCCACTCATAGCAGAGATTCTCCCCTTTCAGTCATTTGAGCTATGATAGGATTTTCTTACAAGGAAACAACTCTTTTATCATCTCTACAGTCAAAACAGAAATAATGTTCCCATGAGAACTTCTTGCTGCACTGCTACATAACAGCAAGGCCATTCAGGTGGCATAATTGCTGGTACCAGGTGGGACCTCCCTGCAGATTCCTCTGTGGCAATGAGCTAGCTGAGTTTATCCTGTAGCAAAGAGGATCTGTGTTGCACAGCACAGAGTGGAAGACCATGTTGTATATGCAGCACAGCACAGCATGGGCCTATTCTGTTGGAGAATGGCTCAGAGACAAGGGTCCTGAGCCCACCGAGCAATTGTATGATCAGAGCCTGCTCTAGCTGCTGATGCTGAGCCTCACTAGGGTTTGCCTGCAGCTGCTCGCAGCTGCTGATACAGGAGGAATGTCAAGGACGCTTCAGCCCTGCGTACCGTGGTGTGTCGAAAACAGGTTAAGGGGAATTAGGAATAGTGGTCTGAGAAACCTAGTGTTATGATAACGGTGGTCTGAGAAACATTGTGTTACGGTACTGTCATGTATCGAAAACAAGTCAAGAGGAATTAGAAATAGTAGCATGAGAAACTTAGTGTTATGAGATGCTTGTGCTGTAAGCTAACTGCAAGTAGGTGGACCGGGCGAATACGACCTTTAGAGCTTAAGCCAATCAGCTAGTGACTAGTAGGCATAATAATTATCATTGTCTGTATAAATATATGTACCCAGGACCAATAAAGAGACATGTTGATTGATGCTCTATCTCCCACACTGAACCCGTCTCGGCGTGTCGTTCGTCCGCGGCTCCGCACTAGTCCTGCTCAGGTTAACTGTACTGGGCATCCCTGACTCCTCGACATACAATCAGGATCATTATAAGATCAAGGGAAAGCAAAGTTCTGAGAACACCTTGAAAGTAGGTCTCCATTTGTTGCTGTTAATGAAGGTAAAAGATGGATGTGAAAGAAAGAGGGGAATTTCTGTTGGTTCATCCTTGTCTTCAAACGACAGTTTGACTTCTAAACATCCAGAACATGTTTGTTGCAAATTTCAGGCTGTCAAATTTATCAGACTAGCATCTGCTGCTAGGCACTATTTGATTTGAAATCCGTAAGTTAAAATCAGATTGTTCAAACACTGTTATTTTGGCCAGAAAGGCAACTGATATCTGATTTGTCAACCCAACTCAGTTAAATATTGTGTCAAAATAAATCTTGAGATGATTTGCTCCTACAAAATGTATTTTGATTTGTTTTTAGTAAGAAGATAACCTCTTCTATTGGCCACTTGACTCTAGTCTTGCAATTACAAATTTAGCTGTTATTGGGAGAACTAAAACATATAATTTGCAAATCAATCTTTGAATTACACTTGATTTTAAATAGATTTGGTTGAAAATACATTGCTTGTATGAAGAAACTGATGGATTAAAAATTGAAGGTTTCTAGTTAATTAATAGTGGTTAACATTAATGGTGTATATAAAGGTACAATATTTCTGTCAGTTCTTCCCATCATATCCATTTTATCTAATCAGGAGTTTATAGATGTAACTTTAGATACAGTAATCATAACTCAGGTTTTCTTTAGGCGATGACATATAGCTGCCATCAAAATTTTAGGTTCCCTTTGTTTTATATAAGACAGTTATTTTCATCTTGGACAGAGGTTGCACTTTGTTGTATTAGAATACAGTTCATTGAATAACAATTTTCTAATTAGGCAATTCAATCACTCTCTAGCAGTAACCTGTTCTCTTCATTATTTGTTACTTTACTGATCTTTCTGTTTTCCTGTGAGGAAAGGCTGAGAAAACTGGGACTATTCAGACTGGAGAAGACAAGGTTCTTCCAACTCCAACTATTCCATGATTCTGTAACTAATGATAAATAGACTTTTAGCATTTCAATTTTACTTCTATTATACAATTTGATTTTATTTTATAAATTACATGTATATTTTGGCTTTTCTTATATAGGAGGTTTGCTTCCTCTATGCTCATAGTATTTTGAGCATAATAAAGGGAGTTTGTGGTTTGATATTGGGTTTTAATCCTGGTACTGTTCCTTGATAGGGTTACGTCAGAACTTTTTTTCTTTTTTCCTCTGTTACTCACACCAGTCACTCATCAGCAGTTCCTAAATCTTATGCAACACTGTATCTTCCCTCCAGTCAGGAGTTTTATCTTGTCTACAACAGGCAATTGACCTGCAATTTATATTCTTTCCTATTTCTTGTGGTCTTCAGATTGTTCTCTGTCTAGTTGATATTATGATTAAATTAGGCAGATTAAATAAGGCATTCCTTGTTGCCAGTTATCATCAGTTCATTTGTCAACTTATTGATGAAGTATGTTGAGAGACTTTTATGCAATCTGAATAAATTCACCTTGTGCTTATTTTGTAAAGTATATATTTCACTTTGAACTTCAAAAATTTGGGGGATTCTTAATCTACAAGAATTCCTGCAAAGGTGTTCTACAAAAAGTATCTGTGATTAGTCTTTTGAAAGTGTTTAATGTTAGTATATAATCCCACACTCTCCTTTGTAGAAAATGATAATTTACAATTCCATCCATAGGATATGAGATGAATGTATTGTTTTTAATATAGGAAATATATAACTTCTTATTTTTGACATGCTGTGTTTATTTTTGCTTGTATTTTTGTGGAGTGGCTTGAAGAAAATGGACATATTATGAGCGATCCAAACTGAGGGGCCTCACTGTAACAGCAGGCTGCAGCTGTTGTGAAGGACATATGCAAGGTCAAGGGAGATTAAGAAACTGTGTACATTGCAAAGAGATAAGGAAGTTGGACTGCAAAAGTAAGAAAACAGGATGTTGAAACAGAATATAGGTGCAGCAGAGCAAGGCGTGTGGACACCACACCGGGACCAATCATAAGAAGGCAGAAGGCACGTGGACGAGCAGCATTAGCCTATTAGCAATCAAGAAGTAACGCGTGCGCTTTGTGCTAGTGTATAAATTGCTGTGTATCCTTTAATAAAGTGGCATTAACTTGATCACATTGATCGTGTATGTTGTGTCTGTGACTTCCGCGTCATATTTTCATCACAGTTTTTATATATTCATCAGAAATATTTCCTGTTCTTCAAAAATTCAGTATTATGTCATTGAACATCTGACCTTGTTCTTGTATATTTGTTCTCATTCTATAATCTAATAATCTATAATTATAATAGTCACTCCAAAAAGTTTCACTGTTCATTATTCCTCTTTCTAGAATACAAAACAAATATTGAAATGCCAATGTCTTGTGGAATGGAAGATTTATTGCAATCAGTTGGATATAATTTTCATAATAATTTCTCACTTTTTATATTCTTTCAAATTTCCTTTTTAATTTAAAAACAATAAGAAAAACAAGTTTGAAGTAAAGCCTTTTAAAACAACTAAAACCAAAATTCCATGGCAGCCACAGGAAGCCTCTGTTGGGGCCTGGAACAGGGCTGCTGTCTACATCATAATCTACAGGTTGAAACAAATGGATACAATATATATTATTATGCAAATACTAGATTACTGTAAGTGCGTGTATAATTGTATTTTTTATTTAATATCAAAGCAAGGACAAAAATGCACCGGTAGACATACGGAAATAATGCACTAGAAGATACTGAGGGAGTGAGAAAACCCTCTACAAGTTCAATAATTTCAAAGAAAATCTGATTCAAGTGCTTTTTAAAATTTTATCTTTGTTTAGGACATCTTAATATTTACTACAGCTTAAATTTTACTCTAGACATACTAAGGCATGGAAGTCATAATAGAAACAGATCTGGGATCTTATATAAATATCTCTATAGGTTGACAGGATATGTCTTAGCTGCTCTAATGTAATAAACAGTCCTGACTAGAAAGCTTGCTGACATCTGATATATATATATATATATATATATGTTATCCATTTCATATTGAATTTTTGATTGTTATCATCCACTTCAATTATATCAATAACTTTTTGATCATGAGTCTCAAAATTTATGCCATAGAGGTTACAGAAATAAGATCAAGGAATTAGACTCTTTCTTAATGGTTGCTTCAGATTTTCTCTTCAAAGTGTTTTTGAACTCAATATTCTTCAAAAGTATAGTTAATATTTTGGAAACAAGAAAACAAACAAACAAACAAAAAACTCCAAATACTTTGCCTCAATAATACTACTAATAATAATTCAGCATCATGATGTAGGAAAGAATTGCCCTTCTTCAAATTTTACATTACTAAGCTTTATGTTAAATTTAATAGCTATGTTTTTGAAACCTTGCCAAGTATTTGCAATTTAAAATCCAATGTAACATATAAAGTCAACATTTCCTAGTGGTGGTGACTGCTACTGAATTCTGTTCATCAGGAAAACATTTTCCAAAAGGAAAATTTCCAAGTGTCTTGAAGTTAAAGAAGATTAAAGGAACACTTCATAGTATATTAGAAAAAAGAAACCCTTCCAAGCCTAGGACAACAATGAATATATTAAACCATTAAGTACTGTCAAGGAATACTTTTATTTATTTTTTTAGAATTATAATTTTGGAGGGATGCTATATGCATCTCCTACCTTAAGATTGCCCAAGATGCCATTTTCACACTTTCTGAAAGACTGTTATGTAACAGTAATGATGTATTAGCAGAAGATATCTTAATTTTATAGAATTCCTATTGCAACTCCATGATGATGGATACGACATTGTTCATTCCCTGAAGACTGTGATTATCTAAAAATTTTGCTATGTTTTTTTAACTCTCTTATCAATGTAGGTCACTACTGAATACATTTTATAGATGAACAAGCTGGCATACAGATTAAGGGTTCTCTGAATGTTATATAAACAGTAAAAGCCGACTTGAAGCTAGACTTCTCCTTCTATATACCAGTCCAGGATCGAAACTGATGGAGAACAAATTACAAATGATGGACAGAGAAGAAACCACTAAAACAGACACATTCTTATCTTACTTCCTGAAATGTCCATGAATGTGAGTGTGCATGTTTAATCAAGATGAAATCATGTATGTTTTGTTTTGTATGATGAGTAGTGCCTTGGCATGTGAAAAATACATGTCTAGGCATATGGTGTGAAAGCATCTTATTCATAGTTTGAATGGCCCACAATAGCTTTCATTAGATGCTTCATATATTATATTCCTTTTGGGTAAAAGTCTGCTACAGACACAAGGTTTACAATGTATTGAATGCTACAGCTTTTACAGCTATAAATCTATCCTTTGTTTTTCAGATTAATTTCTTACATTTTCTTTGTCTGTATCCCCTTACTTATATAATTGCAATTATAAACATAGAGGATAGTAAGAAACACCAATATAAAATATCTTACATAATTAAAAATAAAATTATTTTCTGCAGTAATATGCACTATTGACTAGAAAAGTCAATACCACAACAGTAAGTGAAAAGCTGAAAAATGCTATGAAATTGCATCAGTATCCTATAAGAAGAGCATTCACGTTTCATGTCAATCATTTTGGCCCTTATGCCCTCTTAATGGTTGTTCTAAGCTCAAAATTGAAGAGCATAGATAATTGGTTTCAGAAAAAAATGCTTGAATTTGAAAAGAAAGCCTAAAATAGTCTTCAGGTCAGAGGTATAACATCCTTTATCTTACAAGTAGATCCTATAATCTTACAAAGTTTATACATACAGCTTCAAATAACACATTTTTTTCTATGGCAACTGAAGTTACCAAAGTTCTGTAGACAAAAAAGTTTACAGCAACATAAATAAATATTAGAGAATCTAAATCATTTTATAAAGAATGACTCTTTCTCACATATTTTATTAATGGATTGTATTGTACTAATTTTGCCATTATTCTTTTTCATTATAACTATCCAATAAATATTCCAATGTTCTAAGAACTGCAGCCTCAGGTTTGTCACAAAAGAATTTGCAATTTCTTCAGAGTTCAGGACTCATCCAGATTACTTATCCACTACCTTGAACTTTGGACTGTATCTTCAAATACTTGTGATTTCTATTACCATTTATATCAGTGTAAACAACAACACAGCTGCGAAGAAGCAGTAAGTCAAATTCAGTATCTTTCTTTTATCGATGGCAGGTTGTTCTCCCAAATTGTACTTAAAGATGTACTTTATTCATTAGTATTTGATCTTAAAGAAGTATATTTGACTTCAGTGGACCTTATTGACGTATTCTGTCTGTAGGCTCTGAAATTTACCCAAACCTGGATGGCAGATTATGCCATTTGAGATCCATTATTCTTGGCTAGTTTATCTTCCTTCTAAAGAAACTAGTTCCCAATTTTATCCCCTTTTCTAAGCACTCTGGTAAAACTTGTGTATCTTATTCTGATCCTTAAATTTAATTGTCCTAGCAAGCTGGTTTGTATGAACTGCTAAAAAAAGGTGCTCATCAGTGGTGATTACAGAAATATAGAAGGTAACTCAATTCAGTCTTCTGAAATAAAACTTGCATTTTATTCCTTAGTAGATGTTCTGCACTGGAAGGGGTGCAGGGTTCTTTCCAGATCTCAGTAAGAAAGACAAAGAGGAAAAAAATATAACATAACTGCTTTAACAATTTTGAAATCGAAATCAGAAGACAAATACAGATGGTGAGTAAATCTTACACCCCTTCAGATGCTGGGAACTCTACTTTCAAGCAATATTTCATTTTACCCTGGACCCCTGGTAGACATCCACTGCACACTGTGCAGATCATATTCATGGAGAGGTTCATCTCCCTTGCTCCCTGCAGTACTGTGGCTCTGTTATAACTATTATACCAAACAAAACTAACCATCTTTTCTTGAAAGGTAGGAGTGCCATCTCCTTAATGCCCACCAGAGCAGATCTAGCTACACATATCTAGGAGATGTAGCCAGAAAGGTGCATATCCAGAGCCTTCCAGCAAGTTCCCCTTTATTGTTATGTATCTGGAATTATATAGTGGTCACTCATGCTAACGTACAGGTATTTCACGCCCTAGCACTGGGCCTAAAATTGTTGTTAGGCCTTCCTCAAGACTACTAACTCCTCAAATACAATGTCTTCCACAAGATTCCTAGTACAGTAGAGATACGCCAAGATGGCATAGTACTCTCTTTCCTTTTGCATTAACATTGGTCATAGCAGTGCTCTCTCCCATATCATACAAAGTGGATTTCTAAAGGTCTCCCAGTTCTGACACATTATTCATTAGCCCACTGTTCGAAGATAAAAGGTCGGATGTGCTAAACAGAAGAGATTATGGTTAATGCCTAACATAAGTGAGTCTTCAAAAGGTAGTAAGTGACACCTAAGCTAATAATTAAAAACGTACAATGTCTTAAATATATTATATCTGCTTTGGTGAATGACATAATATTTTATACAATTGATTGCTTAAGAACAGGTTAAATTTATGTACATCATATCTAGTAGCATTATTCGGGACTGTAAATGAACCATACGAATAAGTGTTTTTCTAGACCAGGACTTGTCTGAAGCCCACAAAAAGAATTTGTCTCAAAACTGTTGAGAGTAATTTCATTATTTAGGTATATTTTGCTATCTTTTAATTTTTAAGTAATCATCACAAAGTAACAAAAAAGTTCAGAGTAAGCATTTGATTTTTGATATGTGACTTCTGAGTTGTATTAATAAGTTACAGTGACAAAAATCACAAGGTACCATTTTTGTTCCTAGTTTGGTTTTGTATATGTCAAACCCAGGACAGTATAAATATTTTAAACAGGAAGAAAGACTAAAAAGACTACTACAGAGACATGTAGTGATAGACCTCACTGTGGGTGTTCAGAAAGTATATATAGATATTTTTTCCTTTCTAAGGTAAGCATTATTCTCTTTCAAGTCAGCAACATAGAATAACTAATAAATAAATAAATACTAAAATAAACTGTGGATGAGTTATTGCACAGAAAATACTTTCAGTTTAAAGACAAAGCTCACAGAAGTATGGATGTCTGAAATGATAGTCTGGAACAGTTTACCAGTTACATTTCTGGAAGAGTTACAGAGCCTTTGGGGTGACTAATCTTTGTTTTATCAGTATATGGTTAAATTAACATATCCAAAGCAAATAATACCTTATGATTTACATTAAGCTCTTATTTTTCTAAAAAGAAATCTTAATGTCCTGTATAAATTGTTCTAGTTATTCTTCTACAGTCATATCATCTAGATTGAAATATAAGATCATATAAATCATAAGAAGGGAAGAATACTGTCAACATTTGAACAAAGGCATCTTTACCGCCTACTCATGACTACAAATTCATGAGCATGCATGCCAATTTTTCTAACGAATATTCATTTTCATGTAGAATGAATACTTTTTACCCAAAAATATGTAAATCAAAAAACTTGGCTTAAATTTTTTATGTGGGTATCATTTTGTTCCATTTGATCTGATATACATGATTTCCTGTTGCATGTTACATAATGATAGTGTATCTGTGTTACCAGGAAACTGGATGTATTTATCAGTAGTGTCTTACACCATTTTGAGATTTACTATGTCTAATTTAACTGCCATCATGATTAAAATGCAGGGTTTTAATCTGAAGTCAAGTGGATGATTTAAGAACATTTAAAATATCTTCTGTTCATTTTTATGCATGTTTAGTTATAATACCAATAAACAATATTTATGTGAATGTTCAGAACAAGTATTTGTCTCCTATTCCTGGGACATTATTAAGAATACTGGCAGCTTTATACACCCTGGCTAAGTTAATATTAATCACAGAAGCCACATTCAGACTGGAAATTTTGTTTCTTTTAATTTAAAATAAATAAATGTGTATGCACTGTAATTTCATGAGAGCACAGAATATCATTCTGTTAGGGATTTGCCTATATAAAAATGATAGACTTGGTATCAAAGCACGATGAGTGCTTTCCTTTGTAAGAATGTGCTTTGACTGATAGCTGAAGTGTTTCTTCACCTTGATGTATTGGGCTATTTTTTGCTATGCTCCAAATAAAGAACAAGTTGATACTGAGTTTTTACCATATGCCTTGTATTTAAAGGCATGCTACTAGACTAGTTCTATGGGAAGCAGTTAATCAGAGTGCATATTCATCTGAAGATGAATACAAATCCCATATCTCAGCAAAGAAACCTACTAATTTTTCTGGTTTAGGATTTTTTTTTTTCTTTTTTTCTTTTAATTAGATCAGTCCTGATGAGACTGTTCTATTCTGCATAGAGAAGGAAATATTAATTTGACTAAAGACTGGTTTTTAAAATATTTTCCAGAGAGGAATACATTAGTATGAACTGGTTATCATTGCTCATTAACAAAATGCATTGTGATAATTAGGTACCTTGTACTACGATTCCCACTGGCTGGTAATGTTTTAAAACTTCATACAGCTATTTTCTCTTCTTGTTTTCAAGCTTCCTCTTTGGCTCTGTAGCTTTTGTTATTCTAGTCTGGAGGATAGAGACTTCCCTCAGAAGATGGCAAATTTGAACTTCTCTGGCCAAGGTTAGAACTGATCCTCAGTTTCCATTCTACTCTAGGCATTAAGCTGTTATTTAATGTGAACCAACTCCCTCTCTGGCTCATTTTGCGTAAGAGTGGCCTTGGGTTTGCTGCGTTTTTCCTATGTGGATGAAATGTTCATGTCAGATGTTTTTGAAAACTTGAATCAGCTTTGACCTGTCAATGCAGTGTGTGCCTGATTTGTGAATGCCCAAACAGCCTGAGGTTTGAGAAAAGACTTGAAAGCTTATATCTTTTGATATTGCTGGTCATAAAAAAATACAAAAAATTAGAGTACAAAGTTTAATAAAATCATCTACAATGGTCTTGTACATTCTTAAGCAGTCATTTTCTGGAAT
Source organism: Tyto alba (assembly GCF_018691265.1). Lineage (NCBI taxonomy): Eukaryota > Metazoa > Chordata > Aves > Strigiformes > Tytonidae > Tyto > Tyto alba. The sequence continues at coordinate 20,859,829 of NW_024881321.1, forward strand.
CACAACCTTGGATTTAGATAGTGAAATTCTATTTAAGTTACACTTACACAATAAGACTTTTTATGTTTTTTTGGGGGGGACACTGATTAAGAGAGTCAACATATTATTTCTCCTTTATAATACAGAGGACTTTTAGGGGTCTAAGATTACTGGTTTATATTCACTGATAACTACAGGTGTTAAAAATATTTAATGAAATAGTGATGCAATTATATTTTATATTCATTGACTCTGAAATGGAAGCTAAATAATACTGTTAAAGAAATTAATAAAAATGTGCATGTTAGTTTCTCTGAGATGACATTAACAAAGTCCCTGTACCATATCCAACAGTATGCATCACTGTTTTAGTTTTGTTTATTTGTTTGCTTGTGACTTACTAACTAAGGCACCTTAACTTCAGAAAATATTGGGTACACTTTTATTTATTTTATATGATGCCTGTATTTCCATTTTTTGAGATTACAGACTACTGTCAATTTTATGATGTTAAAGGTAATATACCTAAGATGAATAGAAAAACTAGAACTTTTATGCAGACTTGCTGAACAATCATGTATTTATAATGTTCAATATTTGTTAATATCTTAGAAAGTGAGTATAAATATTTCTTAATAAAGTTTTGCAGCATTCATTACTTTAATGTCACCTGCATTCATCATAGTGGCTAATTCTTCATTGCAAATACACAAAAACACACATATATTATACCTTTCCCAGTTAATTACAGTTTTAATTAGTGTAGTCAGCTGTCCTACAGTCTTAAGTACCTCCAGTAATAAAATTACTTTCAGTGTGTCCTGGGTTTGAGTGAGTGGTAGGGTTTTTCTGGTAGCAGGGGAGGGGGCTACAGCGGTGGCCCACTGTGAGAAGCTTCTTGAAACTCCCCCAGCTCCAAGTTGGCCCCACCTCTGCGCCAAGGCCAAGCCAATAAGCTGTGCCTCTGCGATAACGTATTGTCCTGGGTTGAGTGAATGGTGGAGTTTTTTGGTGGCAGGGGAGGGGCCTATAGGAGCAGCCCCCCGTGAGAAGCTTCTCAAAGCTCCCCAAGCTCCAAGTCAGATCCACTTCTGTTCGGGAAATTGAGCCAATCAGCTGCGCCTCTGAGATAACGTATTTAAGAAGGGATGTGGTGACAAGCAGTGGGATTTGTGAAGAGAAGTTGCTGCAGCTGCGTGTACACCAAGGTCAGTGGAGGAACAGAGGAAGAAAGGAGGGGGGAGGCATGCCAGAGCAGAGACCCCTCTGTATCCTGTGGTGAGATGGTAGGGTGGCTGCCCCTGTCACCCATGACGATCTACAGTGGATCAGACACTGATTTATGGCCTGTGATTTTCACCTGGTTGATCAAGGTGCTGTGCCTGAAGAAGGCCAGGGTCTTGTGGGAAAAGGTAGACCCCGCTGTTGTAATTCAGTACTGGGAAGATTGCAGCATGCAGGAGTGTCCCACGCCAGAGCAGCTCAGGAAGGGCTGCAGCCATGGGACGGAATCCAGTCAGAGAAAGTTGCTGACCCACGACAGAGCATTGTGGGAAATGCTGTGGCCCGTGGGAGGGACTCATGTCAGAGGAAGTTTGTAGAGGACTGTCTCCTGTGAGAGGGGGACCACAATGGAGCAGAAGGAACAAGTTCCAGAAGCTCCCCACACTGAAGATGGAGGAACTGGCATCACTGACTGCACCCCCCATTCCCTGCCCCTGTGCCTCTGCGGGGAGGAGGAAGAGATATTGAGAGCAGAGCTGAGACCAGGAAGAAGGGAGAGGTGGGGGAAAGGTGTTCTCAAGATGTGACAATGCTTCTCACTGTTCTACTCTGTTAAGTGTTGTTGTTAGTGCCTGTAATTTTCTTCCCCTAATGAATCTGCCTTTTGCCCGTGACCATAATGGGTGATTTGCCCCTCCCGGTCATACCTCGAATCCCAAGCCTGACTCATTTTTCCCTTCTCATTGCTGGAAGAGAAGGGAGAAGTGAGCGGCTGTGTGGTGCTCAGTTGCCCTCTGAGTTCAAACCAGAACAGTCCTTTGTGGTGCCGCACGTTGGGCACCATAAAGGACTGTCATGGTTTGAGCCTGGTCATCAGCCAAACACCACACAGCCGCTCACCCACCCTCCCCTCCAACCTGGGAATGGGGAAGGAAATTGGAGGAGCAAAGGGAGGCTCACAGGTTGAGCTAGAAACAGTTTAATAATTGTAATAAAATAAAACAGTAACAATAATAGAAAGCATAAATGGGCAATGCACAATACAGCTACTCACCACCCACTGACCAATACCCAGACCGTTCCCAACTAACAATCCTGAAATACCAAGATCCCACAATTGCCATCAAGGGAGCAAGAGAGCACCCCTTCCCGGTCACCCCTCCTCTATATTGATCATGCCATTACATGATATGGAATATTTTATTGGCCAGTTTGGGTACGGTGCTCTAGCCTTGCTCCCTCCCTGCTTCTTTTGCACCTGATCAAGGGCAGGACATGGGGAGTTGGAGAGTCCTTGAAATCTCAGCTACAGCCGAAAACATCAGTGTGCTATCAGCACTTTTCTTATACCAAACCCCAGACTGAATCCAAAACACCGCACTATTATAGCTACCAAAAAACGTCATTAACTCTGTCCCAGCCCAAACCAGGACACAATGCCAGCAGATGAAAGTGTGTATTCCTGAAGTTATGAAAAATTTAATGAAATTGGCATTTGTAATGAAAAAATGTGGTATAGCTGTGTTAAATTAAGTTGCAAGCTTCTAGTATTTGGTATAAAAACACAGACAAGGTTGTCTCAGTTTCACACACATAAGATTCTGATGTTATTAGACATTATAGAAGACGTTCACACAGGGCTTGCACGTATTATGCAGGACTAATGAGAGACCTGTGTGTTTCTAGTGCAGCAGCTGAGAGCCTAAGAGGGACACCCAAGGCACTAGTAAGTCATGTTAGGTGTCTGTGTGTGTGAAACTAAATCAGTTCCCTGGTGAAATAGAAGGACTCTCCTGTTTTTACTGGTGGTATTGACAATAAAGCCAGTGTCCACATTTAGCTCATGTGTAGGCAGCTTAATCTCAGACTGAATCTCCTTTCTAATAACTAAAATCAAAATGTATTAATATATAGACTGTTTGTACCTTTAGGGATGCCCTAAGATATCCTGCTTTAGTTTTACTTGCTGGTACATGTTTCCCATTAACTGTGCTGTGTCTGTCTTACCTTGCAAATACACTGTCACCAATTGGAGACCTTGTGGTGGGTTGACCTTGGCTGGTTGTCAGACACTCACCCAGCTTCTCTCTCACTCCCCCTCCTCAATAGGACAGGGTGAGAAAATAAGATTAAAAGTTGGTGAGTCAGGATAGACAGGGAAATCAGTAATTACCATCATGGGCAAACCAGACTTGACTTGATGAAAATTAATTTAATTTATTGAACTGTCTGTGGACTGCAGACTCCTTTAAGGTATATCTGCCTGATCCAACATGAGCTGCAGTATGCATATCTGCTACACTGCCTGGAGCATCTCCTCCCTCCACTTTTCTGACCTTGGTGTCTGAAGGGCTCATTCTCACATTTTTTTCTTGGTCCTCTCTTGCAACTTCTGTGCCCTCTCTCAAATATATTTTCCCTGAGGCACCAACAGCTTGGCGGGGGGGGGGGGGGGGGGGGGGGGGGGGGGGCTCAGCTATGCCCTAAAATGGATCTGTTGGAGTCAACTGGAACAGTCTATGTCCAGCATGGGGCAGCCCTGCCCCCACCACTTGCTACCACCCCTACAGCCACTCCTCACTACCAACACCTTGACACCTACACCCAACACAGCCATATTTAGACAAACCCACTGAACTGTAAACCAGAAGAAAAAAAGAGTAATTGCATTCAGTGTAACATTCTGTGACTTTTTATGTCATTTGATAGTTATTATGGACTTAATTTCATCTTTAATATATGGCTTCTATGGGATAGTGAAGTAATAGAGGTGCACAGCCCTTGGAAATCAGTTGTTCCTGGTCTGGGCAGAAGTACAGGCTGATTGCTACATCTCTTATGGGTGTACAGTGTGTTCCCTTGGCACTATCTTCCCTGCAGAGCCTAAACATACATGGAAGGTCTTCTCCCTTTACATATTCTGTCACTGCAATATTTATTCTAATATTCTCTTCTTGAATGAGCCAAATCATCAAGTAACATATAATTTGTGCTGCTCTGTGTGTTGAAATGATGTTCTTATGCATAGTTACTGTTAATATCTAGCTACTGACCAAACAGCTTGACAAATAAACAGCTTAATATATAGAATGATTGGTCTCTTCACATGATTAAAAAAAAAAAAAATCTAATTGTAACTCAAGTTAGTTTTGTATGCAGAAAACAGTTTGGGATGATGTGTGTGTAGCAACAATTAACAGAATAATTCTTTGTGCAGAGGTCCTTGATGAGAACAATAAGTCATCTGCAAACTTGGCTTTGGGGAATAAGGCATTCAATTATTAGTTACATTTTTGCAAGTCAACTCTTTTACTGCATCTTTGGCTATTATTTCATTTCCAGCTAAATTACAATGTAGGGTTCTCTGCTTTGATTAACAATTTTGAAGTGGATTCACTACCACTGATACTAAATGTCTTGTTATACGAAAATTAGCAGGTTTTATTTGTGTGTTCATTTAATAGGATTGTATTATTTTCTCTATAAAGACTGTACGTTCCAGCACCATTTCTACAGGACTGTTTTGGTTTTAGACCCTCCTAAGTTACAGAGAACTTTTCCACGCTTTATGCACCTCCACTTATGATCAATTTTAATTCATCTCTAGAATAAACAGTAACACCTTCTATAACTTTCTATGGAGATACACCTATTAAATCTAAATATGGTCTTTAATAATGTAATGTGTCAAATAAAGTCCAACAGACCTTATTGATGACAAGGGACCTGGCTGGTTCCCCAAACCTTCATTATCACAAGTTTTTTAAAAAGTTCTGCAAATTGGTATTCTTAAAAAGAAGAGCAGCTGAGAAATATCCCTCCAAGACAATGGGAATAACTCTTCAGAGAAATTTCAGTTTTATTAATCATATTAGCCTGTTTAAAGGAAAATTAAAGTGAGATTAATGGAGGAAAATTATATCATTATATCTGTTATTGAATAAAAAAAAAAAAAGGGGGGGGAAGAAAAAAAGGAAAAAATACACAATTTATTCCATAACTGCATTTGGTTAAAATCAAAGTTATAATAAAACACAGGCAAGGCCATTTAGATTAAGGATTCTATGTTTTTTTTTTTTTTTTTGAGTGGTAGAAACAATTCTTATACATGCCTTTAATACTGCTGTGTTAGCAGTTCAGTAAACATGCAGCTTAAGCAAAATAACTGTGCCAGCAGTTGATTGTAGATCAATATTTTTGCAGTACTGCTGAGTGCTGAATTAAGAAAGTTGTCTATTTAAGAGGTAAATAATGTTGATGACTGAAGGAAAACTGAATTTATGTAGGAAAAAGCTCGGTCTTGAAGATAGCTAAAATCTGTGAAGCTTGTGTTATGTAAAAATTGTGGTTTGCTTCTTCAATATCTAAAAAATAATACTAATGAAATACAGCATACAAAATTTTTGTGTTGACATAGTCAGTATGTCTGTCTTAACTGCAGGGCACAATGGGCCAAAAGCTGCATTGTCAAATTTACACTAAATTTGAGATTATTAAAACAATAAATACTATCAAAAATTTTGATTTTAAATTAATGGTTGTTCTGTTTAACAAATGGAACAAAGTGAGCAATAGATTTTGTCTTCAATTTATATAAAAACCTTGGAAATAGCAATGAAAACTGCTTTGTCATAAACCAGAATATATTTTCAAAGCATTTGTGTGACTGTATACAAAAATAAGAGTGACTGTGAAAAACACTAGAAACATGAAATATTAGTGTGTTTCTAGAACAGATAGTACATTTCCTCTTTGTGTTTTTCATTATAACAACTGAGACAAATATCTGCCTGATTCAAACCTAGAAGAGAATAAAGATGACTGACTTTACTCTCAAAAGCTGTTAGGAGAGGTAAATTATACACCCAGTGTTCAAGTGGAAGTTGAAGTGTTCTGCGGTCCTGACAAAATTCTGGAAGCTATGAAAACAATTTGTGGGGGTTTTTTAATTATTATTTTTAATTTATTTAAATTAAAAGCAGAATCAACTCTAAAAACTAATTCAAAATCCCTATAATAAACTGAATAACACCCTGAGGAATAATTCTTAACACTACTTAGAGGGCTTACTAACTTGTCAGGGACATGTGCCTTCAGAGCAAACCTTTAGTTTCTGATACAGTGCATTCTCTACATAGTAATGCTGCCCTAGATATTGTCTTTGAGCCTACTCAGCAGCTAAATGCCACACAGTCACTCACCCACCCTCCCCCCACTTGGGAATGGGGAGGGAATCAGAGGGGCAAAGGGAGACTCGTGGGTTGAGATAAAAACAGTTTAATAACAGTAACAGAACAATACGCTGACAGCAGTATCAGTGGGTAATGTACAATACAGCTGCTCACCACCCACACCCACCTGCTCCCAGCCAGCAATCCCAAACACAAAGGCCCCACAGCAACACTCCCAGAAGTGAGAGCCCCTCCTGGCCCACTCCCACCTTTATATAGTGAGCACAATGTCACATGACATGGGATATCGGCCAATCCGGGCCCAGCCCTCCAGCTGTGCTCCCCCCACCCCCGCACACAGGTGAGGGCACTAGGACCTGGGGAGCCCCTGGGGTCTCAGTGTGCTGCAGCACTCCTCCAGCTACTAAAACGAACAGGAACTCTATTCCACCCCAAACTAGGACAGATATTTAAAAATATTGAATCTGTTTTGAGATGGTAGTTACAGTCTTTTTGTTCATTGTTATTAGTGGAAAATTATGGGAGTGAAAATACTTCAATGTACAGTGGGTAATGAGTTATAGCTAGGAATCTTGCTCTATACATGGTATCCATTTCTCTCACGTTGCTGTCTAATGTATGATATCAGCTTCCAAAATGGTTTTGTGCGCAGCCGCGGACGAACGACACGCCGAGACGGGTTCAGTGTGGGAGATAGAGCATCAATCAACGTGTGTGTTTATTGGTCCAGGGTACATATATTTATACAGACAATGATAATTATTATGCCTACTAGTCACTAGCTGATTGGCTTAAGCTCTAAAGGTCGTATTCGCACGGTCCACCTACTTGCAGTTAGCTTACAGCACAAGCTTCTCATAACACTAAGTTTCTCATGCTACTATTTCTGATTCCTGTTGACTTGTTTTTGATACACGACAGTACCGTAACACAATGTTTCTCAGACCACCGTTACCATAACACTAGGTTTCTCAGACCACTATTCCTAATTCCCCTTAACCTGTTTTCGACACACCACGGTACACAGGGCTGAAGCGTCCTTGACATTCCTCATGTATCAGCAGCTGCGAGCAGCTGCAGGCAAACCCTAGTGAGGCTCAGCATCAGCAGCTAGAGCAGGCTCTGATCATACAATTGCTCGGTGGGCTCAGGACCCTTGTCTCTGAGCCATTCTCCAACAGTTTTGTTTTTCTTTTGTAGTTGGTATGAGTGTTATATTGGAATTTGGAATTTTGGAAACCATCTGTAAATGTTTTGAGACATGGAACTTTTTGTTGTTCATTGTTTCAAGGTTTATGGATATACTTAATCTGAGAAGCATAGAAGTCAGAAATTTTTTACTCAGTCCACTTCATTAACTATCAATTAAAGGGTATATTGCAACATCTCAACATGGTTCCTAATTAAACAAATGAGTTCACAAAATATTTAAGAAAACACTGCCTATGCAGATTTGTTTTCACTGTAGTTGTAGGTAGAAACACTATGGAAAAAGTTTATAAAAAGTTGAGCATTTTTCAAAGTATTTTAATATTTCATTTGCATATGGTTTGTTTCTTCAAGCTTTTTAATACAGTCATGTGCTTTTCAAATGAGCACCAAAATTATTAGCAGGATAGAAAACAGAATTCCAAGTACTACGATAGATTTTCTGTAGGAGCACAGGAGATAGAAAGTTATAAAAGATTAAGTAAATGCCATGTTTGATCTTTATTTTTTTTTTTTTTTTTACTCTTTTTTTCAGAATAATCACAGACTGCTAACTGTTAATTGGCTTTAGCTAGCTGCTCTGATTCTTACTATTTTTTTTTCCCTTCTGAATTTCCAAGTCACATTTTAACTCCTGCTGACAGACATCTGCTCTGTGAAGGTTGCCATAACACTATTTAAAATAACAGAGCTTAATTTACTCATAGAAATCAGGAGAAAATGCATCATACTAATTGGACTAACTTTACATTGTTAAAATGTACTGCATGTGAGAGAAACATCTCAAGGTATCTGTCAATTATTTATCAGTAACAATGAAGAAACTACTACTACAAAGGTGCTGGCTGGGAAGTCCTTTGGTGAGAAATTTGTCTATAAAGTAGAACATTTTCTTGCCAAAACATTTTGTTTGATTTCTACCCTCAGTCTGAAGGATAACTAAGTGGAATATTAATACTAAGTCTCTTTGGCCAAATATGCTGTATTTCCCATATAGCTACTAGTTCTGTTAGGAGTGAAAAACTGTTTTCTGCATAGCTTAGCGTAATGGCTATTGTTTACACCCTTAAAAACATTCTGTCAGATATCATATTCGTAGCACCATGATCTATTTAATTCCAGTGAAGAAAAACATTTCACAGGTGTGTGATTTTAGTATACAACTCCTCTGAGAGGCAGTTTAGAAATTTCTGAGGATTAAAAGTAGATTAAAATTACAAAATAATTTAGTTTTTGTTAATAAAAGGAATGTGAAGACATTATTAATGGATTAAAAGGTGGATGATTCACCTTGCAATATGACTATGTGGTTAAAAGTTTAGAAAGTTTAATTTTTTAAAAAGTTAAAAAATATATTTGGTTTCTCTTTAAGGATTTAAAACTTATATAATCAGTTGTCCTTTCTGTCTTCTTTTTCTCCTCTCCACTTATTGCATCTCAAATTTCAAAATCTGATACATATTTTTTGTGCATATTAATTTTCTTTTTTGGTTGAGTAGAAGAGAAAGGAGTGAAAGTTTAGAATTGTACCACATAAATATTAATTGGGGAAAAAAAAAAAAACAAAACAAAACAAAGCAAAACAAAACCAAAAACCCCTGTCAGAGTTGTTGAACAAAGACAAGAATTATGACTAAGGCTCATATCAGTAATGGAAGCTAAACATACATGTTATCAATTACAAGCTAAGTAAATTAAATCCCCTGTATTTCCAGGTTTGCAGTATCTTGAATTTTGTATTGGAAACATTTAATTTTTTTAATATAACACTACATATGAATATATATGTTAGATATATTACTATTACATATATTTATATACACTATTTAACATTACTGATTTTGCTCTTGAATCTCATGGAATGAAATATAATCTTTGAACTAGAAGCAAATTAACTGATGCATGTTCAAATTCTTGTTCTACTATACCATCCTGTTGAAATCCCTGGCAAATTCTCCATATATAGAGACATAAATAACATATATTCTAAGTGAGATACTAATTATGTATCCAGTTATTCACAAGTCAGATGTCTGAGAACAGAGATACAAGAAAAAACATGCTGAGTGAAAATATCCTAAAGCTCAAGAAATGTAACTGCTTTAAGAGAAACCTTGGTGCCATCCCTGGAGCTTTATTTTCATCTACTTCTTCAGGCTAAGCACTTCATGTCAGATTTTGAAAGATATAGCAGGATTCATTTTCTTCTTTAAAACACCACCAATGGAAGATTGTTTATGGAATTCAATACTTATTTACATATATATTCCATAGGTTTTAGCTCATGATTAGATTCATATTTCATTGGAAAATAATGCAGAGGGGGTGGTGTGTGTGTGTGTTACAGCACACACCAAATTATTGCATAATAGAAAAAGCTCTCATAATTAACATGTTCTTTGCTTTACAATGTGGAATATCAGCACTGATTATTATTTATGAAAAGTGAAGTAGAAATTTTCTAATAATCCTCATTCAATATCATAATTTCAGGTTATTAGTTGAGACAGTTTTCTGAGAAAATTGCACTCTTGAAGTCCTGAAGGATTAATGGAAATGATCATCAGCTATTAGTATTCTGTCAAACTTAACTGTTTCCCAGTGACTATTGTCCCATATAGTAGAAAAGGGCCAAAAAGCAACCACCACCACCAAAAAAATCTCTGGCTTGTTTTCATGACTTACTTGCTAGTGTATTTCTTATCTTAAATTTTATTTGTTGATAAATAGCCCTTATTTGGGATGTTGCTTCTGAAACATGAAAAATGACTTAGTAATTATTCAGGAACCATCCCCCAATTTAATGACTTTTTTCTGAGCACTTAGATGGTGATCAGAAATGCTAAGCAAATCTTTCAAATGCAAACACTATGGCCATAAGCCTAAAAATATACTTGTACAAAATTAATTATATCCTCTGGTCTTTCTTTGTTTAATAAACATATTTTAATTCAACAGTTTTAATTTCAGTAATAAGCTGATTTAAAGAAGAGAAAAAAAAATCTTCCCTGTTCCCCAGATATATATCTATTTACCTAAACCTCTTTTCTTTAAATATTTTAGTCATTCAAATAAAAACTGGAGTAAATTTTAATGGCTTAAAAATATCTAGTGATGCTACTAAAGCAGATAATCAAAAATTCCATCAGTAACATTTAAAAAAAAAAAAAAAATAGAAGGAAAAATAACAAAAATAAAGAGAAACATACTTCTGACAGCTTTGTGCCCAGTCCTTAGTATTAAACTTTTTCTGATGATTTTTTTACTAAAAAATTGTATCCTTTATAAAATTGAAACTGGTAACTATGCTTTCCCATCCATACAAATATGGCTGCATGATTTGGTAGAAAAATTAGTATATGCATCTAATAAAAAATTCATAGTTACACCCAGCAAACTGAGATGTATTCTTTAAAATTGTATAGCAAATGAGTATATGTATATTTATTTTATTATACATTTTACAGTTAATTTTTGCCAAATAAGTGTCTCAGCTAACAAATCCCAGTAAATATCAGTACGGTTCATTACTGGGAATACATAAGCTTCCTTAGGTTTTATACATAGATTTGGTCACTTGACAGTAATTACAAAACTACTTTCTTGCATATGAATTGTAGCCTAATTAAACTAGCCTGCAGGCAGCCACAGCAATGATGCTGGTTAAGCAGCATTTTCTCCATTCCCAAATGCTACTGTGTTCTTTTTGCTTTTGCTGATTTCATGCATTTTCTGCCAAGTTAAGCTACTGAGGCAATGCTGTAGGGAAAATTTTCATTGAAAATACATACTTTTCTAGATCTCGTATAGAAATTAACAAAAGAGCTGTCTGACCAAATGTAATAAAACAGTTAATCGTTTTTATTGGTTACAGACCTCACTGATTACAGAACAAATGTGAATTTGCAATTAAAAATGAATGGATCAGTGAATATATTTTGGAGATTTTTAATACTTTGCTTAGCATTTTTCACCCTGTTTATGATTAAGCATGAAATCCCCTCAGTACCGTCAGCAGTTAATATAATACTAGTAAATTACAGCATTATTTAGAACACTTTTTAAAGTTATATTAATGAAATATGTTTAAACTATTTCCTCAATATCTCCCTAATAGGCATAATTATTATGTGGCATACCTGTGATGCTTTCTCTGCTTTTTTTTAAGGGCATTTATAAAAGCACGGTTGTCAGTTTCTGTTTGTACCTTTGAAAAACTGGGCTGTATTGCCAAGACTTTAGTCTGAAGGCTGAAGGTAGCATATCCTCTGTATCCAGCATGTGTTCATATCTCCTAAGTGTGTTGAACATGCCTACATTTATATGGATCTGATCACTAGTACCTATTCTGAAGTGGTTTCTCCCATTTGTCTGTTTATCACCACATTGTACTATTTACAATAATCTTCGTGGTGATTAACAGTGTGCTTTTAATTCAGAATGGTACATGCACATGTGATGAACAGTTTATCTTCTGAAGTTTCTGCATATGCAAGTTCTCTTATTTGTGGAGACACATGATCCATGTGTCTTCACTTGTGGCATCAGAGCATCAAAGACTTGTATAAATAGAACTGTTTTTTTTCTTTCATCTGCCTATGTACATGTATTTGTGCAATAGAAATAAAAAGCTGAAAGATTTATAATTTATTTTTAACCCCAATCTTTATTTTATTTAGTCATATTGAAAAGAAATATAAAGATTAATTGAGCTGAAAACTAAGTCTTTCTGCTTTGTTCTTGTGTTTCCTAATTGTTGGCTTCTCCCTTGGATCCTATTAAGGCCATATTTTCATGTGGCATTAACATATTTGGACCAATGTGGACCTTCAGTACTGGATCAGTATGAGCTGACTTTGCAAGCCTCTAAAAAACTATAGTTACTTTTTGTCTCTCTGGTACAAAAGGACAGTAAACATTGTAGGTGTCAGATTGGCACTTCTTGAACACAGTTTGCATTCTTCTTGGTAGATTCTGCAGCAGTAATCATCCATCTTCAGTAAGTGTTGGAAATGATTTTTGAAGCCTGTCTTGTGTGTTATGCTGAATGGAGTACAGGAGACATATTTCAGTTCTGCCAATATCTGGTCATTGAGAAATAATTTCCAGTTCCCATATTGGAAACATGACAGATAGTTCTTATTCTTTTGAGGAACTTGTTCTTGGATATTATTATTTTTTCTTATATTTCTTTTTGTTTATTGTGTTTTGGGTTTTTTTTTTTTTTTTTAGGTTTTTGTTGTTTTTTGTTTGTTTGTTTGTTTTTTTGTTGGGTTTTTTTGTGGGGTTGGGATGGGGGCTGCCCATACTCTTTCTTCTTTGGCCACTTAGAATGTTCCCCTGCCTTCACGATTTTACTCCCTAATTTCCTGCTACATCTTGAAAGTAGTTGGCTGAGGTTTCCTCTGACTCACTGCCCTTTTCCCCCCATATAAACAACTTGCTTTTAATACAGAAATTCTTTCCAGATTTAGAAAGTATTAAAAAAAAAAAATCAAAGCAAACAACCAGTTGTCATCACAGTAGTAAACAAAGACATCTACCTTGAAAGATACTTCACTTTTTGCTTACATTCCTTTCTTTGCTGTTCTTTTTTTTCTGATTCTGATCAGCCACATGTGCATACTAGATATCTATTCAAAATTTTTAATTATTGGATTTTTCATTACTACCACTAACACTGTCGAAAATAGTTGGAACATAAGAAAATTCTGATGATACTCTCTGACCCTCAGTTTCAGTATCTGGGGATATTTTGTTAGAGTGCAAATGCAACAGAAAATGAAAATTTTAATGAAAATTTTAAATTTAAATTTATAATGTTATCCAAAATAAGCTTCAATTTTATGATAGCTAAAATTACTATGTTAGGATGCAATACCACAGAATCAGAAAAATAACCTTTACTATAATTTCTAAGGATTTTTTTTTTTTTTTTTTTTTTTTTTTTTTAATTCAGATAATGGACATAACTGTGCAGCCAAGATAACATTTCATCTGGAGTCAGCAAGGTCAAGAACAGGAGAAGATGATTCATCAAGATAATGCGTCAAAGGGATGCTTACTGATTCATCTATTCACAGAATCCCAAGATGGTTGAGGTTGGAAGGAACCACTAGAGGTCATCTGCTCCAACATCCTTGCTCAAGCAGGGCCACCTAGAACAGATTGCTCAGAACCATGTCCAGATGGCTTTTCAGCATCTCCAAGGATGGAGATTACACATCCTCTCTGGGCAGCCTTCTCCAGTGCTCAGTCACCCTCACAGTAAAACATGTTTCCTGATGTTCTGAGAGAACCTGCTCTTTCAGGTTGTGCTTATTGCTTCTGGTCCTGTCACTGGGAAAAACTGAAAAGAGCCTGGATCCATCTTCTTTGTACACTTTCTTCAGGTATTTATATACATTGATAAGATCCCCTTTGAGCTTTCTCTTCTCTGGGCTGAACACTCAAAGCTCTCTCAGTCTTTCCTCATAGGAAAGATGCTCCAACCGCTTAACCATCTTAATGGACCTTCATGGACTTCTCCCCAGTATGTTCATGCCTCTTTTGTACTGAGGAGCCTAAACCTGGACACAGCACTTCAGATACAGCTTCACCCATGCTGAATAGAGGGGCAAGATCGCTTCTCTTGACCTGCTGACATCACTCCATGTAATGCAGCATGTCATACCACTAGTTGTCTGCTGTAAAGCTGACATTGATGAGTCAATTAGCTATCGCTGGCTCATGCTCCACTTGGTTCCCCCTAGGACTTTCAGGTCCTAGCAAAGCTTCTTTCCAGCTGGATGACCTCCAGAATGTATCGGTGCGTCACGGTGTTCCTCCACAGGCACTGGGCTTAACAATTCTCTTTGTTGAACTTTATGAGGCTCCTGTCAGCCCATCTATCCAACCTGTCAGGGTCCCTCTGGATGACCACACAGCCCTCTGGTGTATCATCCTCACAGTTTTGTTTCATCAACAAACTTGTTGAAGGTGTACCCTGCCCCATTGTTCAGATCATTAATGAAAATGTTAGATAGGATTGGACCCAGGATTGACCCCTGGGGTATACTGCTGATTATTGGTCTCCAATCAGACCTTGTGTTATTCAACTGCTGTTAAAACTTCTAACGTTATGGGACATCCCACTGCAGCTTTTGCTCTAGAGTTAAATGCAGTCAAGGCTCTTTGAAGGCCTGACATTTCAGTTCAATTTTTATGAAATTCAGAACATAAGATAACATAAATGAACTTGTATTATATTCTTTATTCCACTTATAGACCCAAAGTTGCCAATGACAAAAATCTTATGAAAGATCATACTTATAATACTGAAAATTCAGAATGCTATTTTTTTTTCATCTAGGTTATAGATATATTTTTAACATCCTACTTCTTTTTGCTCCTATGTCAAGTTATACAAAGTAATGTAAACTCTTCAGAAAATGGATCATCTCTTCATTTTTTGGGTCCTCAAAATACATTTCTAGCCTTCTTATTTGTCAGAAAAAATCATACCGAAGGAACCAGAATTTATGCTTTTTTCTTCCACTTCTGTAAATATTTTCTGACATAATTATCATATATGCTGAACTATAGATTGAAAAAAAATAATTAAAAATATAAGGACAAAATTTAGAGGACATGATTGTCAGTCATTTTTAAATAAAACACAGTTTGTTAAAGGAATACCTGGTAACTATAATCAACAATGAGAAAATTTGTCATGATCTTTCTCAAAAGAAAGGACATATTTACATACAAACATAGACACAATCACAAAGATTTTTCTGTCAATAATAAAGAAACATCATAATCCAGAAATAAATCCTTCTCCCTATATTGTCATTTTTATTTTAGTAATGTTTATGATAAATAGCTTTTAGCTTATGTTGATACGAGGCTTCAGTAATAGTTAAAAATATACTGGCTAGTATATGGTAATTATCATCATATAAGAGCCAAACCTCTTCATATGAGATGGGAAACAGCAAAATACACATACATGCTGGTTATGCTTTTCGATTTTGAAATGCCTAATGCAAAGCTATGTGACAAAGATTTTTAGTCTCATAGTTTTTTTCATGTTATTTATTTACCTTGCTTCGTTTCCATGCCTTACTAAAAACTACTGAGAATGAAAAGTACAAAGTGCATTACTTGGGATGCAGAGTTATATAGAAGGACAGGCTACTGAACATCATTCCTTCAAGTTTGGTTTGTTTCTCAGATCTCATTAGAAGCTCAAATGAAAACTGAGTATGAGAAAATAATTTTCAACTATACTTGTCCAGATTTTTCTAACTGTAACATTTAATAGCAATCTAGTCCATTTCCCTGCTCAGTCTACCTTTATTTTGGAAGATAAATGCCAACAAGGTAAAGAGAGGAATAAAAGTGAGATAATAATGAAAATCTAATCTCAAACCCAAAATTTCCTCAGTTTGTAGTTCTGGTAATATATGTTAAACATAGTTACTTTTAAGCATTTGTCTAAGATTCTTAAACTGAGGTATGATCACTCTGTACAGAGCAGGGGTAAAAGGCATACATTATCCAGAGGCAATTCAGATTACAAGTGAACTGATTCTCAGAAAAAATGTTACCCTCTTCACCTTGCCTAAATAACAGAAGATGACAACATTTCTATCTGAAGTAACTTTTTGAGACTTTAATAACCTCTGACCTAATTCTGTAAAAGCTTTTTGAACAGAATTATTCCATGTCGTAACTTTCAGTCTGACAGAGGGTAAATGTTGAGAACAAGCTTAATTTATGAAACTAGAGGTGAATGTATTTGAATGTGCATTCTAATACGTTTGAGAAGCACGCTGTAATAGTGAATTCCAATTATGAAATTGTAATAAATATTTTTATGAGTTTTACTGTGAAAATCCTGTTTATCTTAGTCACTGTTACTCATGTCTGTAATGATTTTATATGTGTTCATTTAAAATGATGGATTCTTATACAATAAAGATAGTAAACTAAAAAAATCTTTAAAATTAAAAAGCAAAAAATAAATATTTCCTCAAGTGTCCTTTGTGTATAATTTGGCATCTGTGTATTTGTGAAGCAAAGATGTACAGTCATCATTAGAATATTCAAATTTTTTTTTGCAGGAAAAATTAGATACATTTTGTTTGTTTGTTTTAGTTTTTATGCTTTGTAGTGGGAACCAAAACTTGATACATAAAATCTGTCTTAAATGCAGAATTAAAGACTTGGAAAATACATATGTAATAGCAGTTCTTTCTCTCTGTGACTTATAAGCCTACTATAGATATGATTTTGCAGACATTACTTGTTCAAATGAACATCAAAATCAGTTAAGTCTTGTCTGAGCAAGAACTAAGTAATCAGGCTTTTTTTTTTTTTTTTTTTTTTTTTTTTTTTTTTTTTGCTTTTTTTTTAATACAAAATGAATCAATTCAAACAACAGAAGGATGAGGGCTGAGGGATACTGTATTGTATGACTACTGGAGTCATGAACTCTCATGGACTATTTTCTTTAAATGTACTAGACATTTCAGATGACTGTTTTGCTTTGTTGGTAATGTTATATGCTTTAGGAAAGTCTTGTCAGTGTGAATTTTCCAGGTGTAGCTGTATAATTAGTTAATTTAATTTGAATGTGCTTTATTGGCTGAGCTGTATTGTCCAAATCAACATTTTTGTTGCTTTCTTCAATAGTCAAGGTTTTACATACTGTGTTAATTCAGTTGCTCATATAGACAGCTTAACTGCATATCTTACAGAAACAGCTGCTTCCTTTGATCTGGTTCAATAGTATGGTATTCAGGTTTTTAGATATGCTGACTGTCAATCATGCTGCATGATTTGGCTAATACCTGTTTACTTTAATAAACTAATTCGTTAGTGTTTGAAATCATTGTAGCTGTTGCCCAGTGTGTATAGCAGTCCATCGGACATGCACCTTTGTGCAAACTTCAGTGATTTTCCTGGGATTTTAGTTAAGGTGAAAACTGTAAAAATGGGTTTCTGTAACTGAAAGAGTAACATTTGTAATTCCTCACTCATTTCTTCAATTGCTTATCTCATATGTGGTTTTGTTTTTTTTTTGAGAGAGTTTTTAACCTAACTTTCCCCCATGTTATTCACCACATGAAAGCAGGTAATACAAATCTAGTAAAACAAATTTTGTTACACTTCTAACGTGTTCTACATTAGCTAACAAAATCTGGTGAAACTTCATTTAGATTAAATTATTTTCCCTTTTGAAATTCCCTTTGACTGTGTCAGTTATTTTCACTACTGTTCTTCTTGTATGAACTATATAGCCATAATATTGGCATTACACACTTGGTAAACAACTGCCCAGTTTTGCTTCATTGGTAAGTGAAATTATGTTATAGAGTATAAAAAGTATTTCAGTAGATTTTCTGCTGAGATATTCTCTACAAATATGATAATCATCAACAACAACAAAACATCAAAAATGTCAAATCATCAATATCACAAACCTTTGAGAACATATTTAATAAAAGAGGAACATGCATAGATTGAATGCTTTGCATGAACACTTCGTTTATAAAATTATTTTTATAAAAAATATTTTAAATCATTTTATTGCTAATGCTCCATCATTCAAGAACTCTACTTTTAATGTGTATATTGTTAAAGAAAAAACCTGCTTTGCATATAAATATATTTTATATTTATCTAAATTACAAAGCATTTAAAGGTAAGCATACATAGCTAACAAAATTTCCATTAAAAACATACATTCTCATCTACGCATTAGGAGAGATATATTCCTGATTTATACTATGCAAGATGTCTTTTATTCTCATTCGTGTGCATTGCAACTTCAGAAGATCAACACTGATAGAAAAATATACAGTAAATACATTACAGAGTTCATATGCTAGCATATTCTGAATGCTGTATGGAAGAAAATTTCATTACATCCCTAATTATAAGAAATATATAAGTACTTCTGATTATCTTAGTCATAGATGGTTTTATAGTAATATTTTTTCAGGGTCAAAACAAATGAGTAGTGTGACGGTCTTGTGAACCAATTTGCAATGTAGTTATTGAAAATGAGATTCTCAGACTTCCATATAACTTGTCATTAAAGACAAATGCAGATGGTGTTTTTACTTTTGAATCTCCTTTCCATCTGTGGCCTGTATGTATGCAAATAACTGAACTAATTTCAGATAAGAGGATTCTGCTCAAGTGCAAAATCTCAACTAGCCTACTTTCAGTGAAAATTGAACTTTTTACGGTGCATTTGCCTAGACAGTTAAAACAGTTTGAATCCAAAGACTATGAATTCCATTTACCAGATGGAAGAAGTATTGCTTTAAAATTATTGCAGTAGAAGAGCACTCTGTCCTAGACAAAATTTCATGACACATGACAATCAACCTGTCAGAAAAATAATTTTATTTACTCTTATTACATTTAGTTACTGTCAATAATCTCAGAAGAAAGGGCCCTGTGTGAAGAGGAAAGGATATCTGAACTAATAACTTGTACTGATGTATTAAACTAAATGGAATGCTAGATTTACTTTCATCATGGTATGCAATGGGAATGTAAAAAGTATCTGTCTCAGACATCGCTGGAACATCATCACACACATGTTTTTAATTCTCAAAAAATATTCCAAGGATCAGAAGAGTCTGCAGGAGGAGCCACATTTTTTCTGCTTCCCTAAGAATTATATAATTACTCAGCAGCTAGAAAATCTTTTCAATTATTTTTTACTACATTACTGGATAATTTAATCAATTACCTGTTTAATCTCATATAGGAACTGATAATAGACTAGACTAGCAAAAGCATCTAAGGATGTAAATCCCCTATCATGCTAGAATATAGCAGTGTTCAAGTAGAATAGAGCTGGAAAATATTTTGACTCCATACTAGGCAAGCCAGAAGGCAGTGTAGTCACATCCTGGTAGCTAATAGACTTACCAGCTTAAGTCAAGTCAGTTCTTAACACAGAGGTATGTATAGAAATCCTTGTTAACTTAATACACTTGAATAAAAAATATTATTTTTAATATTTTAAATATATTGTAAATATATTTATATTTTAAATACATGTATTGTGCATTCATGTGTATAATGTATTGATATATACATACATTGTACATTTAGAATAGAACAAAAATATTTTTTTTTCCTGGAAAAAAAAATCTCTATTTGCAAAACTGCCTTCTCAGCAGTTGTCCATTATATTCTGAAAGGGTATAAGCTACCAGCACACTTTATTTAGGTGTCTTGGGGACATTTTCTGAACAAACTAGAATGTATTATAATTTTGAAAAATTGTATTTTGGTAAGCCTTTATCTTTTTCTGCTTCATCCTTCCACATCTTTTTCCATTAAATTTATAATATATTTTTGAAACTTTCAGTCTGAACTCTCCTTTTTATTACAACCACTGCTGTACTGCCTATTTTAGAGAGAGTTTAGCTGATAATGCAAAAATCTTTTAAACAGGCATCCTTGTTTATCATTTTATTGTTGCAAAAATAATTATTTCATCATTTTTATATTGCAAGAATTTTATATTTGAATGAATGATAAATTCTTGTTTCAGTTCAACACTCTATCAACATTTAAATATATTAGAATGTGAGTTACAAACCAAGAAATTGCTATGGATACTGAAGACTACTGTGGAATGTCAGCATGAGATTTGTAAGTCACTGGTAAACCTTTCAGAGACCTCCATTATTTATATGATAGCTCCACATATGGGCAGAAGGAACATAAAATGTAATTCTCACCACCAGTGAAACAATGGTTTCATTAAGGGTTGTAAAACAATGCAGTTATATACAGAAACTGAAAAAAGAATGCAAAACACAGCATCACTGGTTTGGATGGTGTCATAGAGTAATAGGCTAAAAACAACAAAAAAACCTTGTAGACAAATGCAACTCTGGTCTTAAATCAAGTCTTCCTACTAGATAAATCTGTATGTCATACACTGTATGAAATGCAGAACTCTCTCATCTGTTTCAACGCTTACTATTTGACCGTATCAACTTAAAATTTGAATATTGCATATCACTGATATAGTTCCATGTTCAATTCATGTTCTACAGAATAAAACCATGGAATATAATGTTACATTTAGTTTTGTTTGCTGTGAATTCATATAGTTCCACTAGGTTCTCAGTTGCCTCCGTACAATCTTGTTTTGTTTTCAGTAATATGATAAATACAGCCTGTAAATGTTAAAGTGCACAAAACATTTATAGATATGCCTGACAACATGAAATAGTCAAGATTTACAGACTTAAGCTTCTCAGACTGTATTTTTGTGGCCATGCACTGTTTATTATATCACATAAAAAAATTAAGTTCTTTAATAGGTGCAATTTATGAATGGTTAAATTAGAAGACATTCTTTTCTCTTGCACTGATCTGCAAGCTAATAGAGTCATCTGAAAGCTTCTTTTGTTTCTGACTCTGAGTTAAAGATTATATTAATATAATTTTATTTGATTATGACAATGAACATTTTGCCTACACTATTACAGAATGACATATTTGTTCCAGAATCAACCCACAGCAATCCAATGCATCACAAAACAAAAAGAAAACCCAAACCCAAAAAAACCCAAACCAACCAGCCAAAATCCTTAATTGGACAATAGAAGATAGGCTATTATGGAAATTACTGAAATAAATCATAAATGATCTTTCTTTAACATTTACCTTTTCTGTCTCTCACCTCTTCCTCCAATCCATTGCCATTGTTTACATCAAAACTACAGCTGGAGCAGGTTACACATAGAGATTGTTCCATCATTGGAGGTTTTCAAGATCTGACTGAATGAAGACCTGAGCAACCATTCCTGACTTCTGAGCTGCCCCCTCTTTGTGCACGAGCTTGGACTAGAGACCTCCAAAGGTCCTTTCCCACCTGACTGATTCTGTTCCAGAATTCTATAGTTCTCTGTCCATGACTCACTCAACCTCATCACAACTGTGGTGAGAATTTGAAGGAGTAAATGTCTTGAAACTCTCTTCCCTTTCACCAACCCCTTTCCCCATTTCTTTTGCTGTTTTCCCAGTAAGGGAGGACTTGAACTGTTGCTCATAGGATAATCTCAAGAAGATGGAGAATTTAACATTAGGGATTTATCCAAACCCAATGTTAAAAGGGCCAAACCTAAACTATCTTCTCAGTTCTATATATAGTATCTTTCTAGATAAACTTTTGTGCACATATGGAAACCTGCGCACACAAGGATAAGTTATACAGTCTATTAGAAATATTGCTTCTTTGTAAATTTATGGATTTTTTGCCGTGAATCATTCTAGTAACTTGTACTTTAAATCGAAATGAAAAGGAGAATAGAAGAGATTATGCTATCTTTCAAAGGATATTGTGAAAATCAAATTGTCTATGTTGTTATTATGCCAACACCCAATAGAAACCAAACTGCAGAGGGGCTCCTGGCTCAGCAGCTCTAATTTTTTCATCTACCATAAAAGATTGAACACTTATTTTGCCAAAATTTCAGTAATTCTAGCTTGCTGGACACCTGCCAATTTACAACATACCATCAGATAACACTGTGGGTGGACCACTGGAAGGTTATTCACTTGATGTAAATGTCTTGCCAAAGTACAATTATAAGCTTTAGATACTTGGGGAGCATCTTCTGGCTTTCAGTTTTCTCAACTGATGCTATAGGCACTGGGAATTTATTATTTGAATATCTTAAAATGTCTATTCATGTCAAGGGCCACCTTTTGTGAGGATTTTAGATAAACATCTATCATCTGTAATTTTAATACTTCAGTTCATTTAGTATTCCCAGTTACTGTCAAGGGAGAGTTCTGTGTCATGGAACTGCCTAGCTGTCAGAGATAAGGCACTTTCTGACTTCCTAGTTGTTATTTTGAGTCTTGTGTACTTTATTAGCTTTTGAGCAAACAAGCATTTTTCTTTCCAGGAAAGTCGATTCTGCACAATGTATTGTTCTTGATTTTGAAGGAATAACAGTGGCTTTGATTTTGGCAGCTGTTTTTTCCCTCTCAGATAGAGATAGGAGGGATTTCCATGGAGGCAAATAATGTATGCTTTTGGACTACTGTTATAACACTAAATTTTTTATGGTTTCATATATAAACTTTTTCAGAAATCTAGAACTTTTAGTTTCAGCAAATAAAATGAGTTACTTTTTTCTCACATTCAAGACTTTAACTGAGCAGAATAATTTCTTGTCCAATGCATCCATTTGGTGTTGGTAATGAATTAGATTCGGTGGAATAAAAGCAACTTTTTTCTTTTCATTATTAATACCATCATTAAATAATTCCTTTTCATTCATACAGCTGTCAGATTTGAGAGAAGTAAGATGTAACCTAGGACAAAAACAAGAAACTCTGTTCGGCATTCTCGTAAAACACTATGCTGAAAAGCTGTTTGTTAGGACTTAATCTTTCAAAAGTCACCAAACCTGGCTGCTGAACTGTCAAAAGTACAATATCAGTAAGGGTCTTCTGATCCTCATCTAAAGCTTATCTGACTGATGTCATCATATAGACCTGTGTGAAACTGATAATTCAGTACCTTAGATTTTTCAGACTGATGCCCAGTTAAAATTGGCTGTGTTTATGTTAATTTGTCTTACATAGGATAATGTACTTCATGATGAGAGACAAGGAAATGTGCCAGACATATTAACAGGTATGGATCTTTCATGTTTAAGACAAACAAGTTAAAAGCCATGCAATGTAAAGCAATCTGCTGAGTGGTTTTGAACACCCTTGGTCAAAGGATGTAACCAGGATTAAAACAAAGCAAGGATCGAATATTAGTGAAAAAATGCTTCTACATATTTTTTTATGTCAAAGTGAAGATTAAGAATGTTATGTTTGTGAATATGAATGTTTAACCAGACCTTGAGGAGAGAAAGAAGCTATATCTTAGCCTAGTTCTAAACATTTGCATGTATGAACATATATGCACATATTTAAATAGCAAACTTAATATTTCTGACTGTTCAACCTACAGATCACTGACCATCCTCTCAGAGTTGGTCCATATTGTGCTACATGGCCTCAAGTTTGCCTAATGTTACCATACTTCAGTTTTGCTTGAATCTAGTTTATCCTCTGGTGCCCTGGTCAAAGACAGAGATGAAGCCTATGACTCTTGTTTATAAGAACTCATAAATTCATGCTGTGGTCTTTCCAAACCTCTAGAATGTTCAGCCTTTCTTCCTGCATAATTTTAAATATAATTATAATTTTAAATATATTTTAAATATAAATGTCCCTTAAAGCTACTCTTTAAGACCTCTCCTGAAACTGATTTTTATCTTAAATTGTTTCTGCTCTCTCTCAGACTTTATAAGTGACTGTTCTTCTAATACTAAAGTGTTTTCTGTCCTTAACATCTCACTTTAATAAATTAGAATACACTGTAAGCCTATGAGTTCTACACACTGCTTAGGTAACCATGTGTGTCAATAAGAGACTATAAAAAGTGATGTTTAATAAGTAATTATTTCAGCGTTTTGGTTTGGTTTGGTTTGGTTTTTTTTTTTTTTTTACTTTTTTTCTTTGCCTTCCTTCTCTTTAATTGCCCAGGAAGAGAGAATGACTTCAAGTGTCCTTTAAGGAAGAAAAGCAAATGCTTTAATATATTTCTAGACTCTTGTCTTCTGAAATAGAAAACAAGCAAGTATTGACTATTACTCTGTGAATCATCAGCACAAAGTAGGTGTACCCAAAGGCATTAAATATCTTGCTTAACATTTAGAAGAGATAAACTTCTTCCTTAAATGAAAATTATTTTACATCTGAATACACTAATTTGCAACCAGCTATAATTTAAAGGTTATCTTCTATAAGTTTTACAATACATCAATACAAAAGAAAAGCCTTTCTGCACAAAATGAAATTACTTTTTGCAGTCTGAAAATTGGCAGGCTTTGTCCATAAAGGAAGCCTGTAGCATATGTAAAATAAACTTTCATTATGTAATAAAATATTTTGCAATATTTTGATTAATGTTTTATTCACAGATCCTTACCAAATAATAAAATAACAAATTTGTCTTATTTTGGAGTTTGTCCTTTTGTGTTATAGGGTCAGCCAATCATTCAAAAAGGTTAATCTGTAACTACTTGAAATAAACCACTTTTGACTAGTCTTGCTGCTCTATTTTAACCTTTTAGCCTGATGTGGACAGTACTAAATTAATGAATCAGACAATGCAGGTGTAAAAAATCTATTGTAATACATTTAAATGTTACTTACAGAACTATCTTTCACTTAAAGAAAAAAAAATCTTATTAGCTGACTAATTTGTCAGTTCAGCAATCTGCACAATTAATACTGAAATTAAGAGACCAGAATATTTTCTTATAGCATTTCTGAGAAGAAACTACCCTCGTTCTTGGACTTTATCTTCAGACTTATTTCAGACACACATTTTCTGGGGAATACTTTTTTCCCTCCTTTTTTCATAGTCTGGGAAGTTAAAAGCAATATGTAATGACCTACAAGCATCTAATTGCCTGACAATCACAATACATTGTGATTGCAGTGTTTCAAGTTTAGAAAAATAGAAGTAACAATAACAACAAAAAGGTTATTATTCAATTAATTATTCTATTATTTTAATAGAATGAATAATGATATTAAAGAACAAAAACTTACAAAAGGAAGACAATATCTCAACATGAATAATATATTAGCGAAAAAAGTTAAAATCTTTCCCTTGCTTCTATGAGAAAGGAACGTAAATAGATGGTTGGTTGGTTGGTTGTTTTTTTTTAAGGCTAAAGAGTTTGGATGAATTTGGCTCTTGGATGACAGTGTTGCCTGTGCTGAATATTCAGAGAAAAATGGGCAGGATGAGTAAAAACCACTCAGATCTCACTCTGTGCATGAATGTCTACATGAATGTACAATAAGTATGTATGAGAATATGGACTTAACTTGTTTATGAATGCAGACTGCCAAAGAACCCTAGAGACCCAGGTTGTGATTTGACCTTAGCAAGATAACTGGGAAATCCAGAGATACACTTCGTGTCCTGATAATGACTGAAGCAACAAAGTGACACCAAGTAATTTTAACAAATGAAAGTATTTGTCCCAGAATAGGAAAAGTCAGTGATGATTAACTCCTTCAATGCAAAATATATTAGATCTAACAGGCCTTAGACTGAATATTAATATGTTTTGGAAAGTGTTAAGAAAATATTACTCATTAGGTAAATAATCAACATAGCTAATTTAATGTCTTCAAAGAAAAATAGATGCAAAGCTGTTAATTTTGTCATTTTCTTGCCTTTACTTATTTTTTTTTCCTTTTTCAAATCACTTATTCCCAGATCTGCCAAACAGAATCAGTAGAAAGTATTACTTTCAAGTTGTGACACTGGCCAGAAGGGAAAAAAGCATGCTTTAACAAGAGGGATATTACAGGCTAATTGCTATGAAAGTTAAGGAAGATTTCATGCTTTCATACTAGGTGAGAGAACAAGGAAACTTAAGTTCTGAAAGAAAGCACTTATTAGCTGGGGGAAATGACAGATACAACAGAACACCTGCCTTAAAAGAAAAAAATCAATTTAAAAAATAAAAATTTGTTTATTCAACCCATTATCTTCTTTCCCATCTCTCAAAATCTGTTGTAGTTTTATGCATCAGGCAAGATGTGACTAAATTTCCAAGTCATTAATAAATTCAAAGAGCAAATATTATTTATAAGTCTGTCTGTATCTAAATCAATAAAAATAAATGGTAACTAGTTTGATATATATACTGTTTTATCCCACATTTTTTTCTGAGTTTTTTGATTAAAAACATGAAGACCATAAAATAAAAAAAAAAAAAAATGCAGTAGAGATTTTAAGAGTAAATACATTAGAAATTTTGAGCTCATCCAGATTTTTAAAGCTTTTTTCCAGCATGAATTTTACTTATTCAGATATTAATTTGTTGATTTAATATAATGCTATGTAAACATAAAAACTAGCCAAAATTTCACTGATACAAATATGGTCACATATTCTTAATACCTTATTTCTTAATTCATTTGCTTACCTAAAAAATTTCATGACACCATCCCTCACCTCCATTCCTGATCTGCAAGAGAATGAAAATATAATTTAGAAATGGCAGTTATGAAAAATACCAAATTATTGCACTGTAATTGTCATACCACATTCACTCAATTCCCCTCACTCACAGGAATAAAACAGAAGATGCTCTCTCCCATTCAATTTTGGTATGAATTTTATTCTGACCATTAAAGAGAGAATCTGTCTAAGATGCTAACTTGATCAAATGCCTCACTTTTTCCTTTCCTTTATTGCAGATTTTATTCATCTATAAAACTGTGAAAGCAAGATTAACATTTCCCTTGTGACTTAGACAGAAACTTCCAGGGATTTTTAGAAACAACAATTTACACAAATTGATCAAGAATTTGATAGAAAGTATAAAGAATTTTTCAGCTTTGTATTCTTACTGGTATTGGTACTATGCTTTGAATTGCTTACATTGTACTGAAAGTGAAAAGTTATTTGTTCAACTGAGAATTGTCATTCTGCTAGTTTTTCATAGACTGCAAAGCTGAAATGCATTCTGTATATTTCTCAAAACTCTCCTTTGGGACTTCAGTAGCCAAAGAAATCAAACATTATGAAATTCAGTGAGTTCTGTGTTCAGGTGGGAAGATGTTATTTAATGTTCAAGAGCATTATACCCCTGACAAGAAGGTCTGGAAATCTCTTTGTTTAGTAACTTTTTTATAGAGATTAAATATTCTATAGCCTAGATTTCCAACTGATTAATTTTGTGTATAGTCTCCTGGGGCCATTCACAAGTCATTTAGAAAACCTGTTAAAGGAATATTACAGGTTGTTGCCACTTTAATAGTGACTATTAAGTACAAATTGATTTTTAACATTGTTCACTAGCTCTCATGGTTTATAATGTTATTAGAAATTCTCTGAAATATCTTAGTGATGAGAACTGAGTAAGATATAAAGATAGACATCTGGGATTTAGAACAAGGAAATAAAATGTATTCAGCCCCAACAAAATATGTATCACTCATTCACATGCTTAAAAATGGAGTCTCATACCTAGATGACGCTGATGCTATATGTACATGAACATTTTTTTGAATTCTGTAAAATATCTTTCTGTAACTTAAGTGCTGGAATCATTTAAAATCTTACCTAAAAGCCTAGCATGAGATTTATATTTCTTTTTATTAATATTAATTTTTTTTATTTATTTTCCTTTTTTTCATGGCTATCTGGGGTTCATCAACTTTTTCCTCATAAAATTCATTTGATTTAAATTATTTTTCTTGGTTCCCATTACTATCAACAAATAGAGAAAGGAAGAAAAGAACTCTGAAGAGAGTAGCCATCACCTTAGCCTTACAGTTGTTAGGGTCTATGAATCTGAAACACATGAAACCAAAACAAAAATGGAGGGATAGGTTTCCTGTCACATAAAGAGTTCTTGCAGTTCTTGCAATTATGTAAGATATCCACAGAAAATCCTGTATCTTAATACCACAAAATATGATCTTAGTAGATAAGTTGTATGATTAATGTTTTTTTCCATGATTTCATGGTTGTAAAGTGTTAAAATTTTGAGAAAGTGTATATAACTTGCTTATTTTTTATGGAAGCTATAACTGAAAGCCTTTTGAATATATGATAAAGTCTTTGGGCTAGGACAATTAATAAAATAGTGATGTAAATAAAACTGTAAAACTACCATTTTAAGATGAAGTCACCAATACAGTATAAGGCAGAAGGGAGGCCTGTTGTTTCCATCTGCCTTTAGAAACTGTGATGGTAGACAGGACAAGCAACAATGAATTTAAATTCCAAGAAGAATGATTCAGACTGGGCATATGATGATGAGAGCAGTAAAATACTTTAGTGTACTTTAGAGACACAGTAGAATCACCATTACCAAAGATTTTTAGGAGCAAATGTACCTCAAAGATAGACCAAATAGATCAGACTGCTCACATCCATGTCCAGTCAAGTTCCCTGACATGGCTGTCCATCTCTGCAGCAGTGTGCACTACCAGCAAAATGTTGACATGTTTGTCAGGTCTACTAGGACTCCCAAGCTCATTTCTGCAAAGTTGTTTTCTATCCAGTTGGCACCCATCCTGTGCTGTTGTGTAGGATTATTCTATCCTATTTGAAGAATTTTGCACTAGCCTTTGTTGAACATCCTTGTCATGATTTGAGCTCAAAAGGCAACTGAGCACCACACAGCCACTCATTCCCCCCTTTCCTCCAGTGCTGGAAAGGAGAAAATAAAGCAAAAGGCTTCAGAATTGAGATAAGGATAGTATGCTTTGTTGAAAATAACCTTTTAGGGTATGACATGAGACTAATAAGTCACAGTGTTTACTGACATTGTCCGAGCTCAATACTCTCTGGCCAAGTTCTTTTAGATATTCCACACATGGAGGATGCAATATTTAATATCAAGGTTACTTATTTGAAGACAGTTTATGTTACGTGAGATTTCTAATTTAACAGAGTGATACCAAATATACTGAAAATACAACACAACTGTGACATTTAGCAAAATACAACAATTGCAATACACAATTCAATCACAAAACCAGTGTGATTCCTAGTACCAGGCTTTATTATATGCTCACTGCCAAGAACCTGGATGTTCTCAATTATCGGAAAGAAATACATGGGCTGAAGCCAGGTCAAACTGGCACATACTTCTGTCATGTCATTTCTAACGTTCCTTATTTTCCCCTCTGGGACAAAATCCAAGTCAAAGGCTTATTCAGGGAAGAAAGCCAAAAGGAACATGAGATTTCATGAGTTAAAGAACATTCTTCAAAAAGCAGGAATCTATTTTTTCATTACATCCCAATAGAGCAAGAAATTGTAATGAGCAATCAGAAAATCAAATCAGTTTTTGGTTTTCTATAGATAGTTTGAGACATGATCCTATTAATTCTCCACTGAATTGGGAGATGTGATTCAATTTGATTGAATGCCTACATATAGGATATTTGTAGCAAGTTGGGTACCTTGCCTGTTTTATCTGCAGCTACAAAAGGGTGTGGATCTCCCATAGATCGTATGTCATATCTGTAGTCTCATTCAAATCTCTGTACATTCTGCAGAATCTAAAATGGTACTAGACACCTGTACATGCCCAAAAAATTTCACCATGGGTTTCAACAAGAGTAAAACCTCAAAATGTAAGTGTCAGTCAAATAACCTACACCACTTAATTCATCATGGGACCTTCTGTTATCTGCTGTATGCTAATATCAACTTAAAATCGTTGCTCATCATATTTTTTTTCACCCCTTACCTTATTTCTTTTGGAACTGCCAGTGAGATCATAGCAAGGAACTTGGCTTCTATAAACTAAAATAGTGATAATTTGTAGTGTTTCAAAAATTACACATAAGTGTAAATATTTTTTAGTTTATCACTGGTAATAAGTACAAGCATTGGGTATATTTGCTAGGAAGCTAAGCAAATAAAGTAATATGTGAATTAGCTAAGCAAATAAAGTCATATGTGAACACTGAAACAAAAATATCTATAAATTATAACTGTAAGAAATTACACACACATCTTATTCACATTTAATACTGACTGATATTCAAGTTTTCTAAAGCAAGTTTAAAGGAAACTCTTGAGTACTTTTCTATATTTCTGTGATGCTCACAATAGTTTTTCAAAGCTTTTCTGTAAATCCTTTAAGGTGGGTCTAAATGGAAACTTTCAGAAAAGTTAAGAACTTGGCTCAAGTTGGGGTGATAAGTAAATCAGTGCCCCTGTATGGATATTTTCATTCAGAAATAAAGCAACCTTAGTTTGCTGCAACTCAATGCTCTCTCTAAGGCAATCAACCATATGTTGAACCATGACCACCTTACTTGAATGACAATCACCACACAATGGCATACCATTCCTTAGCTTTACAATTCTAATGATATAATTCAGTTTTCTAAAGTATTCCTGCATTGTCAGGGTCCTACTGCCTAATGTTTAATAAAAGTATGTTTTATATAATGATTTTCAGAAACAAAGTATCACAAAGTGTTTTTAGAAAATTAGGAATTTAATCCTGAGATAATTTGGCAGTTTAAAATCATATATGGCTAATTACTGATTTTCTTCACTTTTTTCTCAAATATTAAAACTCACGGTAGTTATTAGCAGGAGTAAAGTTAGCATGATATAATCCTTTATTATGACTATTATTGCTTACTTTTATGGTCATTGTACTTAGAACATCTAAGCAAGTCGGAATCTTCTTTTGTTAATCACAGTATAAAGATAAGAACAGAAATGTTTCCAGTGATTATCCAAGTAGGAGTAGGCAATAACTATTGGAACAGTAGCATTCAAATCAGAGGATCAAAGATGAATTCTTCATCGGACTTATTATTTGACATGATTAGTCTCCATAAGATCTTGTATTTTATTTTGTGTAGTCAGTCTCAATTTTTGTCTCTGGTGTTGTTTAAGAGGATGACGTGCATTTTTCTACATTGAATTTGATATCTATTTGTGTTCATGTAATGCAGACTCATATATGAGGTCTGTGTGTGCAAACTTTATGCTTATCTGCAATTTCATACAAAGGTGAAAAGTTCTTCAAGGATTTAGTTTCCTTGTCAAATAACACCTACGAAAAAAATAATTGTTTTGAAAAATGTTATAGAATCAAACAGAAAAAATTTCCAGTAAGTTGGTCTATATATGGAAATGTAAAGTAATCCTGACAACTTTGTATCAGTTTCAGACCCAGTAAAACCTAGTGTATGTACCAATGTTAGCTATTAGTCTTCTCACTGATTCAAATTATTTTCTGAACTTTTGAAATGATTAAAAATTTGGTTTCAAGGAGAAATGTAACTGTAGTCATTTTTGTATAGTTCAAATCCTTCATAATCAGGCCTAGAATAATGATTATGTCACAGAGAATTTACTCAAATATTTTTGAGCTGGATGTAACAAAAATATTATTAAACTTTATTAAATCCAGGATGACAGACATATTTCTTTGGTTACCACTCTAATTAATTAATTATTTAGCCAAAAAAAAACCTCTGTTTTTTTCCTAAATCTTCTAAAATTGTTACAGATTTTCAGCCTTCAGTACACAGCAGTCTAACAAGACAGTACAAAATGAAGAAATCTAAGGCAAAGTTTCATTCTCAGATCATTTACTATTTATGTTATTAATAATGCATATAAACTGTCACAAAATTTGAGTCCCCCACATTCGGTTCTAGTTGAAGAAGTCTTTCACGATCCTTTTCTCAGAATAAGTTGTTTCATATCCATACAAATTTAATGAATGCTGCTGCAATTCTCACAGGAACCTGGCACATGACAACACGTAACTCTGGTTAATTGCACCATAGGCAGTTGATTCATGCCACTCTTCATTAATGTCTGATCTGAGACTGTTTGATTCAGTTCACACTCAGAGTATCCAAAAATTTGTTTTATTCCTTATCCTGTACCTACTGTGTATTGATTTGTTTGTGGCAGAAAGTTTCATTGCATTATTTCAAATAATTTCTTCTGTATCTGAAAAGAAAGCATTCTTAGCTTCTTTTTCTGTTACTTAGTTCACACTTTTTTTTATCTTTTTTTTTTTCACAGAATTGTAGACCTCAAAGACATCTTGGTGTGTTCAAAACTGCTGCAATAACAAAAAGGGGATTCATGCTACAATGAGGTCTGGTTTGCTTGCAACAGGGAAGATAAATTATCAGTTGTATTGTCCTGCTCCACTTTACTGAAACCTTCACAGTTCATGACTTCTACTTAAAAAACTAACTCTCATTATAATGTTATCACCAAGAAGTATAGCAGTGTTATATGGTTTCCCATACTGTTCAACTTGGCAATAGGGCAATTCTATTTTTTTTTTACCCCCTTCCCCTCTTGTCTTAACTCAGTGATTCCTTAAACACTTTTTTCTCCATAACTGTAGTTTGACTTCATTCCAGTAAATGCACAATACATTCCTTGAGATATTGTACTAGTAATAGCTGTTCACTTATATATTTATTTTTAGATTTCAAAAGTTTACACAGCTTTCAAAAACTTCTATTTAGATGGAGGAAGCATCTCTTTCAATGAGAAATTAAATCTGTAAAGAACCCCTGTATAGTCAAATACTGCCCTCTTTCATGAGACAATAATCATATATTCATCTGGAAGTAGCATTTACATACCCAAGTTTTCGATGTGCATAGACTCAGAGGTCTGTCAAATAGTTTAGATGTGTTTTGGGACCAGAGTTATTCTGCTCAATTTAGATGATTTTTATTCTGAAATACAAATAACCAGAAATATGAAACAGTGACACCTGGTATGTCTGAAGTTGTACTTGTTTATGAATGGTAGGGTGGTGTTTATTAGTTTGGGATGTATGATGTAAAGTCTATGACACAAAAGATATGTATCTCTACTTGTATATATTACAAATATCCATTAAAAAGATTTGGAAGTAGTTCCATCCCAGGTCCCAAGTTTCTCCTTTATGGTGTGTCTCTCTACTTTGATGCAGCATTAGGAAACAAACTAACAATGTAGTAGTAAGAATAAGAGGAATAAGAATCATATATTTTATTTCATGAAGTATTCAAATGCCATTTAACAATTGTATAAAACTCATCACAAATGAAAATCAATAACCACATTTCGGTGCCTAACCTACAGTTTTGATGAAATAAAAATATCTGTATTTAACTATGTATTAAAAATACACTGATTTAAATACTTTTTTTTTTTTTTTTTTCTATGACAGTGAGAAGGTAATGCTTATGGATTTATGTACTTTGGCATTTCAAAGAACCTATTAAAAAAAAATGCTACAATGCTCACATTCAGTCTCCTTGGACCTTTCAAAATGCTAAAACTTTAAATATTTCCTTCTTTATCTCTCTTAGTTTGAATTAAATTTTTATATTTTGAATTACCTATAATTTTATAGCATAAGAACAACAGTGTCTCTTCTGAAGGCTTCAGGAAGAGTGGTCACATTAAATGGTTATGTGTTCTAAAAAAATTGGAGGAATCTATCATAATAAAATAGGTGAAACAGAACTGTCTTCTGGATTTATTTTTTTAAAGAAAAAGATAGACTTTGAATTTAACTTCTGCTTCTTCTGAACATTCCTTTCAAAATAGTCCTAACTCCAAATGTTAAGATATCAGATCATGCAAACGAAACACTTTTTAAGACTCTCACACAAAAGACAGCACTGTGTAAGAGAACAAGACAGTCTTCTACTTAGTATGTATCTGAAACAAGAGAATTCTTAAGAGTAGGTGTGTTTGAAAGTTCTTTTGTGCGTTTTAATATTCTGATAATTCAGAGAAATATTGGAACATTGTCCATTCTAATTTATTTCCTGTAAAGTTCTCTCACAAAGTTAATGCTGTCTTTGTGTACCTAATTCAGATGTTTCACTCTCTTTAAACTCATTCTTTTCAGAAAGTGAGTTAACAAAAGAAAATTAATCAAACTGAAAATTAGAACCTATAAAACCTCCATAAGTTTATAATACTGATAATAGTGCCCTTAATTATTAAAGAAAAAATAATTTTGATAAATAATTCTCACAACTGATCCTGCCTAATTAATGTCACTGTGCTTCAAGTCTCCTTTGCTAGTTTCACCCTATGTTCCTTAGCCAGCATCATGATACTGCTGAATGTAAAAACTGTAGAGAAAGTTTTGTTTAAAATGTTAAACTACTTTAAAATAATGATGATCACTGAAGTAAATGGACTTAAATGGACTTAGAGCATTTTTAGAAAACTAGAAAATGACAGTGATCTGTAGTTTTTAAAGCAACCTTAGGTAACACCATTTTGAGTCACTCAATATAATTAGAATCAATTACTCTGCACTTTCATCAAACTGACATAATGGTTTGATGTATCAGAAAAATTATTTCCTCCCAATGCAGAATATACCCTCCACTTCATCTTCTTATAATTTGTAATTTCTTTGGCACTATTCATTTTCATCCCACCCTTCTTTGCCACTGGATTTATTATATTTATGGATTAGACAACTGATTATTTCCTGCAGGTCAGAGAGAGGTCATCAGCTTCAGTGTATACAAATTAACTCCTTGCTTGTGCTATCTTTCAGGTAAATCTTTTCTGCAGAATATCCATACTCACTGCAAATTTCAGGCTACTGAAAATGTAGTTTATAATGTTTGCTTTGATCAAGTTTATCATGATTATACTGCTCAAAATTCTTATAGAACTACATTTCTTGTAATTTTTTATTAACGCTCCTTAGATTCTTCTAGAGGGATCTTCATCAGCACAGAGGAGGCTGGGTGACACACACAAAGAACTGTTGTTTAGTAAGGAATATATGTTTTCAGTTTCAGCTTAAGCTTTAAAGGAGTGACATGTATCGGAGGATTTTTTTCCCCCTGAAAATCAATTGAGTTGTATCATGTAATTCTTTGGAGAACCTTCAGTGTATTACAAGCTTTATAGAACAGAATTATAATGTATTAGTGAAAGAGGTGAGTACATCGGCAGATATTTGGACAAAAGAATTTGATTCCTTTAGAACAGATATGAAAATTGAAAATGTGCATAGTCTAAAAATTGTTTTTAATTGTTATGATGGAAAAAATAAAATCTGCTTTCTTTATATTCCATAAAAAAAAAAAATATATCATGGACAGTCAGAACATGTCCTTTCAAACAATATTAATTAATAAAACTTCCACCATGATGTCAGTGGGATTTCTTGTGAGATATGTTTCTTTGCAACCTACATGGAAACTTTACAGCTGTAAAGGTGTATTGAGTTGATCAAGCAATGAAACATTTCTGAAAGACTCAATTAATCAGGTTTTTGTGTGTGCGTGTGTGCAACAATTGGAGAAAAAAATTGCTACCACTGCTTCTTGTAGGAGATTAAATCCAGCAGAGGATTTACAGTCAGAAAGGGAAATATAGAGATGATTATATCTCCCGGACTAAGTCAGTATATCTTGGAAATCTGTTTTGATAAGTTTCCTTCGAGAATTTCAGTTGATAAAATTAAAAGACTATTACAAAAGTTGCAAAGAATTTTTTAATCAGCAACTGAAAAGATTTTTTCTCCATCAAACAGTTAATAGAGTACCGTTGCTTTTGAAACCTTCGGTTAAGAGTTTGAATTTGATTTTCTATATCTCCAAAGGAAATCATCTGTCTAATATATTTTGGCATCTTGGTCAGGTTAATTGTCATTTAACTCCAGTCCCTATTTTTTCCTAGCTCGTTATAAAACAGCAAAAGGATTAGTCTGTTTTGATTTTGTTTGTGTTCTTTTCGCCCATGCATTCAAATTACATCTTTTTATCAGACATTTATTTCATACGAAGAAAAAAAAAAAAAAAGTAAAAAGAACAAACTATCTTCAGTGTAAATGTTCTGTGCAACATAGGGAATCAACTATGCCTCAGAAAATGGCAGCTGTGCCTTGCATCCAGTGGTCTTTAAGAAATTAATAGATATAGTACATAAACAAAAACATAAAAATTACAAAATCTCACACTACTGAAGTTGCATGGTAAAACTAGAGGCCAAAATGACAGCCACAAAGTCATAAAAGATTAAACTAAGTCAAAACTCTTCAATATGTCTTTGACAGATTGTCCTGTAACTGAGTCATTTTGTCATAGCCTACATCTTTCTGACGAGACATCTGGAGCTGCAGGTGTTTGAGGTTTCCCCAGGGAATCATATGTATCAATTCAGTTTTCTATCAGCAACACTAGGTTGTCAAAGGGCATATGCTTTTGTGGCTTATTATTCTGTTAAACTGCATGGCTTTCAGCAAAAACAATGATAGTAATCTGGAAAAGAAGAAAGTGTCTTTGGCCATTAGCTTCCTAGAAATAGCTGTCTGAAGGCTTTACTTTCTGCAGAGCAAGATAAGGGAACTTTGGTTATCCCCAGTTTAGTAGAATATGTTAAAGACATCTTGTTGTTTTTATTTACGTGGCATTATCCACTCATGCAAAGCAGCAGAATTAGGGAGAACCACATCCTGTCATCTATTTTACATTTTACAGCTGTGTACTGGGTTTGTCTGAGTGGTGGGGTTTTTTTGGTAGCAGGAGAGGGGGCTACAGTGGTGGTCCCTTGTGAGAAGCTTCTTGAAGCTCCCCCAGCTCCAAGTCGACTCCACCTCTGCACTAAGGCCAAGCCAATCAGCTGTGCCTCTGTGGTAACATATTTAAGAAGGGACATGGTGAGAAGGAGTTGGGCTTGTGAGGAGGAGTTGCTGTAGCTGTGTGAACACTAAGGTCAGTGGAGGAAATGAGGAAGAAAGGAAGGGGGAGGTGTGCTGGAGCAGAGACCTTCCCTGTATCCTGTGGTGAGATGGGAGGGAAGCTCCCCCCATCACCCATCAAGGACTGTTGTGGAGCAGACACTGATTTATGGATTGTGAGGGGCCTCATAGGATCATTTAAGGTGAATGCACCTGAAGGAGGCTGGGGCCTTGTATGAAAAAGCAGCTCTTGCTGTTGTAGCTTGGTGCGGGGAGGATTTCAGCATGCAGAGGTGTCCCATGCCGGAGCAATGAGGGAAATGCTGTGGCCCATGGGAGGGACTCACATGGGAGAAAGTTTGTGGAGGACTGTCTCCTGTGAGAGGGGGAAATTGCTGGAGCAGGGGGAAGAAGTTCCACAAGTTCCCTCCCCCCTCAAAGATGGAGGAAGTGGTGGCACTGACTGCACGCCATATTCCCTGCCGCCTGTGCTGCTGTGGGCGGGAGGTAGAGATATTGGGAGCAGAGCTGAGCCTGGGAAGAATGGAGGGGTGGGGGAAAGGTGTTTTCAGGATGTGATAATGCTTCTCACTATCCTACTCTGTCTGTTAAGTGTTGTTAGTGTCTGTAATAAATCCATATTCTTTTTTTCTTCCCCCAACGAGTCTGCCTTTTGCCCATGACCATAATGTGTGATCTGCCCTTCTTGGTCCTATCTCGAATCCCAAACCTATCTTATTTTCCCCTTCTCATTGTTGGATGAGAAAGGGGGGAGCGATTGGCTGTGTGGTGCTCAGTTGCGCTCTGAGCATAAACCATGACAAGCTGTGAGAAGAGTGTAACAAAATATCCAAGACTTAAATTTACCGTTTCAAAACTAACTTTGTCAAAACTGGCCCAGCAACACCTCTTATACATTACAGCTGACATGAGCTATCCTTAGCAGTCCACAGTAACAAGTATTAATCATTACAAAGTTAGATGAAATAGGTTATGATATGTGCTACTGTGTTCTCAGCATATAGCAATTTTTACTGTCAGGTATGGCATCTCATTTTCTTCTTTTTTTCTTTCTTTTTTTTTTTTTTTTTCTTGATAATGTTGCAGCTTTTTTTAATCTATCCCAAATGATTTGATTTTTTTCTGCTTACTGACACTGGGAGAAGATCACTAGGGTTGATTTCACTGTCTGTTTATTTCTTTATTAATTAGTGTGTGGTTCACTATTTGATTTACCAGAATGCATCCTTCAAGGCATGTATATCCTATTCCATTATTGCATTTTTCTTTCAGATATATCACCCATGATGGGTTTTGTTTTGTATATTTATTTAGTTGGGATTTGGGGGTGAAAATGGGAGGTGGTAGGGTTTTTTCACCACAAAAATACACTTTGAATTAATTTAATTATTAAAAAAAAAGAATTATGATAAATGGAAATGGTCCAACAAATCAAAAAAAATAAAAAAACATCTTCTTTATATTCAGTGACAGATTGTGAGTGATATGAACAAGCCAGCTTGCTATGATATCACATTTGACTGTTTGAGTTTCTGGATGAGGAAACACTAAAGTGAGAGACAATTTCAGTAAAAGGCCATTTCCTGATATATTTTAAATGTCTGTCAGTAAATATTGTAACAAATTTCCATAGCTCAACTTTGTTATTTTTTACTGTCCTGGTTTGGGCTGGAACAGAGTTAATATTTCTTTTTAGTAACTAGAATAGTGCTGTGCTTTGGATTCAGCATGATGTTTGGTATGAGAAGAATACTGATAATACACTGATGTTTTCAGTTGTTGCACAAGAGGCAGGGAGGGAGCACGTCCAGAGCACCAGACCCAAATTGGCCAATTAAATATGCCATATCATGGAACATCATGCTCACTATATAAAGGAAGGGTGGTTGGGAAGGGGCTCTCTCGCTTCCGGGATTGCTAACTGGGAAGAGGCTGGGTATTGGTCAGTGGGTGGTGAGCAATTGCATTGTGCATTGCCCATTTATGTCTTCTATTACTGTAATTGTTTTCATTTTATTACCATTATTAAACTGTTTCTATCTCAACCTGTGAGTCTCCCTTTACCCCTCCAAATCCCTCCCCCATTCCCAGGTTGTGGTGCATGGTGTTTGGCTGCCGACCAGGCTCAAACCTCAACAGTTGCTGACAAGTGAAAAACTAATTTAAGGCTCTCTAATGACTCCAGAGAAGAAATGTCCAACTCCTTCAAGTTTTAAAGCAATTTCTCATTTACGGGAATTATCTTTTTTAATAATGAAAATGTTTTATGAACTGTCATTAATTAAAACTGTGGAATAGCTTGATTGACACAACCAATTCCAATTTTTAGGTCAAGTGCCACCTTATGAACAGAAACCAAACAACAAGGAAAATAACAGAGTGGCTGCTATACCTGCATATCACAGATCATTGATAGATTATATTTCCTTGTGCCCTTATTAAAAAAAAAAAAATAGTTAATATGTTCCAAGAAAATTATTTAGCTCAAAATAAAATTATCTAAATTTTTAAAAGTAAATGAAGAACAAGTGATGTTAATTATTTTCTAATTCAGTATCATGTTAAAAGAATACTTTCCACGATAATCAGAAGTTCACTACTTGAATTGTAATTTAGTGCATATTGCATGAAAACTCATGTCTGCTAGATCTGTGAGGTGAAACAGTCTGCCTAACTACTGTAAATAAAGCATCTCCAAAATACCATAGAACGGTGTAAATCTCTGTAGTTAGATATTTGTGAAACAAACATTAGAAGAATAAATGTTTATAAATAGGAGGAAATAATTTCTTATAGGTAAAGTAGAATACCAACAAAGGGTCTGTAAATAAATTCTTTCTGGCTACTGTGTTCAATTTTTCCTTCTCTCTAGTCTTGCTGTCAATCCACGGATTCTGAGTGGCAACAAACTCCATTCAGTTGCATTTGTGTACCTACAAAATGAATCGTTTTCCTACTTAACTGGGACTTAAGTGTCCTGCTTCCTTCTATTTCTTCTTCCTTTCCTGTCTCCAAGTGATAGTCAATGAAGAGAGGTGTTATGCTGGACCTTGTTCTCACAAACAAGGAGGGGCTGGTGAGGAATATGAAGCTCAAGGGCAGCCTTGGCTGCAGTGACCATGAAATGGTGGAGTTCAAGATCCTCAGAGCACTGAGAAGGGCGCACAGCAATCTCAATAGCCCTGGACTTCAAGAGAGCAGACTTTGGCCTCTTCAGGGATCTGCTTGGTAAAGTATCATGGGATAAAGCCCTGGAGGGAAGAGACACCCAAGAAAGCTGGTTAATATTCAAGGTTCACCTCTTTCAAGCTCAGAGTCAATGCATTCCAACAAAGAGTAAATCAGTTAAGAATTCCGGGAGGCCTGCATGGATGAACAAGGAGCTCATGGACAAGCTCAAACACAAAAAAGAAGCCTACAGAGGGTGGAAGCAAGGACAGATAGCCTGGGAGGAATACAAAGAAGTTGTCTGAGCAGCCAAGTATCAGGTTAGGAAATCCAAAGCCCTGAGAGAATTAAATCTGGCCAGGGACATCAAGGTTAACTAGAAAAGCTTCTATAAGTAAGTCAGTGATAAAAAGGAGACTAGGGAAAAAGTGGGCCCTATGTGGAAGGAAACAGGAGAGCTAATTACCTGGGACATAGAGAAGGCTGAGGTACTTTTAAAAACAAAGAAACCCCCCCAGAAAGTGCATTTCCAAGAAGATTTAACATGCTGACTATCTTGGTAATTTAATTTCTTAACATTTTTTTAAGTTCTTTTCACAATATTTACGTAATGCAAAAAACAAAAAGAATACCTTCTCAAGATGATACTCACTACCATTAATTATGTATTGTTGAAGGAAACTGTTAAACGTGTTTGATTTATGACACATCAGGGTGTCTAAGATTTAGTGAAAAATTTATAATAAATAATAGAAACACATTTCCAGATTTCATTAATATTTCAGATGACATTGACCTTGTTAAGGGATTAAGTGGGATGTAAATTTTCCATGAGACTGTTCAAAGTGAATTTAATTCTATATAAGCAGAAGCTCTATATGCTACTATTTGCTACTTCTTGTAGACCACAGTAATTGAAATTTTAGTTCCTGAAGTCACCTCCGAAGCTGGAGAAGTATTCCCTATAAAAATCTTTCACTTCTTTGGCTTTATACTATAGACAGTATTCTTTATATGTTTTAAAAACTGACAGCCCATATTCTTCCATTTTATCAGAAACTAATTTATGACACATAGAGACAACATTCCTGGCAAGAATGTCTTTAATTATGTAGTAGGAGCATGAAATAAAATTATATAGAATAGTAGTAAAGAGTATTCAATTTTACATGTGAGAAATACCAGGTCTTTCTATGTATATCTTCATGTATGTTAATTTAGTTAATTAAACTGAAGTAATTTCAATAATAAAAATAAAAAGGAAGCAAAATAATTAATAAATGAAAGAAAACAATGTTTTTTCCCCTATGGAATCTTCTCTGTTTAACAAGTTCCTTAAGTTGCTTCAAGACTGAAACCAACAGCTGTCAGAGAGATAATATTAGACTGGGCAACAAGACTAAGATTTTCAGGGGGGTCGACTAATAAATCAGAGGTGTTTGCAACTTATATGGAAAAAAAGAAAAAGTCAAAACACAGGGTCTTGATGAGTTTTATCAGACCATCTAGTAGCACTGTTGCAGCCTGTGGATGTCAGGAAGATGTCCCCACAGGTGCTATCAGAAGAGGACGTCATTGTCATTATCACCCACAGAATTCCACCTGCTGGGCATTTTTCATATTGAATTGGTGCTCCATGCAGGGAACTGCTACATTTTGCATGTAGATAACTCTTTTTTTTTTTTTTTTTTTTTTTTTTTTTTTTTTTTTCATTTGAGCTAGCTGGGAATCTAGATTTACCATCAACTGGAGTTAAACAAAAATGTGGAGTTATACTATGATTGTGTCAATAAGCTCTGCGCGTGAGCCAGTATCACTGGGGCATTCACAGGAAGTTTAATGTTACAGTCCACCCTTCCTTCTGTCTGGCAAAGATTTTGTTGCAGATGGTAGCAGTTCCTTGATAGAGGGTCACAGCTCTGAAGTCCTGTTCTATCTATTTCTCAGTCACCCTTATAGGAAGATAAGTATAGTGCATTCATGGTTTCCTCACTCTTCTTTCTCCTTGCTGTGAAAGGATCCAGAATAGGTATTTACAGACCTCACTAACTTCCAATAGGAGGATTCAGTAATGACATTTAATACAGAGAAAGATGATAAATTATTTTTAAAAATAACTCACTATCTGCCCTATTAATTGTCCATTATTTCTATCTTCCATAGCTGCAACAAAAAAAGAAAGATCAGCCTAAGCAAAATTATAACTGGTCATAATTTCAAGTTCATTGTGCAGAATAAAGCAAAGGAGGCATTTTGATTTTTGCTCCTGGTGTGCATAACAGCTCCTCTTTTAGCATAATCTTATTTTTTTAGCTTCCAACTGTTAGAAACATTGCTGTAATTTCCGTTGATGTTCCCTTAGAGTAACAGAAGTCAGTAATTTAGCCAACAGAGACTGCCTGATTAGATTTGTTGCACACTGATCAATCAAAATGTTGTCCTGATCTCGCTGTCCTTCAGACATTGCTTTAAAAAAACAACCTTAGGGAACATATTCTGCTTTTTATTTTCATTCTGTTATAAAGAAATACAGGATCTAAGAAAAATTATTAATTCTTTGCTTAACTCTATGTTTAATATCACATGAAAATAATGATTCAATGTCACACAAGTAATCAGAAGCAGAAATATAGACAAATAAAAATAAACCAAGACTCCAGTCTAAAAAGAATGATGCACTTCCAAAGTGAATTGGGAATGAAAAGATAGAAAAAAGTTAAGAAGGAAGACGTGAATATTGGAATACGCACAAAATTGAATACAAGCAGAATCATGGAGAATAAAATCAATATCTGAAAAAACATTGACTAATAAAAATATCATATTATGTAATTTTCTTTTTCTGAAGAGTATTCTCTAAAGAGAAAACCTGGTATATACATAATATGGACACAAAGAATGATGTATCACAATAGATAAATGTCTCCTACCATAATAAAAAATTGATTAAAGAACTAGTGAGCTGACAGGTGGGAGAAGAATAACTAGAATGCACAAGTACTTTCATGGCAAACCACCAATTAAAGGTCCAAATAAGACTTACAACAATATTGTGTTAGCCAGTGAGTTCAGAGGGCTAGTATTTAATTAATAAAAGAAATACACTAAAGCAAATAAATAAATAGGTGCCGTGCTGGAAGAATGCCTAAGTACAAAGCATGACAGGATATAAACTGTGAGAGGGGTGGGGGGGAAAAGTGATTTAAAATTTAGTTTTTATTTCTCATTACCCTACCCTGATTTGTTTGGCTATAAATTAAATTAATTTTCCCAGGTCGAGTCTATTTTGTCCATGACAGTAATTGGTGAGTGATCTCTTCCTGTCCTTATCTTAACCCAT
Source organism: Tyto alba (assembly GCF_018691265.1). Classification (NCBI taxonomy): domain Eukaryota; kingdom Metazoa; phylum Chordata; class Aves; order Strigiformes; family Tytonidae; genus Tyto; species Tyto alba. Next base: position 20,903,256 of record NW_024881321.1, read on the forward strand.
GAGCCTTTTTTTATATTTTTCTCCCCCTGTCCTGTTGAGGAGGGGAGCAGTAGAGTGGCTTTGGTGGGTACCAGGCATCTAACCAGGGTCAACCCACCACATTTAACAATAGAGTGAAATCAAAGATAAGTATTGTACATGTCTGTTAAACAAACAAAACTTCAAACATTCACAGAATTAAACTTGATGAACCTCAAATGACAAGGAGGCTACAACTACTAGTTCTGCTCTTTGGAATGGAATTTAAGGTTATCAACACAGACTGACCTAGAAATCAAAAATTTATGAACTTGTATTACAGATTTAAAGAGGAAATATTATTGGAGTCTCTATAATAGCAAAAAAAAAAAAAAAAAAAAGCTAGTAGTTTTCAGTTTATTATGGAAAATAAGGGTTAAAAATATTTTGGCAGATCATTATAGAATGTAAAAAGAGAAAAAAATCTAAAAAAAAAAAATCAAGAGAAAGATTAAGAGAACAAATGGAAATTATACTAGCCTTGAGTGAATATGATGCTTCAGTTTTTCAAATGTGCCACAGAACCAAAATCAAACTAAATAAAGGTGATGTAGAAGAAAGCAAATGAAGCAAACAAGTTTGTTCTAGATTATTATTTTTTCATGATATCTTTAAAAAAAAAAAAAAAAAAGACTGCAATTATACATATCAAATCTCCCTTTGTTGGCAGTGATATATCTGATCTATGCATATATGGTTATAGCCTTCATTATGGCCAAAATATTTTTGATTATTTGGAATGAGCTGTGCATGTAAACAATTAACCTCCTAACACCACTATCCCCACATTCAAGTTTTTGTAAGAAATGGCTTACAAAATATATCATCTAGGATAGAAGACATCCATACATATTTAACTCTGTGCAGTTTTAAGACAACGCCAATAGAGATCGTCACCTGCTGACCTTTAATTTAGAACAGTAGTGAGAGGATCTAAATATCAGATATCATCATCAGGTTTCTTTACACTTAAAGTGGCTAAACAGACCAAACTAAGAAAGAAATATAAGTCCTGAAAACACTTGATCTTTGTAGTTGTTAACTTAAAGTCATCTTTTTGCCTACTGAAATCTTGCCCCAGGTGCCCAGGCACCCTGCTGATTATGCTGGCAGTGTCTGCTTCCTCTGAATGGGAACCACAGAAGAGAAACTGCTGAGGAGAACAGTGGGGATTGACAGTTTACTACTGTGAGGAGCTGGGCATTATTCTCTATTTGGGATTTGCATTCAGAACCTCTTTCAGATTTCACTGTGTGAACTAGGTAAATTCTTTTCTTGTAAGTAAAACAGTTAGTGTACTTCACTGAAGTGGTATACTTTAAAAAGAAAAAGAAAACTCAAAGTGAAATGTAATGAAGGGAAATGATGCACTGAAAGCAACTGAAACTTTAATGTCATTAAATGTGACATCAGAAACAAGAAAAAGTGAATATGCTGCTCCTGGACATGAAGAGGGATCTGATAATAAATACTTGGATAACATATTCAGGTTACTGTAGGGACATGAAATAATTAGCAACTTTGTGCCAGAAACATTTGGAAAAAGTGAAGCTTCAGGAGCTACGTCTATTTAGAAACAAAAGAAGTATATGAAAGTGATCAGTTAAAGCACTGTTTGCCTGAATAATGCTTGAATTGATTATAGGCATCTAAATAAAAATAAAGCTGGCAAGGTAAGACTGTCTTTGATATTTTTAATAAACCATGATTCCAGTATTTCTTACATTAAGCTATTAATTTGAGATCACAGAATTACTAAAAAAAATCTAGAAAAAGCAAAGGTTGTGTGTTTATGTGGTATATATAAAACTACATAGTACATTGGACATATAATTTCACTTAAACACATTTTTTTCTACATAATTAGGTACCTACATTTAGCTGGAGGACATAACTGATTTTGCACTTAGTTGCAAAATATTTATTTATTATAAAATTTTATTTAGTTAAGTTTTTAAAGACTAAAATCTTACTTCAGTCTTGTCAAAAAAAAATCACATAACTCACAACAAACAGTAAATGATGAAAAAAAGCAGTACAAATGAAGAGATAAAGTATAACAATAGGTACAGTACATAATTTGTGAGCAAACAAAGAATTAGATTCTCCAGCAGTGGAAATCATTTAACTTCTGTGCACCTTTGCCAGGTGCAGCTGATGATGTCATCAATAAGACCCAAGCATGTGACTCTTGCTTAAAACTATACTTCCCATAAAATCAAGATTATGGCAATGTAATGCTGACTAATGTGGAACATAGTGAATAGCACTGAATATCTATAAGAATAATGCCTTCTCTGAAGAAAAAGAGTACTTTGAATTCTATCTAGTTGTTCAGATTTTGGTTCACTGGAAGTGAAAACACTTTCATGATACATAACACTGATGGCTCTGGACAGGTGTCAGATGTTCTTTTTCAGTGTGACACTTTAAAAAGAAAATAAATTTTCATGTTGTTTGTAATATAAGACTTCTAGATGTTTAGTGCTTTTGTAGGTCATAGAACTATTTGCCCTAAGCTCTCATAAGTCTTAAAAAAGTTGTTGAGTTCCACTACATTAATAGATAAATAATTTTCAAAGGACTTGGGGATCTGGCATAGAAAAGAAAGTAGTGTTTATCTCAAAATTTGGTTTCTCATATGCCTACAGTTAGGTGGCAAAACAGATAATAAGGCTGAACTATAATACTTTTATATAGTGTCCTGGTTGGGGCTGGACTAGAGTTCCCGTTGGTCTGGCAGAGGGAGGAGTGCTGCAGCACACTGAGACCCCAGGGGCTCCCCAGGTCCCAGTGCCCTCACCTGTGTGTGGGGGCGGGGGGAGCACAGCTGGAGGGCTGGGCCCGGATTGGCCGATATCCCATGTCATGTGACATTGCGCTCACTATATAAAGGCAGGAGTGGGCCAGGAGGGGCTCTCACTTCTGGGAGTGTTGCTGTGGGGGTCTTTGTGTTTGGGATTGCTGGCCTGGAGCAGGTGGGTGTTGGTGGGTGGGTGGTGACAGCTGTATTGTACATTACCTGCTGATGCTGCTGTCAGCGTATTGTTCTGTTACTGTTATTAAACTGTTTTTATCTCAACCCGTGAGTCTCCCTTTGCCCCTCTGATTCCCTCCCCATTCCCAAGTGGGGGGAGGGTGGGTGAGAAACTGCGTGGCGTTTAGCTGCTGAACACAGGCTCAAACGACAACATACAGTCAGAAAACTTATGTATGGACACCTGGTCATTGACAATATGGTCAGGAGGCATAATTATGCCTACATGACATGTCTGAATAGTGTTTGAACAATAAACTTAGATGTAGGTAGCCACTTCTGTGCTTAAATCAGAAAATATCCAGGTATATTCAAACATAGCTCTTAGACTGTCTATGTAGCTGGTTTCCTCTTTCAGATAAAAAGTGATAGCTAATGGCCAATTTGTGATACCTCTTGCGTGGTTCTCTCTGGTCTGACTGCCAAAGACTGCTATATTGGACTGGATTTTTTGATATGACACTTTAAGAATGAGCCTTCTTTAATCTGTCTTCTGAAGCTGTGCCACTGTGTAGTTTGGAAGTCATAGATCTAGAAGACAACAGTTAAAGTTTAGTGCCCCCAGTTAAGAATCAGGACATCTGGACTTGTAATCCTTTTCTTCTTGCAGAGGAACCTGACTCTTTTAGCTAACTTCAGAGGTTAAATAATTATTGAAAAAGTTTTAATAAGAATCACTTGTTAAGATTTTAAATCTTATAATCCATTTAAATTACTCTTTAGTCTAGATGAAGCTGGTCCTGAGGTACTATCATCCATTTTTAAAGAGACCTAATTTTAGATAGCAACTTCTTAAGTACAATATGATGATCAGTATGACTATGAGTAACAGAACCTGGTCCAGACTATACAGATATTCACATTGGTGTCCAGAATCCTGTTTACAATGACATTATCTCAAACTTGCTGCAATGGAAGTTGTTTTATATGTATATGCTAATACATCCTATTTCATGGTTCCTGTGTTTTTCTTAAGATTATGTCTAGATATTTTGGGTAAAATTTAAAAATTTTAATTGGATATTATTAGGTCCTCTCCTCCTCTACCTTTGTCCCTGAATCATACTTTCCACTGGAAAAAAAAAACCTATAACAAATCTGGGGTTTAGTGGTTGAAATACTTACCCATGTGGAAATGAAAAAAAAGCAGCAGTGCATGAAAATCCTTTAATTGTTCAGGTCTCCAAAGGGATTTGGATTTTTTTTCTTCAATATTCAAAATAGAGATAGTACTGCTTATACATTACTGCCCATCTTGAAAGAATAGAAATGAACATACTTGAAAATTGAGTATTTAACTGGTATTGATCAGAAGTATTAGAATAAAACTGAGAAAACCAACCTTCCTTGAACTAAATCAAAGAAACGTAACAGAATTATTTTATTGGACTGTCAGCAGACATTTAAGCAATCTAAAAACCAACCAGAAACAGGAGATTCTTTTAGAACTGATGATACCAGTGAATTAAATTAATCATCACAGCAGTGATTTGTCACCAAGTGGTACAAAAGTTGAAATGAAAATGCCTTTCTTGAATCCTTTCAGCATAATAAACTTCTTGGGGAATACTCCCAGAGATTATACTACAAGCAAAAAGAAAACTCTCCTTCCAGCAAGTTAGTGTCTTTCTAGTACATTTAGGAACACTTTAAAAGACTGATTCAAAAATTAAGTAAGCACTTGATTTTAGGTGCTCCAGTACAAGTTGAAAAGGAAAAAGCAGGAGGTAATAGGGTAATTTCTTAATCTTTTGGTTTTTTATTTTTTAGCTCTTATATGAGAAAAAATAAACCAAATAATCAGAAAAACTCATCAAGCCTCCTATGTCTGGAGAAACCCAACAACAGTATTCAAACCAATTAAAATATAAAAACTAAAGTGGTTGGACTGATTTATGAGTTGAAAATATGTATCAGTGATATAATTTCCTATGACAAGTAGTGTAAAGTACAGACTATAACATACATTTGCCATACACTTGTGATACCCAATGTGTATCCCTTAGATTTTTCCACATCTTATAGTTTGTAGAGTCCTCTAGAGGAACACGGAATACAGGATCTGAAAATGATCTTGGATCATGCCCAGACTCTTTCTGTCATGATGATGTCACATGCTTATTATTTAGCTGTATTTTAAAACTATATCTTTTTGCCTCCACCAATTTTTCAAGGATATACAAGAAATTCAGTTCTGTACCAGTTCTTTATTCTGAGCTAAATTTCATGTGTGATCTATTCATACTCATTTCCTTCCAAAGCAACATTCTTTTTAAGTTAAAATAGCCCTTCTCCTTATAAAGCAGTTGCCTTTCTTCTCCTCTTTCTCCTCCAGGCAACACATTTAATAAAAATCCATCTTTCCACCCTAAGATTTCATTCAGTTTGGCTTTATAAAAGACAAGCCTTTTTATTTTAAAACTTTCATACTGAGCTGGAATTACCCAGATTTTGTCTCCCTGGTTTTCTTTGTGTAGAGGAATGATAACTGTTTTGTAATCATGCTGTATTGCCCTGAGTTTGATATTTAGTTACCACACCTCAATTCTTAAAATATTCTGGAACAGAGAATATCTGGTTCCTCTGACCAGAATGTGTTGATTTCTTTAAGTGTTGATGGATAATAAGATTCTTCAACAGAAGAGTGTTGTAGACTACTGGGGTATAATATATGAAATAAAGACATAGCTGCCTTATGAATGACAGGACTGTCCATTCTTTAGTTAAAATTGAGTTCGTAGTCTTTGTTTACTTAGTTATAAATATTTATTTTGAAAAGACATTTGACCCACTACAGCTGAAACAGATGTGTTTGCAATCTTTATGAGAACAAGTTCTGCACGAGTCTGTAGTCAACGTTCAACTCTCCATTTATATTAAGCAGAAGTAGTCGATAGACTGTCACAAATCTCTAGAGCAGAAAATAAAAGCAGATGACTGGGTTTGATATAATCCTAATTCATTTGAAATTACTTCAATATGAAGTCAGTGTCCACACTGGATGGCAGATTTCACATAAGCAGCTGATGTTGAATGTGAACAGCTTTCATTCAGATCTATTAATTGCATATCCTACAATGTCTCACAAATATAAGACTTTAATTATTCTCAGACAAATTGCTTAGCCATGGAGTATAATGAATAGTTGCAGTGTCTTAGACACTATTTGTCATTATGGATGATGGCATCTTTTTCAGGAAAGAGAGTCAATTAAACCTCACTCCTAACACCACGTTTCATGGAATGAAATATGAAATAACTTGGTTCTCAACAACAAATAAAAATCTTTATAACATAAAAAAGTTGTTTTTCCTGAGATTAAAAAAGAAAAAGATTTAGTGCTACTCAGCTTCATGTTTACTGTTTATTTTTCTTACATGCTTGCCAGAAAGGTTCAAACTAACATGAAATCCTGACACATCTGCAGTTCCTGTAAAAGTTTACCTACTCAATTCTGAAGCTCTGTTTTGGTTTGGTTTGTTTGTTTTTTTTTTTTTTTTTTTTTTTTTTTTACCTGGATTCCCTGTAAAGTGCACCAATCCCCTGTCTCCCTATTTTACAATAAATTTAGTTATAAAGTGAAATAAGTAAGTCTGTATGAGACAGCAGATACATGGTGGGAAATAAAAATACAGTTTGCTAAGGACTAAAAAGATAAGTGGTGAGCCTGTTTTAATAACAGACTAATGAACCTAGCTCCTAACAAAAACAAACACACACAAATTTCTATTGTATAACACTATAATTACATAGATTAGCATTTCAGTAATCATTTTGCCTTTATGACATGATATACTACTATGGCCTGCAGTATCACCCTTGAGTTAAGGACCATTAAATATACAGCTATATTAATAAAATAATGCATGTGTACTACTTCTTGTAATTGGAATACTGTTTCTTAATATCAAGAAAATTATTAGTATAAAGCTTTGAAAAAACACAATATTAAATTTGGTAAATATTTTAGAATCCAATGCAAAAAAAAAAAAAAAAAACAAAAAAACACCCTAAAATTAAAAAAAAAACACTTATTTATGTTTTGAAAATTAAGTTCTTAAAATCATGATACAATTTTCAGACATTTATACTTCTTTATATTTGCATGGCTGAGCCATGATAAAATACAGAAATCTTAATTAAAGCTCCTCAGTTACTGAAAAATAACACCTGATTATACAAACAGACTTTTTAAAAGTGTCCTGAGTTTGAGTGGTGGGTTTTTTTGGTAGCAGGGGAGGGGGCTATAAGGGTGGCCCCCTGTGAGAAGCTTCTTGAAGCTCCCCCAGCTCTAAGTTGGTCCCACCTCTGCACCAAAACTGAGCCAATCAGCTGTGCCTCTGCGATAACATGTTTAAGAACGGACGTGGTGACAGGCAGTCGGACTGGTGAGGAGGAGTTGCAGCAGCTGCATGAACACCAAGGTCAGTGGAGGAGTGGAGGAAGAAAGGAGGGGGGAGGTGTGCCGGAGGAGAGACCCCCCTGTATCCTGTGGTGAGATGGCATGGCAGACCTCCACTGCCACCCATGAAGGTCTACGGTGGAGCAGACACTGAATTATGACCTGTTTTTTTTCACCTGTTTGATCAAGATATGGTGCACGAAGAAGGCCAGGGTCTTGTTGGAAAAGGTAGCCCCGCTGCTGTAATTCAGTGCTGGGAGGATTGCAGCATATATGGGTGTCCTGCACCAGAGCAGCTCAGGAAGGGCTGCAGCCCATGAAAGGGACTCCAGTCAGAGAAAGTTGGTGTCCCATGCTGGGGCAGTGTAAGGAAATGCTGCATCCCGTGGGAGGGACTCATGTTGGAGGAAGTTTGTGGAGGACTGTCTCCTGTGAGAGAGGGACCGCGATGGAGCAGGGGGAACAAGTTCCAGAAGCTTCCCCCACCGAATATGGAATAAGCAACAACACTGACTACACCCCCCTATTCCCTGCCCCTGTGCCTCTGCAGGGAGGAGGCAGAGATATCGGGAGCAGAGCTGAGCTCAGGAAGAAGGGAGGGGTGGGGGGAAGGTGTTCTCAAGATGTGGCAATGCTTCTCACTGTCCTACTCTGTTAAGTAGTGTTGTTAGTGACTATAATAAAGCTATGTTCTTTTTTTCTTCTCCTAATGAGTCTGCCTTTTGCCCGTGACCATAACGAGTGATATGCCCCTCCCAGTCCAATCTCGAATCCCAAGCCTGGATCATTTGTCCCTTCTCATCACTGGAAGAGAAGGGAGGAGTGAAGAGCTGCATGGTGTTTGGCTGACGACCAGGCTCAAACCACAACAAAAAGTTGCATAGATAAATAGCTTCATATTGACAGCTTCCTTTTTTTAAGAGACACTTTAATTAGCTAATAGATTAAAAAATGATATTGTTTTCTCCAGGGACCTTTTAAAATATCTAAACACATAGAAACTTGCTTAATTTGTTTCTTAACATTTCTTTGAAATTAAATAGTTTATTAATCTTCACTGCAACTCTTGTATAATTCAAAAACTGTTATTACATTCCTTGTTGAATATCTTTTTTTTTCTTTTTTTCTTTTTTTTTTTTTTAAAAAAAAAAAAAAGAAAGTACGAAAGTATTTGAATAAATGGAAGTACTTTGTCGTGGTTGTTTTTCAAGTTGGAATTTTTTGAAAAAGAAAGGGAAGAAAAAATGGATGTACATGATCAAAAGAACTTGAAAGCTGAATCTTTTCAACATTTGTAGCTTGATGTTACAAGCTGTATAAGACTTGTCTTCTGCCTTACCCTTGTGAATGATCTCATTGAACTCCAGGACTTTTTTCATGATAAAGCATTTGCAGAACTGACCCTATGATAATACAGAAAATTAAAGTTTCATAGGACTGCTCATAGTGGAAGCTATAATGCACTTTTATCATATCTGTGGGGTAAGTGACTGCTGACTGTGTTCCTGGAGTTACAGCCTTTAATATGCTTTTTTTCTTTTCCCTATGGTTGAGATCTGTTATCTGATTTTACATGAGACTGAAAACCATTTTCTAACAAATCTGAAGTTAAAAAAAGATAATGTCTGACTATTTTTTTTATGCTTTAGGGAACTTATCTTTCCCCCCAGACACATACAAAGAGTTGCTATCTAGTAACTTGAAAGTCCAGTACTTGATATGGAGAATTTCTCTGCTGTGTAGTTATACTAAAGTCTTATATATTTGGTTGTCATTACAAAGAGTAGTAACAATTTGTTGTTGCTCTTGTTGTACAGAATAAGATCACAAATCTTTTTAACATAACTTATTCAGTCTCATCAACCAGCATGAGAGTCCTGTTAGACTTGGAAACCTGACAGCCTTGATGAGTATTCCTGCTGCTTGTGTTTTATGATTGGTGCACGCTCTCACTTGGCATCAGTCAAAGCAGATTTGAGTGTTGCTTGAACTCTTCTCAGAAACGGTGCTGCATTTTTCAAATGTGTTTAAACTGTTTCTATGTCTTATGCAACTAATATTTTACTGACATCTAATTTAACATAAAAGGAAAATTATTTCATTTGCTCCCACTTGGAAACCTTCAGTTTGAGTCCCTTAAGCTACTAGTCTGACAGTAAATAGATTCTTTTAAAGGAGGCACTTACAAGGAATATGTTATCTGTATTAACTTCCACTTATGAAGATGAGATTCTACAGAGAAAATCATGTTTAATTCAGTTCTTTGATTAAATATTGACAAAACTTTTGACATTTATACATATCTTTAGTGCACTGAGTTTCTCTATAGTAGAGTACATTCTAAAAGGCCAGTGCTTTTTAAAACAATGGAAAAGCTTTTGGATCGAGACTCAAAAAAGGACACCTTTGTTAAAGGACTTGGACACATAACTGCTATTAGTCTGAAAGAGAAAAGAAAAAAAAAAAAAAAAACATAAGGATAATCTGGGGACAGGATATACACTGGTTTACAAAGGCTCTTAACAAGCTTCTCACACAGAGCTTTAAAGAAAGTTAAGACAACATAGGATAAAATACCAAGTACTCACAAGTGTGATAATACTTGATAAATAAACAATTATAGGGCAGGTGTAAATGATAGGTGTAAATTATTAGGTTTTGCAATGGAGATTTATCCCTGGCAAAATTCTGTGGGGTCTATGCCATGACTTGTGCTGTTGAAGATACTGAAAAGTGATTTGGAGAAAGAAATTAAAAGAAAGATGAGAAATACTGCTGATGACACAGGACTATTCTAGATAATAATGGTGCCAGTACACTTGTGAAAGAACTGTAGAAGGACATTATAAGACTCAGTGACCAGGATGAAAAACTGTCAAAGACATTCAGTGTAAATAAAAATTATGTACCTGATGAAAAGCAGTGGAAATGTCATATATAAAATTATGGACTCTGACCTGACTGCCACACAAGAGCAGTAAAATGGGATAATCATAGTTTATGAAAATGTCACCTCCTGGTAGTGGTTGAAAAACAACAAAAATCCAATTACAAGGAAAGGAATAAAACTAAAATACTAAAAAATGGGGGGGGGGGGGGGGGGGGGAATCAGTATTCTCCATACTTTGCCTACATTATATAGTGTTATGTCTTGTTTATTTGTTTTTGTTTGTTTGTTTGTTTGTTTGTTTGTTTGTTTCTTTGTTTCTTTGTTTGTTTGGGCTTTTTTTGCTGTTTGGTTGGGGGGTTTTTTGGTGGTGTTGTTCTATCTCAAAGTTATAAAATAGTTTCCATATGATGAATGAATGAAGCAGGCTGGAGGTCTTCAGTTTGCAAAAGACATGGCTTAAAATGGATATTGTAGAAATCTGTCAAATTGTGAGTGGCGTGAACAGAATGGATAGTGATCAACCCCTCAATGTCTGTTCCAAAACCAGAAATTAAGACCATGAATTTAAATAGGTGGAGAAAAATTCAGAATGAACAAAAAGATATATCTCTTCACAAACAGGTCAAGGAATGTCTTCGGTTCCATCCAAGCTGCAAAAGGACATAAATGATCCAAAATTTTACACAAGTTCAAGGGAAGAAACTATAAAAGTGTTTATAAGAAAGATCAGTTAAGAGCAATTGAATAGACCTCACACATCAGGTTCAGGAAATTTCCAAAGCTAAAGACAGCTGGAAAGGCCCAGGAAGTACTCACGAATAAAGTGTTTACTTCCTGTGATTGTCACTTTCAGAGAAAAAATCTTGAGCTCAGTTGACCTTTCTTCTGAAGCAATAAACCATTCTTATTTTGTAGAAAATGTGAAAATTTTAAAACATGGCCACTCTAACTCAAGTGCAGCTTAATCTTTGACAAAATTAAATTTCTATAAACAGCTAATTATGTGCTGCTGGACATACGATGACAGTGATAGAGTTGGGAGATACTTTGATGAATGGACTGCAAAACTTATCTTCAAGAAATAACTTGAGGAAATGTTACTAGCAATGTTTTTTGACATGAATATGAGAAGAATAGAAACTTTTTCTTTATATTATTCCCCTTTATATCAAGAATGAAATACTGAATTACGAGAGAAAAAAATGAAAAAAAAAATGTTTTTTATTAGGATATTAGCTTGTAATGATAGAGACAGACTTGAGGGCTTCCTCAAAAGGCTGTAGTGGTGATTGATATAAAATGCATAAACCAACATCAGATTAAAGAGGAGAACACAAATTTTCTATTTTTTGGAATTAGTTCCTTAGGCATTAGTTCCCTTATGAGAAACCTTGCATTCTTTCCTACATAATGACAGTTTCAAGAAGGCAACTAAAAGCACTTTAATTCAGTATAGCCAACTGAAAAGTAGTTTCTCTTGGGAAATGTCAGAATGCATAAAAGTAGGTATTCCATTTTGTTATTCCTTTAATCTCCATTAGATTCTGTGGCAGGTGCACCCACCCAATGAAAATGTGGCTTCCTGGCTTTTGAACTTTTCCTGTGCCCTTGTTCTCAGGGTTTTACCATAGTTGGAGCCCTTGGCCAATAGGGGTTGGTATTGACCACAGGTCAGATTTGGCTTGGCTATAAATGGAGTCCCTGGGGGGAGCCATTTTGAGCTAGTCTTACCTGGAGCCATGTGCTGCAGGTAAGGACTCACCCCTTGGGTTAGGACGCTACCCAAGAAAACCCTTCAGTATTCCTTGGGCTGGGACTCTGCCCTAAGATGTTCCTTGAAGTTGGGAGTCCTTACCTTTTATTGGATGAGTGGTTGAGTGTTTTGGGTTGTCGTTAAACCCTGTTTAGCATTTTGGATTGTCGTTAAACCCCAGGATTTTGTGTGGTGATAGTTTGTTCTCTTCTCACTGACATTTGAACCTGCTGTTTGTATGTTTGTGGAGTGTTGATTAATTGTGTATAAAAACAAATTTTTGTTTTTATTATTTGTGGGTTTGAGAATTTCTGCAACAGATGCACTGTGAGACTAAATATTTCCCAGGTTTTAATTTTACCTTTGTTCTTGTAAATACTCTAGAAGGTAAAGTATCTTCTGTTTGTTTTGTTTTTTAATGAAGTAGTGCCACTAAAACCAATTAAATACCAAGGGTGTATTTTTGTTTGCCAATGCACCATAGCTGTAAAATAACTGAAGGATACTTCGAATTCTTTTTCATCGGTGCATTACTAGATTAAATGAAGTTACCATTTATACTATTTGGAATAGGTGATGGAAAGATCAGATGTGTATTTAACTGAATGCTAGCTTGTCTGAATAGTATTTCTCCCCCAGATGTGAATAATATATATAAAAAAAGTAAACGGAATGTAACTATTGTGTAGGATAAAGGCGTAATTTTATTGTCAATTTAATAATTTGTATTTTTAAAATAACTTTTATACTACAATTTTTTAACTGATTGGTACTTCTTTCAAATATGTCTTAGTGAAGTAGAAGTTCCTCATTTTTCTTTTGAATATTGTATAGCTTATCAGAGGATATAAAAATTCTCAGACACACAGATTATTACATTAACACAATTATAACATTTTTCTTCTTTGTTGATTTGTCTATCTGAAAATTCACTCAATCTATGCTGTTGAATTGGATGAAGACTGCTGGCAAGCATTATCCCATTTCAAAACTTGGAAGCCACAACAGTATATTTCCTAATTTAGGTGCTTGATGTTTCTGATACAGTTCTGGTGCAAAATGAGCAATGTACCAAACACTGAAGTAGAAGCATTACATCTTCTACTGCCATGCACAACAATAACAAAGAAACCCAGCCAGGAGTTCCCTTTTAATGATAACTTAACTAATTAATTGATAAATTCAGTAATGTGAGGCCTGGACATTAGAAATTTAATTATGCACAAGAATAAACATGAATAATAAAGGATTTATACATTATTGAAAGAAAAGTAAGCAAGCAGCTGTTTCATTATTAATAGAGAGTGATGATTAAAATGAATAAGGGTTGTAACAGAAATAAACAGCAGGCTTTGTGAATTATGATGCTTTCAATCCATTGAAACCTTGAGATGGAATTGTATCCTAGTGAATATTCCCTCATTTCATACCCATGAATTATAAACATCAATATTACAGTCATTTCCCTGTTGCTCCAACTGCTTGTCCTTTTACCTGCACCTATCCTAAGAGAATACCTAACAGCTCTTTTTCTTTCTTTTTGTTTTCTTTTCATAGAATCATAGAATAGTTTGGGTTGGAAGGGACTTTAAAGATCACCTAGTTCCAACCTCCATGCCACAAGCAGGGATACCTTCCCCTAGATTAGGTTGCTCAAAGTCCCACTTCCAGAGAAGGGACAGCCACAGCTTCCCTGGGAAACCTCTTCCAGGGTCTCACCACCCTCACAGTAAAGAATTTCTTCCTTACATCTAATTTAAATATACCCTCTTTCAGTTTGAAACTGTTACTCCTCATCCTATCACTACACTTCCTGATAAAGCGTCCCTCTCTATCTTTCCTGTAAGCCCCCTTTAAGTATCAGAAGGCCACTATCAGGTCTCCCTGGAACCTTCTCTTCTCCAAGCTGAACAACCCCAACTCTCTCAGACTCTCTTCATAGGGGAAGTGCTCCAGTCCCCTGATCATCTTTGTGGGCCTCTTCTGGACCTGCTTAAGCAGGTCCATGTCTGTCTTATGCTGAGGGTTCCATAGCTGAACACAGTATTCCAAGTGGGACTTGTGACAGCAGAGTAGAGGGGGAGGATCACCTCCCTTGACCTGTCACCCACTCTTCTCATGATGCAAGCCAGAATACAGTCTGCTTTCTGGGTTGCAAGCACACACTGAGGGCTCATAGTCAGTTTTCCATCCACTAATACATCCAAGTCCTTTTGTCTGACTTCCTCCTTGTTGGGATGCATCTTCCCTGAGCTTGAAAGAGGTGATCCTTGAATATTAACCAGCTTTCTTGGGCCCTGATTCCCACCAGGGCTTTATCCCACGGTACTCTACCAGGCAGATCCCTGAAGAGGCCAAAGTATGCTCTCTTGAAGTCCAAGGTAGCAGACTTGCTGTGCACCCTTCTCACTTCCCTGAGGATCTTGAACTCCACCATTTCATGGCCAAGGATGCATCTGAGCTTCACACTGCTCAGCAGCCCCTCCTTGTTGGTAACAAGATCCAGCATAAGACCTCTCTTCCTCAGTTCTTTTATCACTTCAAAAAGGAACTTATAATTAATTCATTACAGGAACCTCCTGGATTTCTTATGCTCTTCTGTGTTGTCCCTCCAACAGATATCAGGGTGATTGAATTCTCCCATGAGGACCAGGTCTTTCAAATGTGAGACTGCTCCTATCTGTCTACTGAGGGCCTCATCCACTCAGTCTTCCTGGCTGGGTGGCATGTATCAGACCCCCATTACAATGTCTGTTGTGACTGCCTACCCTTTAATCCCAACACATAAACTCTTGGTTAACTTCTCATCCATCCCCAATTTTGTTTTCTGTTCCTGTCAAAATATCTCTTCTTTAACTTTTTCTTCATCATATGTTGGAGAGGGAGTACACTAGAGTTTTGAATGAAAGCTGAAATGACTTTTAACTAATATGAAGATGTTCTTTCCTCCCTGGAGCTTAACAATATAATGTATGTCTTCTTTTGCTTTAACTTCAAAGCTGATGTTACTCGGGAAGAAGGCCTGAAACAAAGTTTTATAGTAGGCAAATATTCTTATGAGATTAAATTCTGGCTATGGATATTATGAAAAAAAAAAAAAAAAAAAAAAAAAAAAACAAAACAGGAAAATTAATTAAAAAAAAAAAAAAAAAAAGCACCATGAAACTTAACTGTCCAGATCAGTTAGTTTAAATCCCCCCCACCCCCCTCCTTTCCCTGACCTTTTACTGTTGAACATGAATATCATACAGTATGGAATATCCCTTTTGTCAGTTTGAGTCAACTGTCCCAGTGAAATCCCCTCCCAAACTCTTATCCACTCCTAGTGTATGAGTTTCTGAGGGAAGCAGGGGTATGGAGAGAAAACCTTGATGCTGTGCAACCACTGTTGAGCACCAGACAAAATATCAGTGGGTTACCACTTTGGTTTCACCACAAATGCAAAGCATGGCATCATACTGGCTGCAAAAAAAAAAGTTACCTCCATCCCAGCCAGAACCAGTACAATTCATCACAAATACATGTATTTCTGACAGATATTTGGGAAGTCCTGCTGGGGCCAGAGTGTTAACAGTGAGAAATGTTTATCAGAAGATATGAAGGACACACTGTCCTTGAAGCAGGGAAGTTGGTTAAAGTTATGAAAAACAGGACGCTGAACAGGGATGTGCTTACCGCAAAAATGCTGAAGTATTGCAAAGTATGCAAAACATTGTTATCCAAGCAGAATGTATGTTATGCTTGTGTTTGTCGCGTGAACAGTAGTAATAAGCCAATGAGCTTGCTTGACAAGGTGCGTGCTTGCATGTACAGAACATTAGGACATTATAAAAAGAGAACAAATCACGGAATAAACCGAAGCTTATTTACTCATCATATTGATGTGTCTTGCTTCCCCGTCTTTGGCCGCAGCAAAGTCCAACAACTATCTTGATTATGGAGATCTACAATTATTTTCTATAGTCATAAATCATTAATTGTTGTTGTTATGTATGATATGGGTTCAGAGCCTAACATTTAAATATGAAATCAACTTAAATTATTCACATATTTGGGCTCCAGATCTACCAACTTTGCATTTAAAGACCTGCCACACCCTGTCATGTATCAGCATCCATGACAATCTTCTGTTTGGCTTTTCAGATAATTATAATGAATTGTTCCAAGAATACTATATTTTGAGTATCCTTTTTTTCAGGTCATCACAAGATACCAGTATTGTGTTCGGAGTTGTTACTCTGCTCATTTGTCATTGGACAATATACAGCTCTCAACTTTGTATTCATCATCCATGTCCCAGATTGTCAAATGTCTATTAAAACACTAAAATACATTGTGTTTTAAAATTCAAAAAATTAGTTCTAACAGGGAATTAAACTCAGCATTAGCCCATGGCTCTGTAAAAATTAATAAATATAAATATCAGCATTTAGCTCCCTGCTAATAAAGTCACACTGAGAAATTGTCTAGTAGCATCTTCTCCATTCCAACACCCCTAACCACATATCTTACTGTTGGTAGACTAATCATTTCTGTCAATTTTGACGCAGCTAAAGCCACGGTGAGTTGAGGACATTAAAAGATAGTGGCAAATATTCATTTATTTAAAATAACTAATGGGGTTTTCCAAGCAATTTCAAATGATTAACAACATTCATAATATTTTTTTTCTCTCTGTATCTACAATTTCCCCTGCTTAAATAAGGAGAGTCTGAACTGTAAATGCAACTCTAAACCAAAAAGGTAAAATTCCTGTTTTATATTTCAGATATCTATATGTGAGCTAGTTGTCCATACTGCTTTTATAGCTGATGAAGAGGAACAAGTTTAGCAAATCCCAAGAGAGCTGTCTTAAGCAGATCACATGGAAAACTTTCTAAGCCCCTTCACCTGAAATAACAGTAAAATAAGTCAAATGTAATTAACATAGTTGAGACATTTGCATCATTATGTTTGCTGCAAGGTGAGAGGAACTGTTCCTATCAAGTAATTTTTCATACTTGTAGAGTTTTGATATACCACTTTTCATAGTAATAGAGTGTCAAAAAAACTCATAAAAGCATAGGTCAATTTAGAGCCAGATTGTGACAGTTTTATTTGCATTAAGTAGCTTTTTATTCCACAGATAACTTTGTTGCTTTTTTTTTTTTTTTTTTTTTTTTTTTTTTTAATTGCAACTACTTCTAGAGAAAGAGATACTATTTAACATAAAGTAGGGTGACAGAACCAATTGACATATATAATTTTAAAGGATATTGCTCTCATTTAAACATATTTAGTGCTATAAAGTGAAATATATATTTATTTGAAACAAAAATTATTAACTATAATTTGAGTATTGAAGACATACCAAAATGTATTCAGTTTGTATATTTACGTACATGACATGTATCCTTCAAATATGCAGAGTTGTTCACTTGAAACAAACTTTTGTAAAAGTCATCAAAAGCAACTGAAATATTGAACCATTAAAAAATTCTTTACTTAGATCAGAATTGAAAGCCACTTTTCATTCTAGAAACCCAAACAACCTCATATTCCTTATATTTTAATAAATTTGAAAAGATCCATTTCATTCAATAAGAAAAGACATTAAAGAATCAAATAAGACAACTAAATACTAATGCTGTATGTAACTATATTATATTTATTTACCTACAGCATTTAATTGAAACATGCATAATAGATGTCTGGTACCTAATGTAATATCTTACATTCTCTTCAGCTGAAAATCTGAACTGAACATAGAAAAAGCCAAATAAAATATATATATCTATTAAAGTTCATGGACTGCTGAAACAAATTAGAATCTTAGCTTCGCATGAAAATTGAATGACAGTTACACTTGTTTATCATATTGACATACTCCTTTTGTGTAGGTGTTATTGTAGAAATTTAAGCACCAAGGGATCATATAGTGTCAAATCTGTAATTTAAAAATAAATGATGATGAAAGATAGTCTTATTTTTCACTTAGCTGAACATCCCTCAAGCTTTATTTGGAATTTTGTCCAGATGAGGACTGCAGCAACAAGCTGTTCTGGCAGATAGCTCCTGGAAGTGCATATTTCCATAGTCATCGTAAAGGCAGAAGTGATGTGTGAAAAAGAGATGTGTCTTTATAAAGAAACAAATAACTAAGTCTCAGGTCTTTAATAGTGTATACAATCTGTGTGCCAGATGTGCTTCAGATTTAGGAATTTTAACCCTGGGTAGTCTAAGGTACAACTGCTGGCTAAAGAAATTAGACCAAGTTGAAATAAATTTAAGTGCTTTCAGTGACAAGATGGTTGTTAAACTCCAGCTTGTTCCATGAAAGACCCAATCCACCTCATTTCATCCTCTACTCTGTATTTTGAGGCAATCCTGAGTTCAATTCAAAGGAACAGCAGTGCTTTATGGAAAGCAATTTATTGTTAGTGGTTTTGTCCTTGCTCCCTGCAGCCTTAAGGAGATTTAAATTCATAATTCGCATTTCCTAAGAAGCTGTTTTAACCAATGGACTATCAAACTCTCTAGAATGGTGCCACTAAATCTGTCACTGAACTATCCACAGGAGTGAATCCAGGATTTAATGGGACAAAAAAGAGAAATCAGCAACATGGAACCTTAGTGTGTAACTCATTTGTTGAGGCATTTCCTCAGGGGGGGGATTCCTGTCATCTGGTACCTGCTTACTGGGCTGCTTATGTGTCCTGCATTTAAGTATTATTTGATAAAATACCTTAATGGTATTGGGTACAAATACAAAATTTAGGTTACCTCTCTTCCACAGTATTTTTGAAGGGGTCCCCAAGAATACAAATTCTAAAGCATCTGGAGACTTTCTGAGGATGCCATTAAGTGAAAAAGACATCATTTCCAAATTAATATCTTGCAAGATCTCATTGACTCTACTAACATCATTTAAATAACAACTTGTTTAAAAAATATTGCATGTATGAATAGATATATATTAGCATATATGTTCATACATGTATGCACAGCCCCCTGAAAAGTATTTTTACTTTGTAAAGACTGCAAATGAAATCTGTCAAAGTTAAAAATTACTTTATACGTTCACACAATGTAAAACCCGTACAAGTAACAATTTAATTCCCAATGACTTCAAAGATTTTATGTTCTATCAGATATTCTGTTAGAATTTTGCTGTTTATATACCACAAACTATTTTAGTTTCTGTATTTTAATCCACAAAGAACTCAAATAATATGAAAAATACTAATGATTTTTTCCTTCAAATTTTTCTTGTAATATATTGAAAATGAACAACAGTCGTCATTAAAAGTGAAAATAAAAACTGATGAAACTGAAGATTCATTAGAATTTTCTGCTTCTTTGTGGCTATTGTCCTATATTCCTCTCAGAATAATTAGGCTAATTGTTTCTAACAAGTAGATATATTCTGTACCAGGATTTTGTCTTTCAATTAAGTGAGATCTGAAAGTGCTTGAACATTTAAAATGAGACAGATTGTTGCTGAAAGCCAAGGAAATTATTTCTTTATAATTATACAGGTACCAGAGAGAAACAATATAATGTTCAGAATCAATTTGTTTTGGATCGAGGCAAGTTATCGAATTTTAGAGGACTCAAAATTAAAATATCCATTAAATAAAAAGGAACTATTACATAAAGCAAAGATTTCCAGACTGTGCGGAAAATATCTCATTTCCATTGAATCATACTAGGAAGAAATGGAAAAATCCACATTATCCTCTCCTTACCTCAAAATACAAATCTCAAAATTTCACCTAAATATAGGCCTACTGCTCCTTTGATTCCTAAGGTTTTCATCCAGATAAGGTAGCAGAAAGAAAGTGCCGTCGTTTGAGCCTGGTCGGCAGCCAACCACCACGCAGCCACTCTCTCTCCCTTCTCTTCTGGCAATAAGAAGGGACAGAGAGCCAGGCTTGGGGTTCGAGATAGGACTGGGATGGGGAAAAAAATCACCCTTTATGGGCACGAACAAAAGGCAGAGTCATTAAGGGAAGAAAAAAAGAACATAAATTTTTTTACAGACACTAACAACACGTAACAGAGTAGGACAGTGAGAAGCATTGCCACATCTTGAGAACACCTTCCCCCCACCCCTCCCTTCTTCCTGGGCTCAGCTCTGCTCCCGATATCTCTACCTCCTCCCCCAGTGACGCAGGGGCAGGGAATGGGGGGTGCAGTCAGTGCTGCCACTTCTTCCATCTTCAGTGGGGGGAGCTTCTGGAACTTGTTCCCCCTGCTCCATCGTGGTCCCCCTCTCACAGGAGACAGTCCTCCACAAACTTTCTCTGACGTGAGTTCCTCCCACAGGCTGCAGCGTTCCCCACACTGTTCCGTTGTGGGTCACTAACTTTCTCCGACTGGATTCCCTCCCATGGCTGCATCCCTTCCCGAGCTGCTCTGGCATGGGACACCCCCGCATGCTGCAATCCTCTGTTCTGTTAAGTGTTGTTATTAGTGTCTGTAATAATTCTATGTTCTTTTTTCATCCCTTAATGAATCTGTGTTTTGCCCATGACCATAATGGGTGATCTGCCCCTTCCGGTCCAATCTTGAATCCCAAGCCTCAATCATTTGTCTCTTCTCATTGATGGGAGAAAAGGGAGGAGTGAGTAGCTGCATGATGTTGGGCTGCCGACCAGGCTCAAATCACGACAATAACCTAAAAAAACCCAACCAAACCATAAACCCAAACTAAAACTATACAAAAAAAACCCCAACCCTTCAGGATAGAAGTTGGCAAAAAGAGCCCCCTGTAGCTACATGACATATACCTTAGGGTGTTTCTTTTTTAAACTTAGTTGATTATGCTTTATCAGTCTGAACAGGAGAAAATACAGTGCTACCTTTGCTAAATCATGTTTCCTTTCTCTTTGCTTGACCATGAATTCTGCACATTGAGCTATGATTTTCTCTTCAGGAATCTTCAGTATATAGCATGACAAGATTTTTAGCCCCAAACAGTGATTTCATTCATTTTGTTATCATTCTCACTTGTAGGAAGATATGGTAATCCAAAATGTAGTCTAAATTATAACCTCAGTTAGATGAATAAAGTTACCAATGATGAGGATCCTGTCTTTGATTTGCATAGTTAGTTAAGAGCCTGTTACAAGGAGAATCATACTGCAATTTAACTGTATTCTGTTTATTTAAAATAATCCTGTTTATTTAAACACTAGAGATGTCTCACAAAGGTAGTATTTTCAATCCTCATAGCTCCAAGCACCTTTTTCAACTAGCATTCAAATCCAGTGTTAAAATAGTACTTATACTAAAAGTTTTCTTTAGTTTTTTAACTCTGTATTGCAGTATTGTTTCAATACTTATTGTTTCTCTATTGTTTTCTCTCTCTTTTCTGCTATTATTATCCCTTTTTTTGTTTCTCACACACACATGCTGTGATGAAAGCACTATTAACCCGAGTTCCCCCATATCTATTATTTATATTCTGGTGCAGTGTCATGCATGCCTTTATTCTGGGGTGGTAATATATATGTTTAATTCATATTGTCCATATATCAATACAGGGTATATATGGATATTTATATATTCATATATAATGATTCTCTTTTGATTATCCAGCTTCCTGCATATGATTAATGTTGTTTTATAACAATTTCACAAAAATGGTGGTGCTTATCATCCAATGATAATTCAAAAAGATGAATGCAATCTAATGCAGTAGCTTATAGGTGGTCCAAGAGGATTATATTCTTAAAAATATATTATTAAAATCATGAGTAACAAAGAACAGTATACATATATGACTGCATATTTGTCATTAACCATTTTATTGCTACAGAATGATGTACTGAAGTTGAGGGACCCTCACATTAAATATAATGACATGATGTGTTGACAAGAAAAAGACTTCAATTTGCACAAACATAATTAGATTTTTTTCCTTTCAATCAGAAGACAAATTTAACTGCAATGAAAATTATTCAGATAGTTTGCTAAAGAACAAATAAAATGTGCTTTAGTAAAATATTATTTAATTTTAAAATTCCCCCATCTCCTGTCCCTGAAGTTTAATGATAGATCTAGGTATACTTTTAGCACTGAATTAGGCCCTGTGACTGCAATAAAAATGGACTTTTACTCTATCAGAACTATAATTTTTCAAAATGTGTGAAATTGAAACATCCCATTTTCACAGCACAAAGCAATAAACTAGACAAAATAGGAAGAGTAAAGACACTTAAAAAAAAGATAGTCATCTGCATGAAAATCTAAAAAATATTCAGACTGTGCTTTCTCTCATTTAGCTGATTACTTATGTGTAACTACATGAGTGTTCTTCAGCTGCTAGTATCAGTAAGTGTTAAGAAGGCAACCATAAGAACTTTTAAAAGAGTTCCCAATAAATTTTTCTACTTTTTCCACTTCTGAATCAATTAGATGACTTTATCAAAATCTCTATTAAAGAGTCTGAATGTCTTGTACTTAATTCTCAACAAGGGAAATCAGAATATAATTGGTGACCAAGATTGTTTTAGCAACATTCAAATATATTTTTTTTTTAATTCCTTGAGCATCCTTTTGGATTCTGATGCTGACAACTATGTATAGATTTACAGTATTTGTGTATATTATGATCTTTAAAAATGTGTGAGGGCATAGGTGAGAATGCTTTTTTTTTTGTTTGTTTGTTTTCGTAAAGATGATTATACACTGAATTTTAGCAGGAAACTAAAACTTCTCATATAAACCTTCCCAAGAGCTGTTCATGTAGAATAGCCATGTGTTATTGCCATGCTGGGATGTTCTCTGCCATGGGAAGTTTTCAAGACCCAATTGCACAAAACCCTGAGCAAGGGTGAGACCTGCCCCTGCTTTGAGCAGAAGATTGGGACAGATGTTTCTTGAGGTCACTTCCAACTTGCCCAAGATTCCATAAATTTATGAGAATTATAGCTTCTTTATAGTTTATATATAGTTTATCTCAGATCATACTGTACAATCACTCTCTAAATTCATGGTTCTATGATTCCGTGATTCACTTTAAACTTAATGTAAGGATACTCCAAAAACAAAGTTCTTCAAGTTAGGCTGTTAAATCCATCAGCACTGATCTAAATAGAAATAATTAATAAAAATAGCAAGACTTAAAAACTCAACACTTGATGGTTGAGCAGGCTTGCTACTAGGCTTAAATCACAGGTGTAAAAAGTGTATGGAATTTGTAACTTGTACTTAGAAAAAATGTTACATCAGATAAATTTTGCATTAGTTCACATGATTGTGGGAGGTAAAATATAAAGCAAGAATTAAGCATTGTCATCATTAAACTGGGTGAGCATTTCAGCTGCTGCTCTGTATTACAAGTGATTTGCAAGATACTTGTGGGATACTTACCCATTCAAAATAAGAATACTCTGAGAGTGTTTATTGGATCACTTACTAAGGAAAACTAAGTAGAAAAGTTTCTGGTTTGTAATTCTTGAAATAGTTATTGATTTAGTGTTGTTAAGCTTCTTGTGTTCCCAGGTAAGCACAGAAAGGCAATTTTAGAGTTCTGTGGGTAAAACAGCTACATTATTATCTACAGTCATTACTAGCCAGAGGTTAATGTGTACACATTTGTATATGGGAGGTATGTCATGATTTTGGACTTTACAAATAAAACCCCAAAAATATAGCTTGAAGTCCAGCTGGAGGCACATATGATTATTTCTGTTTCTTTGCTTGCTTGTTTGTTTAATCTGTCCCTTTCAGTCTAAAAAGCAAGATGTGACACACCACACTAGAAGAGGAGACAAGTGAATTTAACTAAAGTAATAGTGCACAGTGCATTCTAGACAATTACCATCAGAGACTGAGAAATCCTAATGAAAGACTAGCTGACAGAAATAAGAAACTGATAGTTTGTGTATGTAAACATTAAGATCTATGAGTCATGGAAGTTTAGGGCTTTAAGGTTTTCAGAGCTGGCTGTTATCAGGCTGACAACTGTGAATTAAAATGCAAAGAGACGCTAGACAGTTACATTCTGAATCAGTAGGCTGTGATTCTGATGGGAAGTCAAGAGGAAGGAAAGGATTGCAAATGGACATCTGTACAGATTTTAATGACATTTTTACAATATTTGCATTCCTATTTACTTATTTTAAACAGAATTGACCAAGGTAGACAATATTTCTTTTTCATTAGAGTTGTGTTGTTTACAGTCAATAAATACCAGGATCTTTCACACTGCTGTATACAATTTATTTTAAAGTTCATCATCTATAATGAACATGCATATGCACATATTAGGAAACCGCCAGCTACCACACTACTGAAAAAAGGGCATGGGTAGACAGTATACATTAATTAGTTGGTTTAAGGTAATTGGTTAGATAGTTGTTTTAATAGTTTAGATATTACATTTTATTCCACACAACTATTGAAATATAAATTGACAAATCTAATTAATCTCTTATATTTGAGTTGGGGAAGGGAGATATGGAAAATATAGCTACAGTAGTATTAAATGACCAGACAGCGGTAAGTAGAATATTAAAGTTGTAGAATAACCTATAAGCTAGTCTTTACCTCTGGCCATTTTAACAAACAGCCAATTTAATAATTGACTGTTCTATATGTAAATTTCACAGGCACATAAAAGGTAATGGTTTCAGATTGGAATTACAGGAAAATTACAAAATATAAGATGTAAACAAAAATAATCATATTTATAAAATAAAAATTTTTAATGACAATTCCTGATATTCTATACAGTACCCTCCTGTAAATCAGTTTAGGTATATTAAAATGAGTAGAAATACATTGACTTGCATTAACTTTGAATTCAGACTTTTTGATACAAACAGTTTAAACACTGTACAGCAAATATATCATGAGTTTCTGACTCAATCATTCATAACATTTTTTTTCTACAGACTACTGCTTCTGGGAAAAGGAGTTTATGATGACTGATATAGCAACATTTTGCTTAGAAATACTGCCTTTAGGAACTTGTATCTGGTAGATGTAATGTGTAAATGAGGTTTTTGTTACAATAAACAAATTATTAATAATTATTTATTGATAATTTCTCTATAAATTACTGTAATTTTCTTCTTTTTCCATGTTCACAAACAGATCTTGATATTATCAAGTATCCCAGCTATTTGAATTTATTTGACCGTTAATTCTTTTTTACTTTATGAATTGACAGAAACATTATCTGTGACTGTCCAATATCTAGACTGGAAACTACTTCTCTGTTGGTTGACTTCAAGCAATCAAATAAGAAAAGTGTTCTGGTCTTCATGCTCAAATTTTATACTAAGCACCTTTTCCTTTTTACAGGGGAAATAGTAATATAGGGAGAAGTAGAAGAAAATAAAAAGGCCTCAATAGTTTTCTAAAATGTTAAGAGCTTCTGAGGGACTATTTTTCATAAAAATTAAACTATTGCAAAATTCATAGGGTGTATGCAAGTTAAATTTAAATAATCTGAACACATTCACAGGGAGTAGCTGCATATATGATTCTAGCTGTGAATGGTATAATCATATTTTGGCCCACACCAGTTTCTTCCCATCACAAAATTATCTTCCTTTGTTGCTTCTCTGCTATAGTAATAAAGAAAGAAAAATTTTGGGGACATCATTTCCCTTGACATTTTCTGCTTTGACTGAGCAAACCATCTAGGCAGCTGTATTCCGCTTAAGGCCAATTATGTTTAAGATAGAATGGTATACAGTTTGCAAGGTGTGTTTAATAAACTGAATAGAGCTCTCAGTGGGCACAATTACTACAATTCATAGAACATAACATGAGAAAGACATGATGCTACATTTTCTTGTTGGTTGCAGAACTTACCCCAAAAATGAGAGAAGTGGGCTTTATGTGCTTTAGGCAAATAAATTGAGAGCTCCCACATATACTTCTCACCAGCTGATAAATATTCAGATAAGCTTGCTCCTTGTTCAGTTCCAGCTGTTAAAGTTAGTCCACTGTTCACAGAATACCCATAGGGGTATAAGAAAAATTTTGAAAGTTAATGAATAGTAAAGAAATGTTTCGTGCATCTTTGCTTCATACTTTTTGTTTTGTACAGCATTTGGACTATTCTCCTAGGATTCGTATGAGAATTTTTTTGATCAGATATATTGACAATTTTCTAATTTGTTTGCAAGATTTGTTTCCCAATATAGTGCTTGAAGGAACCAGGGAAAATTATAGGCATCTATATTAATAAATGCCTAATCCTTAAGCAAACAAGATCTCATCCTGAAGGTTTAGGAAGGTGTATACAGACTTTCACTAACATCCTAGGGAACACAGACATTTATTCTTAAGGATGAACAAAGGTGCCTAAACCAGTCTGACTTGGACTCCATCTACATCAGATGTTTTCATATATGTGTTCACATGTGCTCATATATCCACAAATGTATGTATAAAGGCCATTTTTATACATGCTCTGTGTTGATAATGTCTCTGAAATTCTGAATTATGAATTTTTCAAGAATCTTTTGCTTTTTATCATTAGCTTCCCAGTAATCACATGACCCTGCCGGCATGGATGATTTAAAATAATTAATTTTCAAGAAAGGAAGAAGTTAACATTGAATAAAAATATTCAAATAGATTGGTTTTTATGCTAACACTGTTTCTTTATTACACTATCTCTAGTGCCTGAAGTTCTTGACATATCCATTACCCTTCATCAGTATCTCTCTCTACTTATCTTGTCTCAGTGATTCCTCAGTGATTCTGAGTATAGGTTTCTACATGAAAAATACTTGATCATGCTGTTATCTTTTATTGCTGCTTGTTTCATGCTAATATTCAAAATACAATGAATTTTTGACAGTTTTGTTTGTATTTGTATCTTTCATCAAGATATCATTTTATTATATATTGGGTGTAGGTGGTAATTTTTTGGTAACAGGGAGCTGCAGGTGTGGCCTCTGTGAGTAGACATAAGTGCCTGCCACATGCTGGTCACAGCTGGTTCCAGCCAGGTCCACAATGGACTCACCACAGGACACAGCAGTGCCCATCAGTCCAGATGGTGGCACCTCTGGGGAAACATTTAAAAAAGGGTGAAATGCTGCACATGCAGTGAGCAGTGAGGAAAAAAGTGAAAAACAGCCCTGAGAACACCAAAGTCAGAGAAGGAGGAGGGGTAGGAGGTGCTGCACGCATGGGAGAAGAAATTACTTTGAAGTTCATGGAGACAACCACACCAGAGCAGACAAGCACATTGCAGCACACACCATGGAGGTCCCCACACTGGAGCAAGTGGACATTTCCTGAAGAAACTATGGTCTTCTGAGAGTCCACACTGGAGCAGATTTTTCTGACAGGAACTACAGTCTATGGAGGACCTACTCTGGAGTAGATTTATCCTGAAATATTGAAGCCCATGGTGAGGACCCATACCTGTGAGTACCTGCTGGGCAAACCTGTGAGAAGGAAGGATCAGCAGAGAGTAACTGAGTAACTGTTATAGACAGACCACAACCTCTTGCCCCCATAACTCCTGCCCCTTCTTGGCAGGGGGTAGGTAGAGGAGTTGGAAATGAAGGACTGAAACTGAGTTGGGGGAAAAAGGGTGTGGGGAAAACATGTTTTAGTTTGTTTTTTGTTTCCAACCATCCATATCTATTTTAATTAGCAATAAATTAAATATTTTTTCCCTATGTTGAATCTTTTTTGCCTATGATGTTAACTGCTAAGACATCTCCTTCTATTTATTTTGACCCATGAGCTTTTTAATCTTATCTCCCCATCCTGCTAAGGAAGGGGAATGAGAGAGAGGTTTGGTGGGGGTCTGGCAGCAGGTCAGGATTAATCCACAGCATATTTCAGTCTCTATTTCAATGTAACTTTTAATACTACTCAAAGTATTCATTCTATGTCAGGATTTTGATACTTTAGGTCTGGCTTTATCATACCACTGTCAACACTTTGAAATGAAGTTCACAATTTAGAAGAGACATAGGGGTGGGCACATAATTCTTTATATTTTAATCTGGGCAACACCTTGTAGCAATCTGTTCTGTAAACTTTGAATTACTTCTCTTAGCAATACCTCCAGTAATTGCTGGCAGAGAGTTTTAATTGCAAAACTTTAAATATTTTTATGATTATTTTTTAAATTAATGAAAAGCATTATACCAAAAATTGTTAAAAGCTACTGTTTCTCAATATTAATATATTCTGTCATTGCTTGGTTTAGATGATACATAGAGAACATAAACAAAAGGAAGGACATATTTGTAAACTCATACTTCAAGGAGTAAAAATGAGAGAAACAAAAGCTACAAATGTGATATTTTAATGTTTACTTTCTCCTAGAGAATTTTCATTTTCTTAGTACTGTGGTGTCTGAGGTCCTAGCATACAAACCAGGCTTCCTGCCCACCTTTGTGTTGTCTGAAGAGATACATGTGAAAAGCAAATTATCTTTTTAAAATATTCATGTTTCATCTTGCTATAGTAGAGAAAAATAGCTTCAGAGAAGCAAAATGGTGAAACTGATAGAAACATTAATTTACTGGTCAGAAGGGACCTCTGGATATTACCTAGTCCAAACCCTTGCTCAAAGTCACATAAAGCAACTTGCTCAGAGCTGTTTTCAATCAAGTTTGGTATGTCTCCAAGGATGGAGTCTCCACAATCTCTCTGGGCAACCCGTTTCAGTGCTTAATAACCCTTAGAGTAAAAAGGATGGTTGTTTTCTTTTATATTTTTGGTTGGTTGGTTGGTTGGTTTGTTTTGTTTTCAATCAAGTTTGGCATGTCTCCAAGGATGGAGTCTCCACAATCTCTCTGGGTAACCTGTTTCAGTGCTTAATAACCCTTAGAGTAAAAAAGATGGTTGTTTTATTTTTTTGTATTTTTGTTTGTTTGGTTGGTTAGTTTGGTTTGTTTTTTATGTTTTGTTGGCATTTCCTGTACTTATTTATAAAATTAGTTAGATAAAATATGGTGATTTGTAGTTTTTTGAAGAGTTGAAGTTATTTCTGAATAACTGGATAAACCTCTGTATATGTTTGTAAATGATACAAGTGACCATCAATCCTACAATGTTGGTTATCCATAGTGTTATTTGTGGTTCCCGTGTTACAAAAGTAGTTGTAATTTATACCCTTCTAAAGAGAGAAACTAATAGTGGAAATGCCCAAGTGTGCAGTTCATGAACACTTAGATTGAAATCTGTTTGTAGTAGCATTCAGAAAATGCCTATAAATATCACTCATAAATCTAATCTGGATAGGCATTGAAACTCCTAAAAGACATAATTTCTAAAAGTATTGGTTATAAAAGACTTACCCCTTACAACTTACCTCTGTTGTGGACAATTGCTGCCCTGAAGAATAACAAATAATTTATTTCATGACTAAGCACACAGAGACTAAGTAAAAATTATTTACATGTTGGACAAGCCCCATCTGACAATCTCAGATTGTCAGTTCATGGCAAGAAAATAAATGTCAAGGGATATGGGAATCCTCATTCACATTAATAAGAATTTTGCCTCTTTTTCTATTACTCAGTTTTTGAAATATATTTTTGGTTATACCTTTACTATACAGTAAACTTTTAATATTTGTAAATACACTAACAAAAAGAATATGTGAAGAATTACACTCTGAATCAGTTAATTAAAGTTTAATCATCCATTTATGATATCCCAATATGTAGCTATGGAGCTTATGATATTGCAAGAATAGTAATGGTCTGAATATAACATTTTGGAGAGTGATATGGTAATTCTTGAATTTCAGTATGAATATGTAAACAAGGGAATGTCTGTGAGACAGCTCATCAATTTTCACCTGTTAGTATTTACACAATTTAAATCACTTGTTCATTCTAAATATCAGTCCCAATTCTGTATGTTTTTCTCTTTAATATACTCAGTCACAGCACCAGTAAAAACATAATTTCTGTAATTCAAGTGGCAAAACTAATTATCAACTCTGCACTGAAATTGATCTGAATTATTCTGTATAGTATTATGTCTTTGTCTCAGAAAAGTGTCTCTAAATTAAAAATTTAAAACAGCTTTTTTTTACCTCTCTAATGACCAATAATTTTGATCTTCACAGACTTGTTTTAAAAAGAAAAAATACAACTTTGAGTACTGATATCTCAAAAAATTCTGCTGTTGATATGCTAAAAAATGTAAGTGAAAATCTATACCTGGTTGGATCTGAAATCACCAACAAAATGTTGAGGAATATTTAAAATTTTATATTAATTATATTAAAGCAGAGTCATAAATGCATGAAATGCAATTATTTTATTAATAGTATATCCACTAATCAAATTTAACTCCACAAAACACAAAGCTTTGATAACTCTATTGTTTCTTTAAATAGTGAAAAAAAACAGCTGCATCTTAAGCTCTGCTTAAATTCAAATTTCTTATGATAACCAGAGCTAGTGAGTTGTGAGACCTGCAGTGTAATAGCTAGAAGTCACAGGGTATGTTATTTACCCATTTTCCTCCGTTCATTTGCATGAACCGAAATGGCCAAAATAGTCTGGTTGAGAACTATTGACTGCATTCTTTGTTAGAGGAAGTGTTCATTATAAACTCCATATTCAGTCCTGAGATAGCAAGCTATTTGACTTTTAAGCTGTTATAATTATGCTTCAACATTAACCCCCGTAACTGTTAAAATCAGTGTTTAAATATGCATAACTGATGTAGGGTGTATGTATCAAATCCACTGCATTTTCAGACTGACAGGTCACTTCGAAAAGTCACTTATAGAGATTATCCTTTTCTGATGATATTAACAATGTTAATAATTTCAATAGGAATCTCATCACTAGAGTAATGAATGGAGAGCAGCTTAGTACTGGAGAGGGGTATTTGTCTTTCAGTTGACCTAATGTTGAATTTACTGAAGATTTCACATCTTGAAAATGGCCAAATATATTCTTGACTGCTGGAACTGCATAATGTATGCTCCATACAGTTCTGAACTCTGACATGTTGATTTCTTTGTATAGCTTTCACAAAGCTTTTTATCAGCAGAATCAGAAGATATGTTCATGTATTTTTCACTAAAGGAAAAAATAATGAAACAAAACTCAAAAGCACATGAACAGAAAGGCTTAAATATTTGAGTTTAATCATATAAGGTTGTCTACTTTTTACATTTTTGTACATAATTTATGGAAATCTGTGATGAATTTACTTTTCATATCTGAGATACAGTCTCAATCAATCCATTCTCTAATAGATTTAATTTTCTACCCAAAGTTCAATAGAATACTTGAAGTATTTAATACATATTTTAATGGAGGTCATATTGTTCTTAGAGTTAAATTCAGTTTTCTGTAAGTCTTCAATGAGCTGTTTTGGGGAGCAAATTTATTCTTTACTGATAAAACTGAGATGAGCAAAAATAAACTACAAATTGTAACTGTGTGTCTGTAATATCAAGCTCTTCATTTAAACACAGACCTGAAGAAATGTACCAGGTTTTGTTGGGACAGAGTTAGTTTTCTTTGAAGTAGCTTATATGGGGATATGGTTTGGATTTGTGATCAAAACAGGATTAATAACACAGGGATGTCTTAGCTATTGCTAGGCAGTACTTACACAGAGTCAAGGCCTTTTCTGCTTCTCACATCACCCCACCAGCAAGTGGGCTTGGGGTGCACACGGAGTTGTGAGGGGACACAGCTGGGACAGATGACCCCAATTGACCAAAAGGATGTTCCATACCATATTATGTCATGCCCAGCAATAAAAATTCTTGGGTGAAGTTTCCCAGGGCAGTGGTTGCTTGGAGACTGGCTGGGCATTGATCAAATGGTGATGAGCAATTTTGGGGGTTTTAAGGGTCACTTATTTTTCACTTGGTTTTAATTTGGTTTTGGGAGGGTAGGATGTTTTTGTTTTGGTTTGGTTTGGTTTTTTACTTATTAAACTGAATGAATGAGTGGCTGTGTGGTGCTTAGATTCCTACCCATGTTAAATCACAACAAGAAAACATGAATTTTAGTTATGAACAAGGATCAAAATACCTGTAGTGTCATGTTGTCCAAAACTACCAAAGTCCTTTGTTAGAATGTGTCCAGGAAGGCTTTCTCACACTCATAACACTCATCTCTTTCTCTGGACATATGTATGATATCTGCCATATTCAGTATTCTAAGTCAGGCAATGTTTATATAAACATTCATATGAAAGCACAGAAGTCTGTCTACCAGAATTGTATAGAAATTTGGACTAATTTTTTAATGCAGGTGCAAATAGTATATTTGAGCCTCTTCTTGTGGGCAGAGGATCATCATTCTGTTTTTTCCTATTTTACACCATAGGACTGAGGCAAAAAAGTTCATCTTCTTTCTGGAAGCTGAAGTAATATGAATAAATTTTAAATACTGTTTTGAGATGGACAAAACATTCATCAAATCACTGAAAATTACACTGTTATAATGCTTTTCAATACTGGCCATGCTTCTTTTTATGCAGCCCAGGATATGATTGGTTTTCTGGGTTGTAAAATTTGGGCTGTAGAAACTGGCTAGGCTGTAAAGTTAGTCCCAGATTGTCTTTCTGGGTTGTTCATTTCCAATTTGTATCAATTTTTTTGTCCATCAGTATACCCAAATTCTTTTCTGCAAGTCCGGCCTCAATGAATTCATTATCCACTCTGTACTGATATTTGGGATTGCCCTGACATGGGTGCAGAACCTTGAATTTGGTCTTGTTGAACTTCATGAGGTTTGCAGGGCTACACAGACAAATAAAATATATAGAAGACTATGTGACTGGATGGGATGTATCCAATTGTGCTAAGGTGGTGAGTTCATTCAATTAAGAAGCTGCTCTTTATTAATTTTTCAGGGAGAGGAAGGTCTCTGGTGACTGGAAAAACACCAGTGTGATGCCCATCTTCAAAACAAGACAAGGGGGAGGATTTACAGATCAGTTATCTTCACCTCAAACTGTGGAAAGATTATGGAGCAAATCTTCCTGGAAAATATTTCCAACATTTTCAGACACATGAAAGTGGTTGAGGAGAGCTGACAAAATTCACCAAGAGAAAATTGTGCCTGATCAACATGATTGACTTCAGTGACTGTTCTGGCTTTCTGGGTAAGGGGAGAGTGGATGTAATTGCCTTTGATTTTACCAGAGCTTTCCATAGTGTTTCCAGTAGAATCCTTGTAAAAGAAAAAAAAAAAAAAAAAAAAAAAAAAGAGGACTATAGACTGTCTGGGTGTACCAAATAAGGTATAAATAACTGGTTGGACCATTGTACTGGGTTTGTGTGTGGTGGGGTTTTGATAGTGGGGGAGGGGCTACAGGAGTAGCTCCTAGGAGAAGCTTCTAGAAGCTCCACCAGCTCCAAGTCAGACCTGCCTCTGGCCAAGGCTGAGCCAATTAGAGATGGTGGCTGCACCTCTGTGATAACACCTTTAAGAAGGGGAACATGCAGAGGAGGATGAATTGTAAAGGAAATACCTATGCAAACACTGAGGTCAGTTGAAGAAAGGAGGTGGGGGATGGGGGATGTGTGCTAGAGTAGACTTCCCTGTAGCCTTTGGTGAGAGGTCAGTCTATGCCTCTGCAGCCCATGGCGGTCAACAGTGGAGCAGATGCCTTCCTGCAGCCTGTGGAGGACCCCACATCAGAGCAGGTGCCTGCGCCTGAAGAAGGCTGGGATTCTGTGGAAAGCCCATGATGGGGCAGTCTGTTTCTGGGAGGACTGCAGACTGTGGAAGGAACCCACACTGGAGCAGTTTATGAAAAGCTGCAGCCCGTGGGAAGGACTCTCACTGGAAAATGTTCATGGAGAATCATTTCCCATGAGAGGGACAGCATGCTGGATCAGGGGAAGAGTGTGAGGAGTGGTCCACCTAAGGAGAAAGTAGTGACAGAGACAACTGTGGGGGATGAGGTAGACAAATTGTGAGCAAACCTGAGCCCAGGAAAAAGGGAAGGGTGGGGGAAGGTGTTTTTAAGATGTGGTTGTATTTCTCACTATCTTACTCTGATTTGATTGGTACGTTAGTGGTTGTGGTGTTCAAATTAAACTGATGGCTTTTCTTTTTTCCCAAACTGAGTCTGTTTTTTGCCCGTGACCATAACTGGTGAATCTACCCTCCTTGTCTTTGTCTTGATCCCCAAGACTTCTGTTATATTTTCTCCTCATCATTCCACCTCTGGGGGAGAAGTGAGCAAGTGGCTACATAGTTCTCAAATAGCCTCTGGGCTTAAAGCACAACAACTATTTGGCTCAAAAAGTGTTGGTCCACAATAATGGTTCAAAGACTAACTGATCACCCGCTACAAGAAGTACTCCTCAGGGGTCAGTATTGCAGTCTTCATTAACAACATCAATGATGAAATGAAAGATAAGGCAACCAAGCTCATCTGTGGCATGAAACTGGGAGGAGTGAATAATATTCTAGGGGGTGGGACTTCCATCTAGATATATTTTGACAGACTGAAGGAATGGGATAATAGGAACTTCATGAAATTTAACAAAGACAAATGAATACCCCTGAATGTGACTGCCCATAAAACAGTGCAGACTGGGGACAATTAAGTAGGTATCAACACTGTAGAAAAAAAAAAAAAAAAAGGGAAGGTCTGGCATACAACAAATTCAGTATGTGTTGGAAGTACCTCATTAAGGCTAAAAACATTCTGAGGTGTATTACCAAAAATTTAGCCAGCAAGTATAGAGTACTGATTATTTTCCTCTATTCAGCAATTATGAAACAGCATCTACTTCACTGTGTCCATTTCTGTACTCCCTCAGCACAGGAAAGACATGGGTATATTTGAATCATCACAGCAGAAGTCTATCAACACGGTCAGGGTCTGGATCCGCCCATAATGTACAAGGAGAGACTGAGCTGGATTTGTCCAATTTATGGAACAGAAGACTAAGAATTAATCTAATTCTGTTTTCAGCTAGCTAATGGACAGTGATAAATAAACAGAACCAGACACTTCTTAGACATGCAGAGTGATAGGATGAGAAGCAGCAGACAAAAGTTGTCACACAGGAAATTCTGCTCAGACTTCAGAAAAACATTATTCATGCAATGAAGGTGATTAAGCATTGGAACAGGTTACCCATGGGAGCTGTGATATTTCCATGCCCAAGTAATCTAATTTTGAAGTTATCTCTGCTTTGAGTGAGAGAGGTTACACCAGATAGATTATTGTGACAAGTCGTCTGTGTAAGTCAGAATTATACTAGTCTCTCCCGATGCAAAAATGAGTTAGTAATTAACTGAAAGTTTACAAATCAATGGAAACCTGAAATTAGATAGAAGCATATTGAAGTATATGTTCAGTAATTTCAGTGTTTAACAAAAATTATTTACATTTGAAATTGTGAAAACTGTGATGAGCAATAAACATATATAAGGAACGATAAAAAATATGTTCATTACATATTTCTTCAGTTCTTTCGTTCAAACTCAGACAGAAAACAAAATGAACAAAACCAAAAAAAGTTATTCATGCTAGCTTTCTCATGGTTATGTCCAAAGTGTTGAAGACTGCTTCACAAAAAGAGTAATTTTAGTGGAATATATAAATGTAACATTTTTTGAGAGTATCCTAGTGTATTTGAATACAAAGAGTAGATCTATGTTATAATGACCCCAGAATCTAAATTAACACTCCTGTTTCACTTGTTCACAAAGCTGTGATCTGTAGAAAGAATAAATGAGAAATAAACAATATTTCACTTAGATCCCATCTAGCTTTCCAATCTTCAGACTCAATAGATTCCTATTATTTATAAAGCTCTCACCCCCAAATTATTGTTCCATACTTAAATTAAGACTTTTTTTTTTTTATCTATCAGCTATCACAGAATCATAGAACGGTTTAGGTTGGAAGGGACCTTAAAGATCATCTGGTTCCAACCCCCTCACCATGGGCAGGGACACCTTCCACTAGACCAGGTTGCTCAAATCCCCGTTCAACCTGGCCTTGAACCCTTCCAGGGAGGGGACAGCCACAGCTGCTCTGGGCAGCCTGTGCCAGTGCCTCACCACCCCCACAATAAAGAATTTCTTCCTTATATGTAAATCTACCCTATCATGCGTGTTACCTCCTTTCTCTTCATTCCTGTCACTGACAGATTGACTTGGAGCAACAGAAAGCTGCTATATATACATATGAGTGTATGCTTCCATAAATATTTTTCCCTAAATGCCCCTACATGCCTAACGCGCCTACTACAACATGCTCAGTCACGATCTGAGGATGGAACATCTATTACCTAATATAGAGACCTCTGAGGTATTTAAGGATACACTTTGAAACCATATTCAACATATTTAATGATGATAAATTAACTATGTTTCTAATAAAGGTTTACTAACAATTATCCAAATTTCCAAAACTGTTCAAAATTTCATTCCCGTAAATTGTTGACATTTCAAGACTGCTACATTGCTGAAAAAAAAGGTAAAACAAATAACTAAAAAAAAAAAATTAAAAAAAGTAAATTTAAACTGAAGAACAGCACAGGTAATATGGCTTAAAAAATAACATTAACAACTATTATTGCTTACTGAAATATATAGAATTGACACATAAAGTTTACATGGGGAACTGTTTAGCAATATTAATTCCTCAGATGTTTTCAATTTATGTTGTTCTTCTCTAAATCTTCTAAACGTATGCTTACTTGCTCAGTCTTCCACAATTGGAATCTGTACTGGACACACAGAGGCCTAATGTTTTCCAAAATATACCACTTGTGAAACAAAAGCATTTGTTTCTGTTTCAGTAGTTTAATGTTATCACTGTATGCTGCTGTTTGCTTTTGACTTTGGAATGTCTCTAAAGGGGTTCCTTACAAACCCTGACAGTCAAGCAGAAATTTGTACCTCCATGATTTTATTGTGTCTTTATCTTCAGCTTCTGTTTTTTTGAATTTTGTGAAACAATGTGGTTTACGTTCATTTTTCAACCTTACCTCTTACTGAGACATTAGCATTATTGCTGTTCAAGAAAGTTGTGGTTTAACCCCAGCTAGCAACTAAGCAACACATGTCCACTCATCCCTTCTCCCAGTGGGATGAGGAGGAGAATCGGAAAAAATATAAAACTTGTGGGTTGAGATAAGAACAGTTTAATATCTAAAATTAAGTAAAACATGATAATAACAAAAACAATAACAAAATATCGTCCTCCTCCTATTACTACTACTACTACTAATAGTAGTAATGAAAAGGAATATAACAGAGAGAGAAATAAAACCCAAGAAAAGACAAGTGATGCATCACGAAATTGCTCACCACCTGTTGACCAATGCCTGAGCAGTGATCTTCCCCTCCTGGCCAACTGCCCCCAGTTTATATACTGAGCATGACATTATGGTATGGAATATCCCTTTAGCTACTTTGGGTCAGTGGTCCTGGCCATGCATCCTTACAGCTTCTTGTACCCCTGCTTGCTGGTAGAGCATGGGAATCTGAAAAATATAACTGTGCTGCTTAACAACAGCTATCACTGTGTTATCACCATTATTCTTACACTAAATCCAAAACACATCACTGTACCCGCTACTAGGAAGAAAATTAACTCTATCCCAACAAAAACCAGTGCAAAAGTAGAAGTATGAGCAATTCAGTTTTTTCTGTATTTCCTTTTCCCTCCTAGGATATATGGTAGTAATAAACCTGTCTTAAGTTTGTACTATCATAAGAAGAATCTAATCAATCAGTCTTATGGAAATTAAAATGAAGTTTTTTATTTCAGCTGATCTTAAACCAATATAGCTTAGTAATACTTTTTTTTTACATGTTAAATACCATGATAAATAATCTTTATGCCTATGCCAGGTTAAAAAAAAGAAACCAAACCAAACCCAAAACCAAACCAAACCAAAAAAAAAAAAAAAAACAAAAAAAAAAACCCAAACCCAGAGCCCCAAAACAGCTATTTCTCTTTCACTGTTTTTTAAAGCAAAATCATACTCTAATGTATATATTTTGAGTGGTGATCTTTCTTCTCTCTCTTCCTTTTTTCTTTGTCTTATCTCTCTGCTCTTCCTTTTCTTTTCTTTTTTTTTTTTTTTTAATTTATTTTCTCTTAGGTGTTTGCCTATAATAGCTGTTCTATAATGAACACTTTCAGTTCTCTGTGATTTTGTTTTTTTCTGGTTGTTTGAGCACATTGAGAAGTTTTCATTTGTTAGGAAGCCTACTGCTGAAAGTCAGCATACCTACAGCTGTCTCTTGCTCTTCCTCGTCTGATTTCCACTTGCCAACAATACAGCTTCCAGATTGTTCCTTGTTTTTTTTTTTTTTTCCTGATGCCAAAGTTTCTTTCCAATGCTTTTAGACTAGAATCTGTGCTCTCCCTCTGATGAAAATGCAATTATTGACATGAAAATTCAGTATTTATCATCAATTATCTATAGAACAATTTCCAGTTTTAAATATGGAGCTATACTTTATGGTTTCAGGTCCTTCTGAATGGAAATTCTTACCAAACAATTTTTTTGAAGAATTGTTGGCCACTTTGCATAGAATATAATTATTCAAATTACTTTGTGCTTGGAGTCTTTGAGGCATTCATTCTTTATCTCACAGAATATTCCTTTTAATATGCAGGTTAGAAGTTTTTTAGGAAGAAAATAAACAGGTCTACTTATGAATATGTTTTGCTAAAGAAATATTGCTATGAGGTAGTTTGCCATTAGATCACAGAATTTATCATGACTCCTACCCTACCAAATGTTTTATTTAAAGCTCTGTTTCAAAAATCATGAGATCATATCAAATTATATAATTAAAAATATATTTTCATATAAAAATATAAGTATGATTCAAATGCACAATGAAGATTCCCATGAAAGAAGACAACACCAAAATCCCACAAAGACTCCAAATCTCGAGGACTTTAGTTTAATTGCTAATTCTGTGATATTCTTGAATCATGACTTTCATGGTGGAAGTTACTGATGGAACAATCAATAGTAAACTGTTCATTATATTAAATCACTTTGTACAGGTGGACCTCTACATGCTTTTAAATAGAGATACAGTTACAGATACACATACACATATATATACCTATACCTATACCTATACCTATACCTATACCTATACCTATACCTATACCTATACCTATACCTATACCTATACCTATACCTATACCTATACCTATACCTATACCTAGATGTATTGTATATCTGGGAAGATTGTCACAGAGTAAAATGAACAATTGTTATTTAAATATTCAGATTTTCAGTTTAATTTGGCTCTTATAATATAGATCCATCACAGGAGTGAAGAGAGAGAATAATAACGTGACATGAAAAGAAGAGTGTCTCCCTTGTATGATCAGCATGAGAATAATAATGTAACCATATTGACTAGGATCCTTCTAATAAGCCCATAAGACTTTAATTGTGGAGGAATTGTGTTGGAGACAATGCTGGCAATTTAAAATGTTGAACAGAGTTATCTGAGCTGTGTGGCTCACATAGATAACACTAGTTCTTTACAGTGTTTGCCATAAATTACGTTCCTTTAACTCAAGTAGTTTCATTATACTAACTCTATAATTAAATTACAACATTTGTATGCAAAATTTGCATATTACAAA
The DNA here is from genome assembly GCF_018691265.1 of Tyto alba. Classification (NCBI taxonomy): domain Eukaryota; kingdom Metazoa; phylum Chordata; class Aves; order Strigiformes; family Tytonidae; genus Tyto; species Tyto alba. Next base: position 20,942,920 of record NW_024881321.1, read on the forward strand.
AAAAAAGTAAAGTTGTTTTAGTGCAAAAATGTTAAATGGAATTTTCAAAATGAATATTTATTAAGTATTGTAAAGTAGACTTGATGATGATTTTTAAATGTGCAGCTTGTCTTTACAGTTATAGCATTATTCTTATGCAAATTGATGTATTGAGCAGTTGGAGAAAAGAAGCTTCCCAGTTTCCTATCAATGTCAAGAGCCTAATGAAAACAGTGTGGGGGGACACAGACACTTGCACTGTCACTGTGACAATTTGAATTCATATATGCACATGTACTGGTTTTATATGGCAAGGTTTTGGTAGTGGAGGGGCTACAAGGGTGAATTCTCTGAGAAGAGACCAGGAACCGCCCCTATGTGGGATGGAACAAGTTTCAGGGGGCTTTATTTTTGTTTTTAATTCTTGCTATCCTATTCTGTTATTAATTGGCAATAAATTCAATACATTTCCCCCCAATGAAGTCTGTTTTGCTTGTGATGTTAATTGGTGAGTGATCACTCAACCTCAACTCAACCCACAAGCTTTCTACCTATTTCTTCCCCTGTCCTGCTGAGGAGGAGGAGTGAGAGAGCAGCTGGGTGGGCATCTGGTGGCCATCCAAGGTTAACCCACCACAACACATCTGTTCTGTACAAACATAATCACTGGGTTGTTCTGAGGCAGTCTCACAACTTTACAGTCCATGCTCTTCTGAACAAGTGGTCCTGGTGGAGTACTAGGCTTTTAACTGCATAAGATCTTTGCGAGAAACTAGGCAGTTTTTTAAGGAAAATAACGGATCTTATGATTTATAAGGCTTGCACAATGGTATGTAGAGGGATAATATGTAAACTGATAAATATTGTTCTGGAACATGGATTATTTTATCTGTGTGTTCTGATGATTACACAAAACTGGGAGGACTGGCTGATACACCAGAGGGTTATGCTGCCATCCAGAGGGACCTCAAGAGCCTGTCAGGAACCTTGTAAGATTCAACAAGGAAAAGTGCAAAGTCCTGCACCTGGGGAGGAACACCACCCTGCACCAAAATAGAATGGAGGCCACCCAGCTGGAGAGCAGCTTTGTAAAAAACGACCTGAAAATCTGAGTGGACACCAAGTAGAACATGAGCCAGCAATGTGTCCTTGTGGCAAAGAAGGTTAATGGTATCCTGGGCTGTATTAAGATAAGTGTTATCAGCAGGACAAGGGAAATGACCCTTCCCCTCTATTCATCACTAGTGAGGCCATATCTGGAGTGCTGTGCCCTGATCTGGTCTCCTCAGTGCAAGAGAGATATGGACATACTGGAGAGAGTCCAGAGAAGAGCCACTAAGATGATTAAGGGATTTGAGGATCTCACATATGAGGAAAGGTTGAGAAAGGTGGGACTGTTCAGCTTGGAGAAGGCTTAGGGGGATCTCATCAACATGTATAAATATGGGAAGAGGAGATGCAAAGAAGATGAAGACAGGCTCTTTTCAGTGGTGCCCAGTAACAGAGTCAGAGGCAATGTGCACAATCTGAAACACAGGAGGTTCCCTCTGAACATCAGAAACTTTTATTTTTTACTGTGAAGGTGACTGAGAAAGGAAAAATCCATCTGGATATATTCCTGAGCAATTGACTCTAGGTGGCTCTGCTTGAGCAAGAGGGGTTAGATCAGATGATCTTCAGATATCCCTTCCAACTACAATCAGTCTGTCATTCTGTATAAGTTAAGAAAATACTCAGAAAAATATAAACAAACAAACAAAAATCACTTAACTGACACAGTAAAATTTAAAGGAATAATATATGTTTGAATATGTAAAAAATATGTAGCTAGTGTGAGTTGGATATTGGAGGGGAGGAAGGGAAGTCTGAAAAAGTTTGAAAAACATTGGAAAATAACACTTATTGACTACTGATGGTAGTGGAGAAATCCGCAGATCCAGGCCTGCCAGGACATTTATTTGGACAACCCCAAAATGCCCATTGTTAATTAGATAAGGTAATGATGACCTGAATACAAAATGGCTTTGAATGGTAGATAGGAAATAGATGAGAAACCTTTCTGTTGTAAAAGATACATTGGAACAAAATGATAGCACTTAGAGCACCAATGATCTGTGCAATCATATAGGGCTCAAACAAGGGAAATAAAGGAATATTATTCAACACTTCTAACAGCAGAACAGAAAAGGAGAACCCAATTAAGTGTTTAGACACATCAAATTTATAAAATTAACAGAATAAAAATACTTTTACATTCAATAATTGAACTGTGAAAACTCTTGGCACAGCAGTAAACCAATACGTTCAGCAGTAGAGGATAAAGAAAGGATTCAAAGACACACCATAAGGCAGTAGTTTAATCAGTGGCTATTAAAGAAGGAGTTAATCTACATGTGCATTTTATTTCAATCAAAATTTCACTTTAGAAGGAAGGGACACTCCCAGTTTTCTATGTTTAATGTGTCGTTCCATATTAGAACAGCATTGAAACATGCAACCTGGATTCCTTTTGTATGAAACTACATGGAAAGATGCACTCTAGGAACACACCTGATGTGGTCTAAGTGCTAATATTTATTCAATCCACAATACCAAATTATATTTAGGCCAGAGAAATCATTCTCCTTTACCAACCAAAAATATATACAATTTGGTCCTCTGAACTAACAAATTCATTTTCAGATCCTCACTGTGCTATACTAGTATTTAACACAGTCACTATGATCTAGGTATGAATCAACTCACAAAGCGCTTAAACTATACTTTTTCCTCTAACTTTTTTCCTTCAATTATCTAGTTGCATAGTAGGCTTTGTACTTACCTGGCAGTGTAGTGTCTCAGGATGTATCAGGACTTGCCTTGTCCTGAGCTGGTTTTAAGCATGTTTTAGACGCTGTAACATTTGATTGTCAAGCGACTATTGCTTGACCTTTTGCAGTTTCAACTCTCTAACCTGTCACAGGTAAGAGAGAACTTGAGGAATTTTACTTACTTGATTTAATTACTAATTCATACAAAATTTGAATTATTGATTGGGGTATTATGGTAAAAAAACAAACCAACAAACCAAACAAAAAAAAAACAACAATTAAACCATTAAACAAACACTTAGGGAAACACTTCACCTACATATTCCTAGTTGACAGTTCTCTTCTTTTCACCATGTGTTATATACACTCTCTCCCCATTTCTTCAGCAAGGTGACAGGCAGTGCAGGAGGGCGAGGTCAGTGTGAAATATTTTCTTTCTGCTGTTCCTTCTTTCTTTTCCTCCACTGTACCATGCTATTTACTCATTTTCCTCTGCTTCAGCATGGGTCACCCGTGGGCTACAGTACTTCAGGGATATCCCTGTCCTGCTGTGGGTTTCTCAGAGACCACAGCTACTTGGAGTTGTCCCTGCCCCACAGTGGATTTCCTGCACTCCTGCAGGAGTACTTCCTCTCACATATTGCACCTCCTTCCAAGATTGCCTCTCTGGCTATGTCCATGACAATGACCTCTTCTACATTTTCCTCTGCTCCTTCAGTTTCTCCTTCCATGTGTCTTCTATGTCTATCCTGCCCCTCGTGGCTGCCATTTTTTCCTTAAACATGTCTGAGTCAGGGTGCCAGGACATTCCCTTCAGTTTTGGCCTATGGTGGGATCATAGAATCATAGATTACCAGGTTGGCAGGGACCTAAAGGATGATCTGGTCCAGCCTTTTTTGGCAAAAGCATGGTTTAGGTAAGATGGCCTAGCACCCTGTCCACCTGAATCTTAAAAGTGTCCAATGTTGGGGAATCCACCACTTCCCTGGGGAGATTTTTCCAATGGCTGATGGTTCACATGATGAAAAGCTTTCCTCTTGTGTGTAATCAGAATCTTCCCAGGAGTAAATTGTACCCATTATCCCTTATCATTTCCATGTGACTCCTTGTAAAAAGGGAGTCTCCATCTTTTTTGTAGACACCCTTTACATACTACAAAATGGTGATAAGGGCTCCATTAAGCCTTATCTTCTCAAGGCTCAACAAACCCAGTTCTCTCAGCCTTTCCTCATACAGCAGGCTTCCCAGTCCTTTGATCATCTTTGTGGCCCTTCTCAGGACCCTCTGCAGCCTGCCCACATCTTTTTTGCATAGCAGGGACCAAAACTGAACACAGTATTCCAGGTGTGGCCTGAAAAGCTCTGAACAGAGTGGGATTATGACTTCTTTATCGCTGCTGGTGATGCCTTTGTTGATGCAACCCAGCACCCTAGTGGCTTTTTTGCTTTTGAAACACATTGTTAACTTATGTTGAGCATGTTGTCCACCATGATCTCCAGGTCCTTTCCACAGAGCTGCTCCCCAGCTGGGTAGACCCAAACCAGTGCTGTATTCCTGGATTATGTTTTCCCAGGTGCAAGACCTTACACTTGTTCTTGTTGAACTTGTAATGTTCTTGTTAGGCCAATCTTCAAGCCTATCCAGGTCTTCCTGCAGAGTGGCTCTCCCTTCTGAAGTGTCCACTTCCCCACTCATTTTCGTATAGTCAGTAAATTTGATCGGGGTACTTGATCTTATCATCCAGATCACTTTTGAAGATATTAAATATTAAATGGTAATACCAGTGTTAGCTGGCTGGGATGGACTGGGGCAGCCCTTTTCCCCAATGTTTTCAGTTATGTCCCCTTCATAAAGCGGGGGCAGATATGGCCTGAGAGACCCCCACAGACACTGAGAACCAAGGAACAAGAAACATATCATAATGAAGTAACACCAACTGTACCTCAAACTGGAAAAAGTGATCCCTACTGCCAGGATAACTGGTGAAGAATTTGTGATCTGGTGATTTATTGGAACACTTCCACTCCCACTTCTGATTGGGGAAAACGGATGTCACATGTCTTAGTCTCCAGAGGAGCACTGGAAACATAAGCATAACACCAAAGAGGTAGATACTAGGAAGTTCTCTATGACAGTGTTACCAGTATTATCAACATTTTCTTCTGTATTAATTAGATAATGTACTATACATATATATCATTCAAACTGAAATAATAATTTTATTTTTATAAGATTATTAAGACATGTTAGCCCAACAATAAATTCTTAGCTTCATATATTAGATTCCTATTTTGTCTATTATAAGATTTTAACTGTAGCAGCAGTAGGTGTCTGATCAAAACTCTGGTGATATTACTGAAGCTTCTCTTGGATGCAGTGACCATATAAGCATGATAATGCTAGCAGAATCAAGTATGAGAAAAGTCGAGTAAGTATTAAAATACCTTTCAAACCTTTTTAAGGATCAGTGTTTTGAAGTTAAGAAAATCCTTGTACACTTCAGAAGTAGTGGCCTTGGAGAGAATAGAAATCAGATGAGGTACTTAATTCAGTATTTTAGTTCAATAAAGAATCTGTTGTATTTGTTCATAATCCAGCTTTATTACTGAATCTTCATACATCTCAGACTTATTCCAAACATTAGAAAATAAAGAGACAGTAGGAGTTGCAAAAGATAGATTACTTTCAGACACAAAAGTTTAAAAAAAGACGACATTCCTCCCAGAGAATCAGTTATTGCTTCACAGAATTATTGTCAGTATTTAAGCTGTTTAAGATACAACTGTAATATAAAATATTTTGCTAATACATTATTTAAAAAAAAACAAACATATTCATTTATCAAATTTCCACAAGTCCTTCTATTCTTGTCCTCCTCCCTTTCAGTACCTTATAGAAACTTGTCCTTCACTTAAGGTCATCCCCTACGATCTAAGTGAGATGTAACACCTCACTTTTCACTTACACAATTTGCTGTCATCATATTGTTGCAGTTACCTTAATGAAATAGTTTGAATCCTAGAATATTATTTTGATTTTAGTTTAAAAGTATGATTTTGATTTAACATGAAGCTACAGTAGCTCTGAGAATATAAAGTACACTAAGGCCCTTAGGATTAAGCAACTAGTATGCTGTGTGCTTTGAACATTATAAGAATCATCATGGACTCTGAATTAACGCAATGGGTACTGGTTATGGATCTTGACTTGAAACAATAGGTATCTGAGGAAAACTGGTTTGGTTGGAAAGATTGGGCAAGGGAGAGGTGAACATTAACCAAAGGTGGAATGAGCATGCGCAAGGATGGAGTTCAATCAGCAGACACAGTGATGAAGACTATCAACGACCACCAGAGACCCCCATCCAGCATAACCACGCATGCGTCGGAGACATTTGCATATGATAATAATTTCCAAGAAATAACATGAATATGCTAATCATTGCCCTCCCCCCATTCTATTTAAATCAATTAGTGAGGATGACCAATGATTTCTGCAGAATAGGAATATAGGTAGGGAGAGGTAACTAAAAGCCAATCATTATAAAGGTCAGCTTAAACGTTATGGAATTATTGATCTTATGTAACTATGACTCTGCTGAAAAAGTGTATAAATATGTTGTGCTTTGTACCTATCGATGAACACGTCTTTGGCGGAGTTATCCCCCGTGTTCCCCAGCTCTGGAATAAAGAAGTGCCTGCTTATCTGCTTTGTGTAGATAAGTTCTATTCGTGATTGCAACCGCTAACAATATGACATCTTAATCAAACTCCAGTCAATTACTAGATTAATAATAATCAACTTTCAAAGTGATATTGTTTCACAGTTGTAAAAAATGCTTCAAATGTCCACTGCAATTCTAATGAGTAGCTCTGTTTTTTTAAGATGCTTTACACCTGTTATGAAAGTCTAAATAGTAAAAGCTGTAATAAACACAACTTCCAAAGTATTTAAATACTATATCAATAGCATGTCTCCCTGCTTTAGAAAAATTTCTGCTCAGCTTCTTTATTTACTACTTGAAAATAAACAATTAATACCAAAAGCCTTACATGTCTAAAACTAAAAATTAGAAGTATATTTTTATGCCTTTTCTATCTTGCAAGCTTGAATCTACTATTTTAAATATTCTCTTTCATATTTAAGTAAAAGTATCATGCCATATTTTCATTTACATGTAATAGAAAATGCATGTTTTTTAGTCTGAATACATGTTAGATTCTTCTGATCAGTTTATTTTACTAATAAAATATAAACTTCTACATTTAAACAGTTTTTAAAAATAGGGTGAAAATCAGCACAAGTTAGTAAATTCAAAATTAAGCTTTCAATGTTATTGTTCTGTTTTCTATTTGCATCTTTCCTCAGCAACACAAGGTAATGTGATTATAAGTGACAGGGATATAAATGAGGAGTATTTTACACTGTGCCATAGGAAAAAAATAATTCTTTGAGTTAGGTCTAAAAATATTTACTATTATCTCTGCATTTTGTAGACAGATCCAGTCTTATAATTTAGACTACTTAACACTGGTAAAACAAAACAGATAAAGAGCCAGCTGGGCTCAGTTATGGTTAGTCCAGGTTAGAGAATTAATGGTTGGTAATACGTATATGTATATCATACCTAGATTTGAAATGTGAAAAGCAGTTTGGCATACTTTATATTAAGTCATATTCTAGAAGTTTGGTGTTTTTATTGCTACAGCACCATACTTCAAATTTAATAACTTTTTCTACTGCAGCCATCAGACCTTGATCATATTTTCTGGGGGGGTGGGGTGGTGAGTGGGCTGTTTTGGTTTATTTTTTAATTATTTTTTTGTTTAGAACAGTCAGAACAGTGAGAATGCAGACAATAACAATGTATCTTTGTAATACAAATTTACTTAAATTCAAGCCATACACAAAAAATCCTTTTTCTTATTTATTTTACATATAGCAAACATTTAATAATTGTGAGAAAGATGATTTAAACTTAGAGTCTTACTAAATAAATCTGTTTTACTTCTATTTTTGTTTCAGAAAGGAAAGCTAGTTTTGATTCAGTTTAGTTAAACATTTTCCATCACACAGAATTCCAAAGACAAACATTTATAGAACTTTATGAAGTTGAAAGCCATTACAGGGATTTTTGTTGTTTCATTTCCTTTCTTTTTGCTTCATGCAATTTCCATAAAAAAAGACTATACACTGCACAAGTAACTCTTCAGATAAATAAATTCACAGTGCTATCCAACACTGAATTCAATTCTGAGTTAAACCATGCCTGCCAATTATTTCCAGCTATTTGGTAGACTAGTTCTATTCAATTTAAAGTTCATTCTCAACAAAATTTTTTTATGCAACGGTACACTCAGAAATTGATACTTTGTGAGAAACAGAAACAACAAACAGTTTTATTTTCTTTACTGTTCTTTTCCTGGAATAAAAGAGAGGAACAGCAGGAATCTGCAAAAATGGTATATTATAGCACTAGCACTGTGGAGGTTCTAAATCTGTTATTCTCATGTCAATGTTCTTTTAAAGGAAAGATGTGTAACTAGTCTGGGAGTCAACAAAATCTCTCAAGTTTATATTTTTAAAAAACAAACCAACCAAAATATATTTTAAAATGAATATTTAGTTTTTATGGCTAAAGGCATAATTTAAATTTATCAACTCAATATAGAATGATACTAATTTTTAAACCTGTATCTTTTACACCAGATAGGCAGGAATTTCTAGTTTAGTTTCTGTTGTGGATATTATAATGTAGAGGGTAAGGAAAACATATGCTTCAAAAATATGAGAAAAATACATATTTTTCTATACTGAGTTTGGGTATTTTTAATAAAGGGAGAAAAGGAGAAAGGTCATAGATAAATGTTCTTTACTATTAGTTGATTTCCTTTCTTCACATATTCATAACATAATACATTTCTAGAAAGTACTCCACAGACTCCTGTATCTTCAGCATACCTGATTACTTTCTTCATGTGAGGTATAAAATTTGTTTTCAATCCATAACCTTCACTGACTTTGGTTGGCATAACATCTAAATAAAAGAAATGTTAATTATATTGTTGTTAGTATTATTACATAATAATTTTGAAGTAATTTTAATATCTTTTAACAGAAAAATTAGATAATACTGAAATTAATATATATTATTTGAACTCTAACTATATGAAAGACTGACTTCTGGGGATTTTTTTGTTTGTTTTTTTTTGGTTTTGGTTGGTTAGTTGGTTGGTTTGGTTTGGGTGATTTTTGCTGTTTTTTTTTTTTTTTTTTTTCCTTGTTTTCTTTGTTGTATGGGAAGCTAATTGCATAATATATTTAAATCTGTATCAATAATATTTAATTTTATACAGACTTAGAAATTTCCATTTCTCTATCTATATTCATATATAATATGCATCTTCGAGCATGGGTGTATGAACACAGAGACTAAAGATGTTATTTTTTATTATTTTATTTGTTAGTGAAGTAATTAAACCTGGGGAAAAAAAAATATATGCCCATTGTGTTATAGTTCTTGTGAAATCTTATGACTTGAAGAATAAGTTCTATTTTGATTATTCTAATTTCCATGTATAGTTGTCTTGACAGATACTTACCTCAGGTTTTATGAAGCTATTTCATGCACACGTTGTTTAAAGTGAAGTTTACTCTTGAAGATAAACACAATAAAGGACACAAATTTTTTGAGCACATTGTTAAGCATAAAACTTTAGTTCAATTTTTAGATAATGAAAATCCACTAATTTGTTTAACAGTTTGCAAGAGATCCTGTGAGTTAAGAATGTGTATCTAGTATTTTATGTTGTAGGTCTAAATAAAATGGTATACGTGATTTTGTATAATGACAAAAATCCCTATTTTTCAATATCTTTACTTCATGGTTGCCCTCAAAATATTTTTTCCTTTTCTTCTCTACAGTATTAATTTCTGGTGGGAAAATATTTTTAGAGGAATATTAAAAAACAATAAGACCAGTCTTCTGTCTCTAGAGGACTGTATTATTTCTTGCAGGAGACTGGAAACTAAATCATCCATTGCCTGTACTATGTTTAAGTATTCACTTCCTTGGGAAGTCAGTCCATCTCTTTTTAGGAACAATTACTTCTAGTTAAAAAAAGCAGAAGAAATAGAACAGATGAACTTAAAAGTAAAACTTAAACATCTCAAGAGTACATTTTACTAATTCGAAATTCTAATTCTATCCATATAATTGCACAGAATTTAAGGCAAAACTTTAATTTTCAGCACACCTGAATTCCTTGTTACATTATTTTCTCACCTCTGCACTTGACCATGCAACAAAACAAGAGTATAGTTTACAAAAAAACACTGCTATTCACAAAACAAAATCACTTTTTTCTTGTATAGTTCTTGATTACATAGTTTATCTATTGCATATGAACTGAGTGTTGAGTGAGCTTACTGGTGAAGAATTTTACACTGTGTGGTCATCATGTTAACCAAAAGAATGCTTCTACAAGATGAAAAGCTCAACTTTTTAGAGATGTTTTGTTTACAATGAAAAAATGGCGATCTTTTTTTTTTTTTTTCATATTTAGCTTCTATTTATACTTTACAGTGTTTGGTTTACTTTTAATAAGTATTAGGACTGAACCTCATATTTTCTGTATCTACTGTCAAAAACTGTTTTTTACTGAGTGAATATATTGCAGAGTTAGAATCATTAAAATCAGGTAAATTGAAATTGTAATGATTTTTGGTGTCAGAATTGCCTTAATAAGGGAAGAGTAGATACTTTATTGATTTCTTTTTCCCCATTAATCAGGATCATTATAATTACATATATTTTCAGAAAATTTAATGTAAATCAAAGATTGCATAACTTTCTATAGAAGATACATTTTTAAGCTGAAGAATTTCTATAGTGTTTAACATAATGAAGTCAAATCATTATCTTTTCAGACAGACGACAGCTTGCATTGTAAATAATGTTGATTAAAGAAGTAAAACTCAAATCTGTATCAGTTGATACACTTCTCATCAAGTTAGTTACAGGGAAAGAAAAGCTGAACCTAGGGCAGAGAATTTAACTCAGAGATACTAGATTCTAAGAAAATATTGCTTATATGTTCAAATAGCATACAAATGTAAAATTAAGGCTTATACAGATGGGAAAAATCTTTCAACCACACTGAATTTTAATATAATATAAAGCTTAGGAATGAGAGTTTTATATGAAACATTTAAGGCTCAATTTTTCTCCTGATCAGTTTGATTAAGGATCTTTCACATCTCATTTGCCAAATAACCTTAAAAACTGAAAACTCCTGATTTTCTCAGAATGATGTCTCTTCCCTTTTTATTTCCTGTCATACCAAATTACTACTCTCCAAAATACCCCTTCTGCATATATAAGGTTAAACACATACCAGTTCAGAATTTCTGGATTTGTTTGATTTTTTGTTTTCAAACAAAAATGGGCCTTAAATAATTTCCTAATTTTATTCTTTGATAAATTCACTGTTTTTTTATTATATTTTTCTTAGGAAACACATAATCATCTTTGGACTGCTCTTGATTGCCTAGAATTGAAAACCACAGTTTGTCAAAGGGAAAACTTGGTTTTGTACTCTGGAATATGAATACATGATTTTCATTATTGGTTGCATTTTGGCCTGAAACACCTAAAATATTAAGACACTGAGATGGTTATTCCAATCATTAGACAAAAAGTCAACTTATTCTCATTCACTTTTCCAATTCAATAGACATTCTTCCAAGACTGGAGTCTGTAATTTTTTTGATATTTTATGACTGCAGATGTTTCATGATACAATAGACTTTTAACCATGCACTTAATTGGTTTGAGGAAGAATTTAGAATATCAAACAGGTCCAAAACTTACCTTCTCCATACCTCCAAATATGGACACTTCACAACCTCATTAGCAAATTTTCTCCTGTGTTTGACATCCTCAGAATAAAAATATTTATTTCTTAATCCTAAATGTAATTTGCTGTATTTGAGCTCATGCTTCTTAACGCTTGTTCTATTGCTGGCCACCACTGAGAATTGTCCGCCTCCATCTTCAGCCGGCATTTTTACCCATTGGTAAGATCTCCTGAGTCTTTCCTTCTCCTGGCTGAACAGTCTCAGCTCTATCAACCTCTCCTCACATAAAAGATGCTCCAGGGCCTGTACCATCTTCATAAATTTTCATTGCACTCACCCTATTATGACCATTTGTGGCAAGATGCTCCTGACCTCAGGTATGTCACTGGACAATGGAAAGCACTTACATAACACGCTTGCACAGTTTGTGCAGCTGCATGGACCAGATAACACAAAGAAACCTGTGATAACCACATATAACTTTATGCAGATCACTGTTTTTAGGACATGTTCAGCTTTGTAGGTAAAAGACTTTATCTATGTCAACCTGTCAATAGTATGATTGAACAGAGAAGACATAATCCCATAAACAAGTTGCCCTAATGCTAACTCAGAGTAGCTCTCATTGGCTGGTCCACAGATATTGCCCAGAAAAAAAAGAGAAGTCCTTATGTCATGATGTAGAACATGAAAGGTCGACAACTTCCACAACTGTTGTTCATCAGTGGGTAAGATTAATCACTAACGGTGCTGTAGCTTGCCTACACAGCAATTGAATTTTCCTCTTTTCCCTTTCCCTCATGCTTAGATCACTTGTGTTCTACTCAAGCTTAATTATATTGATAGTCAACTTATTATAATATAGTTGATTAGACTTGGCCCTTAGTTTGTTGTCATTTTACTGTCCTATATCCAAAGAACACTCATTATGTGATACCATGTCTCTCTTGTACCAGCAAGCCCAGAAAGACCCACTGCTCAAGGTTTGTTCTCATTAGAGCTAAATAGAAGGGAAGGATTGATCTCATTCAACCTGCTGGCAATGCTTTTCCTAATGAAGCCCAAGAAGCTGTTGGCCTTTGCCACAAGGGTACATTGATGGCCCACAGAAAACTTGATGTCCTCTGAGTTGGAGAGCCATGACTGCAGGAATAGTGACTTTCCATTTGTAGACACTGTAATTATAAGGGATCAGTTCTATCCGCTGTATGTTCATAAGTTCATCGGACCTGACTGGATTAATCCTAGAGTACTGAAACAGATAGAGGATGTTACTCAATTATCTATGAAAGGTCTGGGGAGATTCCTGCTGCCTGGAACATAGCTATCTAGTTCTCCAGATCCTTCTTGCTCTTGTTGAAGACAAGGGTGATGATTGCTTTCTTCCAGTTCTCTGAAGTCTTCCTCTGTTGCCATGATCTTTGAAAGATAATCAAGAGTGACCTTGAAATGACATCAGACACTTCCCTCAGCTCTTGTGGGTGCACCCTATCAGGTCTTTTGACTTGTTTACATCAATTAAAAAAAAAAAAAAATCCCTCAAGGCCAAGTCCTCTTCCCTCCAGACTTTCCCACATGTCTTGGGCATCTAGCATTCCTCAAGGTAATCTTAATTAGTCAGGACTGAAGCAAAGACAACACTGGGTACCTTGGTCTTCTTCATATACATTGTGACACCAGGTGCTCTGCCTGATTCAGAAAGTAGATCTGTATTTTCCCTTGTTTCTTTTTGCTACTTGGTTACCTGCAGAAGCTCTTATTGCCCTTTGCATACCTTGTCAGATTCAGATCCAGCTGGGCCTTGGCTTCCATAATCACATCCCTGCATGCTCTGACAGTGTTTCTATAACCCTCCCAGATCACCTGACTCTTCTTCAACCTCTTGTATACCTCTGTTTTATGCCTGAGTATAGTCAAGAGCTCATTGTTCATCCACACAGGCTTCCTAACACCTTTATTCTAGCTACAGCAGCCCCGAACCTTCATGTTCCCCAACTCTTTATCATTGTTTGCAAGTATCAGATCCAGCAGAGCACTTGTGTTTCTCTGCTCCTCGGTCACCTGTATTAGTAAGTAGCCATCAGTGTACTCCAAAAGCCACCTGTGCTCTGCTACATTTCCCTTTCAACAAATATCAGGTGGTTTAAGTCTCCCATGAGGACCAGGGTCAACAAAAATAAAGCTTCCTCCTGGTGTTTAAAGAAGGCCTTATCTAATTCTTTATCAGGTGTTCTTTAGCAGATACCCACTGTATTATCACCCTAATCGGTCTGTCCTCTACTCGTGATCCATAAACTCTTAGATGGCTTGTCATCCACCCTTAGGCAGAGCTCTGTGCACTCCTACTGATCTCACATAAAGCCAAACTTTGCCTTGACTTCTCAGCTTGCTCACACTGAAGTGCCTATATCCATCTGTTGCATTACTCATCTTTTGGGCTATCCCACCATAAGTGATACCAATGAGGTTATAGTCCTGTAACGTGACGCAAACCTCTAATTCTTCCCGTTCATTCCCTATGCTGTATGCATTAGTGTAGAGGCATTTCAGAGACACTCATCTGAAAGCATGAAGACTTTTCCCATAACTATTTCCTGTAGACACCTCCTTATTTGTGTGCATATGCATGAAGTAGCACCCTTCATCCCTATTTGCAGACTACAAGATCTCTTGGACATATCACCCTGAACCATTTTCCTGTAACTTCCTCATTTGTTTGGGGCTCATAATCTCCCGGTACAATTCTCTTAGTTTAAAGCTTTTTACCAAGTATGAGAACCTGTTGATAAAATTGCTTTTGCCTGACTTGATCGTCTCTTCACATTTTTATTATTCAAGGAGGGTCCTACGATTGGGAAAGACATATTCTTTTAATAACCACAATAAAACCAGCTATGACCCACCAAATCCATCTTCTCCTTCCAAAGCCCTTTCACCCCTCTCCAGCAGCAGTCAGGAACTAAATATAATGTACCCTCATCTCCCTTTACCTATCAGCCTCAGAGCCATATAGCTTGATATGTTCCAAGTCTCCCCAACAACATCACTAGTATCTGTGTGGCATTAGACAGAGGGCCAGGCAAGCTTCTGCAGTCTCTCCATGATGTCTCAGATCCAAACCCCTATCAAGCAGAAAACATGCCTAGATGACAGATCAGCAGATAGGGGCCTTCCATCCTTCACAATAGATAGCTTACTGCTGTCACTTGGCAGTTCCTCCTGATACTGCTCTCTGGATCAGACAGGTCTCTGAAAAAAGCTACAAGACCCCCTACCAGAACACCGGACCTGTTCACTGTGGCAGATATATGGGTAGAACAGGAGTTTTCCTGCTGGTGGTGGAAGTCACAAGTTTCCAGCCTTCACCACCACTGATCTTGATTTCCCAGCCAGATAAACACATTACAGTTGAGAGATTCAAGGGTTTTGTAAACTTCAAGGCCTCAGAGATCTGTATATGATCTTTGGCATGCAGTCTGCTAAACTCCTCTAGCAGCATCTTCCCTTAACAAAACAAGTACTCTCCTCAATCCCCATCTGCAGGCAAGGACTCAATCTCTCCAGCCTCCGCAAAAGACCTCAAGTTCACTTTACAGCCCCAGACTTGGAGAACTGTATTTTTCCCTCAGGAATTCAATTTTGGTTGAGGCCTCTGATGTGCAAGTGGTAGTTGTTGCAGCTAACATTGAGGTCTGTATCATGTGGCATATCACTACTATTCCAAAGAGTAGTTTCTGTCTAACTGCTACACATACACCATTAGTTGTGCCCTAGATTGGCACTAATATCTTCATAGTATGTTAAAGTATCTTCAAAGTATGTTAAAGATACAGGTGAGAATAAATTGTGACAGAAAAGAATCTACAGCTTCCACTGTAAAAAGTTTTATGGTCACTCATTCTGTTTTCTTTCTGTTTACATATGGAGAAACCAAAAGCAAAGCTCAAGTTTTAAAATTATCTGTATTAATAAAATACTAATTGCTTCTATTTGAAGGCAGAAACAAGCAACTCAAGCTCCTTTAATTTGCATATAATTTGCCTTAGTTTTTGCCTGTCCCTATAAATTAAGAACAGAAAGATATCTAATGTCATTCCTTACTTGTTAATCAAGTATTCATCTTTTTTTACATATATATATATATTGTTTATAATATGTATGTATTATGCTCAGACGTTTTGTTCCAGATTCATCCTATATAATTTACTTTGGAACTATAACTGAAAATCAGTGTGTGTTTGCACTGTCCATTTATCTCAGTCCCTATTTTGTTTGAGATACCTGATTATTTAATTGCACGAATGTCAGTTAACTTCTGTTTGGAAATTTACCAGCTGGCTTCTGCCACTGAGAATTGGGAGCAGAATTGGAAAGATTATCTCTTTCAGCATGCATTTTAGTCTTTAAATGCACTGGAACAAGTTTTACTCTCATTATCTAGGCTATATCCAAAAATTATCCTTGAAGACCTCCAAAACACGATGTGTTATTCCCTTGTTGTAGAGACTGACAGTGTTATGAGAATATCTCCTCGGCAATCTGCAAGATTGTCCTTATATTATTTCCAACACTTTTTACCTAAAATAAACAATAATAATAATAAGGACTATGTATCATTACACACAAAAAATAATACTTGAACTGAGTAGTATGTAACATAGATGCATCAAGTACTCTCCAAGCGATTTAGTCCTACTGGAAAAGACATAAACCAGTCCATTCCAATTCACTTGTAATTGTCCCCCCGTTTGGTTCACAAAACAGATTAACCATTGTTAGAGACACAAAATTAGGCATGTCAACATATTAGGCATCTAATCTCCAACTGCAGTCAATGGAGGCAAAATAAGTATTATCACTGCAGCCTAAGAAGCTATTCATCTCACCCTAATATACACAGCTCTGGTCAGCTCCCCAGACTCCACTAAGACCAGTAATGGGAGCTTAGATGTGGTCCTTTAAACTTAAATACATACAGTTTGGAGTTTTGTACTAATGTTTTCATCTAGACTACTTTGGTACTAGTAAGTTAAACAGGACTAGGATGTGAACTCAGGCACCTTTCTATGGTCATCTATGCAGTTTCATTGTCTACATGGTTGCCAGATACTTTCTCTCCTGTGAAAGACAGAATTCCACTGTCCCATGCCTGAGCACTGATCACAGAAAGCATGGGCAAAGGGTAGGTAAAAACAACAAGTATAAAAAAAGCCATCCTGCTCTGGAGGAGAAGAAAATTCAGAAGTATAAGCACAAACTATGTCACATCATTTGTCACCAACACTGGAAAACAAGTCATGAGCAATTTTTTTTCATTTACTAGTATAGATGTAATTTTGGGGTACATCGTTACCATCTTGAATTGGACATCTGACCATCCATGCAATTCAGCTGTGAGCTTACCATATTTTTGGGGTACAGTCTTTATAAGATAAATCTGTTAAAAGCTTTAAGCAAAGTCTGCCCTAAATCTAATAAATATTTGATCTCAGGACTGTGGTTATTGATCCCTTTTTTTTTTTTTTTTTTTTTAGGGATATAAACACAGTGGTAGAATCCCTGTATATTCACTGGAAAAAGACAGGCATTTCCAGTGGACTACTGGGATATTCAGCTAGCTTATTTAGCCTTTGGAAAGGCTTTTGCTTTACCATAAATAAAAGAGAGAGCGTGCAAAATAGAATAAATAAGAACCACAGTTCCTTCACTGAGCAGTTATCAGTATCCACACATAAATATGATACTCATGTGAACTCCTCTTTATCTTATTAATTATATATGGTGTTACATGGAAAATTTAAAGAATAAATTCTTTTACTGAATCTTCCCTGCACTTCTGTGATCATTTTAAACTTTTTGAAGTCTGTTGCTTGGAAAGGAACAAGTTTCACTGCTTCAATGACACTGACTCAAGAGATAATGTGAAAGTGTTCCATTTACAACTTAGACATGCTGAACACAGAAACATTTTTTAAGACTCAGTACACTTTCTTTTCTGACAGAGAACAGAGTCAATCTTTTGTATTTTGCAAGACTTATATCTCCATAACTGCAATAATTTTGTATGCAAGTGAGGTCCAGAGTCTGATTTATTTTAGGAAAACTAGTTGGTTTTGGTTTGGTTATTTAAGTGAGCCACCTGTCATATACATTATTAATTTCAGCAGTGCAAAATACAATAATGAAAAAGCACATAAAATGCAATTGTTTAATTAAAACTCATATACTTCTGCTAAAACTTGACACCCATTACTTTTATCCATCATAGACCTAACTTGTACTTGAGTAGAATACTGTCACCATTAGAATATATATTTAAGCAAATACTTTGACATTTCCAGTAGAAAAGTCCAAATGTTTGAAATGTTTATTTTATTGAAAGTTAATATTTTAAGAAGTTAAACATTCAAAAAATAAACAGATTTTATAATAAGTTATAATTTATCATTATGAAATAATATTTTATGAATTATATATAATCAGATGTTTTTAGAAGCATAATTGTTTTCAATCAGGCAAATTAAACCATTACTTCTTTTGAATTATTAATACAACATTGTTTTGTTGACGCCTTAAATAATTAGACTGTGCACTTAATTTAAAATTATATCTAATATAATCTCTGCAATGTATACTGTATGACACTGTGATAATACACTGATATTTCCGATTACATGAATAGAGCATCACTGATACTGTTTAACTTCGGCTCTTAATTTTAGTGTATCCTGAATAGCCATTCAGATGAACCTCTTACTCTCCAATGACTTATTGGGAACTTAAAAAAAATTAAGATCTTACATTAGGTTTATGAATTTATATCATATATTAAGAACAGGACAGAGAGAATAATTTTGCTTTTATATAAAACTTTGTTGTGCCTTCCCCTTCTCATCTTCACAATTCCAGAATAAAACAATAGAGTTATAAAAAATGCAAACGTAGTTAAATGAGGATGAAATAGCTGTTTCGTATAAACACACCAAAACCACTGTGACTCATTAGAAATATTATAAGGGTTTACGATATCACAGAGGTGATGGATAGGCTGAATGAAGAAACAATTTTTATACAAATATAAATTCGCAAAAAGCATCTCCTTATGTGGTGGGGTTTGGTTTTGTTTTATTTTTTTCCTCCATGTCCTTTGTACTGCTTTCCATACCTCAATATCCAATCAGGAGACTCACTTGTTTATACATAAACCAATCATCCTAGTGTTCCATTTTAGTCAAGAAAGAGAAATAAATGTAGTTTAATTCTAGGCAGAAATTTATCTTATGTTGAAGGTTTTCTAAAAAAGCTCAAATGAGTTACATCCAAAAGGTGCTTATTTGTCTATGAAAACAATTTAGTATAACCGCAGATATCAACATTTACTATGTGAAGATCATAAATCAAGTAAGACGACTTGTCTTTTTGTCTTTCACACAAAATTTACATCCAATAGTCCACAAATGACTCAATCATCATACCTGTTGCAGCTTCATTTGACTTAAAGTCTTAAGACAATGATTTATTCCCTACATCTCATCACTCAAATATTACAAAGCCTATGAAATAATGAGGCACAGTATGGATAAAAAGGAGTAGCTCTTATCACGTAGAACTAATAACTTGATAAATTTACTATTTCTAGGCAAGCCTCATAAGGTTATGGTGCTCAGTAGATGATCTGTATTTCAATCAACATTTAATAATTATTTTCCAGGGTCAATGCTCCAGTAAACAGACAATTCATATTTCACATCGTTAATACCAGATACTGGGAATGTTATTCTGTTTAAATGGTGAGCAAAACACACAAGTATTGTCACTGTTAGAGTGAGGCATGGAAACTGGGGAAAGATATCTGACACAGACCTCTTTTATCAATAAAATCATGTTCAGATTTTCTTGAAAAGTACACAACTTACAGTCTTATATCTTCTTTCTTTACAAGAAAGGCCCAGGTACAGACCCTCTGAGTCTTAACAGAACTGTTTCAAGTGCTATTTTGATATCCTGGGATATTCCTGAATCTGGAGAATCCCCACCATCCTGTCGACGTATTGGAGGGCAAAGCTCCTCTCTTCCTTTATTCCTCTACTATCTTCTCTCTTATTTTCAGTAGGCAACTGCACTGACCTTCTCTATACTTAACTTTTCACCTCCTACAAATGGTTTCAACCCAGCAAAAGGCATTATTTTAACTGGACATAGTAATTACAGCTCTTCTGTTAAATGCAAGAGAGACAAAGATTGATACCTGTCTCCAAGATGAAGTAGAACAGACTGGCTCATAATCACACTATTTACAGATATCCCTGTCTATAATATTTTTTTCCTAGAAAGAGATATTTGGAGCAGTGCAGAACAGAAGCAGTGAATGAGCTAACAGCATAGGGCTCCAGCACTTGAACTGGCTCTTCACTCTCTTTTATTGATGTACTTATCACCAGGACTGCTCTGTGACAGGGCATGGGAACTCCTTATATCATCGTTCCTACAGATCTGGGGAAGGGCTGCAGCACTCCACGTCCATTATTGTCTTCAGAGCACTCACTTACTACTCCAGATAGCTCTCTCAAAGAATAGATGCGATTAAAGAGCGATTTATCATATTCTGTGTAAAATATCTTAAATCAAATAAATCTGTAAGGATGCATAGAAGGAGAGTGTCTGCTTCTCTAAGGGTACTTGGTCAAAGTAGCCATAAACCAGAACATGCAGAGACAGACCTGACCAAGAAATGATAAAGAAGGTCATAAGAACAAACCTGGTCAGTGACATGAACAGTATGTGGGGTGTGAAAATGTTTATTTTTTCAGTTGGGAGGATAAAGAAAGAGACAGAGAAACCAGATGGTCATAAAACCTGTCCAATGAATGTTAATCAAGAGAGTAACCAGAAACAAACCTGGTCAGTCACAGTAGTTAGTGGGCTATCAAGAAACTGTAGGCAACCCAGGACATTGTAACCGATAAGGATGCAAACCTGTGGGTCCAGGATGTTAGAGGAGGTTGGTGGGAGTATACAAACTGATGAGGCAATGTGCAGGTGAAGGGGGAGCAGGGAGGAACAAAGGAGAAATAGACAGAAAAGGGTATAAAACAGGGCTGATAACATGTTAATCAGAGCTACTCATTACTCTGATCTGATTGAGCCCTTAAGCTGATCACCAGTCTGTCCTGTCTTCTCATATCTTCTTATTAAATCTTTTCTTAAATCTGCCTGCATAATCTCACTCTTTGTCCCATGTGTCTGAATGCTGCAGGGACTCAGTGCCAGCTGCTGGGCATACCATGTTGTGGAAGCTCTCAAATAAACAAATGACAACCAAAATAAAATTCATTCTCAACAAAATTAACTGGCACTCTGTAAACATATAAACATCAGGTTCAGATGTCTGGGAGAGGAGAACAAAAGTATCACCACACAAACTCCTAGGGTTTAACAACAACCCAAAACACTCAGTCACTCACTTAAAAAAAAAAAAAAAAAAAAAAAAAAAAAAAGAGGGCTGTCATCTTCAAGGAACTTCTTAGGGCAGTGTCCCAACCCAAGGAACCTCAAGGAGTTTCCTTGGGCAGCATCCCAACCCAAGGGGAGTGTCCTTGCCTGCAGCACACTGCTATAAGAGGTACTAGCTCAAAATGGTTCCCCCAGGGGACTACATTTATACCAAAGCCAAATCTGATCTGTGGTCAATATCAGCCCCTATTGGCCAAGGACCACAATTACTGTAAAGCCCTGAGAACAAGGGCACATAAAGGGTTCAACAGCCAGGAAGCCACAATATCATTGGGCAGATACACTTGTCACAGACCAGTGTGAGGGGACTGGGTGCCAACTCCTGGAGTCAGACCAGGAGTTGTGGGTAGTCCTGGCCTGTAGTGTCAGCCTCTGGAGCTAATGGGTTCTCAGCACCAGCTACTGGAGCCAGTGGGGGTCTTGGAAGTCAGCCACTGGAGCATGAACAGTAAGGTGAGTGAGAGGTTCAGCAACAGCAGCTGGAGTGGGACTACAGGTCACAGCCTTTGTGACTGGTGCCAGCTGATGAGGGAAGTGTCTGTGTCTCCCCCAGACTGGGTGTGCATGGGGTGTGCCTGTGTATTCACTGGCAAACTCCAAGCTGGACCAGCCAGTGAGTATGGGGCCTCTGGTCCAGACAAGTGCAGCAGGCAGGCAGAGGAACTGTTCTTGTATTTGAGGGGACCCACAAGTGTGAGGTAACTGTGGGGCACCTGTGGGGTGAGTGTGTAAGTGCTGCGTGTTTGCAGCAAGCACCCAGCTGGATCAGCTGGCAAGTTTGGGGCCTGTGGGCTGGGCAGGAGGGGCCAGGATTTGGGCAGGGATGCTGGGTGGGCAGAGGGGTCATGACAGTGTTCAGAGGATCTGCAAATGTATGTGTGTTTGTGAACCTGAAGAGTTTGGGGTGTGTGCTGCACTAGTGACCTCCTGCCTCTGCCAGCCCAAGAGGAGAAGGGGACATGGCTGTTTGGGTTTGTGTCTGGTGCGAGTCCTGTATGTGGGTGCTGCTGGAGGCACGCACATTGTCTGTGGCTGTCTGTGTGACTAACCATGTCCATGTCCTCTGTGTGTACATGTGTGTGTGTGTGTCTGTCTGTCTGTCTCTCTGGGATATGTGCTCAGCTTTGCTGCTGGTTGAATCTGCAAATGGAAAAGCAGCTGTCACCTCCCTCAGACCAGGCAGAGACCTGGGTCCCCAGGCGCGAGGCTGGGCTCCAGTGGCTGTGTAGGACAGGTTCTGGGCCAGAGCAGGTGCAGGAAGAAGCCCCACTCTTAACATCTGTTAACAGAATCAACTTGCAAAAATGCTTCTTTCCCCACACAGGATGTGAAGAAAGCCTAAGATTATTCACTTTGTTTTGGATTATTAACTCTTGTATGTTAATGTTAAAAATAATTAATCTACCATAGATGGTCCCCCAGAGAGGTCATTATTTTTCCCAATATCAGTGTGTTTTTCAGGGTTATTCCATATCTGTCAGGTGACAATAGAAATAGGTAGAGATATCTGGTAAGACTATGAGGCATAATAAAACAACATATTGAAGCCAGAGTTATCCTCAGCACAGTTCAGTCATCATTTACTTGAACCTTCTTATAGTGCATGTAAGCCCTGTCTCATCTGCCTAGAAAAAAAGATGCTGCCACCTATTATGATTTTATTTGTCTTTGGCTACAGATATAAAATGTTTTTTTTTTTTTCTGAAGCTTCATGGGAAAGACAATTTAAAAAGGCAGAAAGATGGATTAGACACACTTCTTGAGAAGGTAGACACATCTAATATTGTGTAGATGGAATTGGAAGCAAAGGGCAAATTGGGGTGAAATAGTAAAGTAATTTCTAGGTCCAGATTTAAGTTAGTAAACCTAAAATGGAATTGGAGACTGCCAGGACGATCACACTGCAGGTTCTGTGGTAGTTTACATGATTCATTTAGTTAGTATCATTGAGGATTGCTTAAGGTTTGCTATTCCCAAAAATTTTCTCAGCACCATAAAAATGCAGATCTGTAGAATTCTGACATGATTCAGTCTTAAAATTTTATGTACATGGTGAAATTACACGTCAGTCACCATCTTGTCTCTGTAAATATATGATTTTACCCAGAACTCTATCGATTAGATTAATAGCACTTAAGAGCTTGACTGTTTTTTGGAGATAGACAATAACCTAGACATAGATTGACATACACAACTGAATGACTACATATGATGACATCTATAACATACATGTTCGAGGGTTGTCCTGTCCCAGAAGAGGTCTTATCAGTATTTTAAGTCATCTGCTTTAAAAACAAAGGTAGCATTTTGCAGGCCTGGCCTTGTTATTCAGTCCAAGAAATCTGAAAATATAAAACATGTTCTTCAATATGACAGTGTTTTATATTTGTGATTCCCTTCTCCCTCTCTCCATCTTCTAACCATCTCTGCTCCCTAGCTTAGACCTTTATCTGTGCTTAGACTCCTGCTATCTAACACATTTATCTACTTCCAGTATTTTCCCCACAGTGCTCATTAAGCCAATGCATCTCAACTGTTTAAAAAGCTACTGTAAACTAAAATGATCCCAATGGAAAATGAAACAAAGCTAAGCATGCCACATGGATGAGTTTTATATAACCAAATATAGCTGTTTACATGGAAATGCATAAATTTGGGGTGGCCCAGACTCCCTTATGTGATTCATCTCATGTCTATCAGCATGTCAGATGAACCATGTCCTGATAGTACATATGTAAACAATAGAGATCTGAAGTGTATGAGAAAAAAAAAATAGGTAGGCAGGATGAAATAAAAGTTACGTTGCTCAAACATTAGCCCTATCAATAGTGATCAGTCACTGAAATAATTCTTAAATTTATGCTTAGTTTGGATTTTGGTGAATTGAAGTTGATAGAAAAAATTCTTTGTGAGGTTAGTGGTTCCTTCATTGGAATCATATAAATGGAGAAGTGTAGTTAGACTTATGTACAGCATCTGACTTTCTCACAGATAAATAGGCAAAAGCCAACATGAAATAGGTCCCATATTCTGTTTCTGTTTGTACAGTTGAAACATTACTGAAAACCTGCTCACCAACTGCAGTAGCTATAGTGTAAATTGTGTATTTTAAAGTCATAGAAGTGACTGAAATAAACATCTGGGTGAGTACAGTGTTTATTTACTTACTACTGTTGTTGTTTACTTTGTATTTGTTTATTTATTTATTTAATGCCAAGATTAGAATATTACTTAATTAAAAGCCATAAGCCATAAAGGGAAATAGTATCTTTTCTTTATTCTTGATTTCTTTTCTGTGTTATCAAACCAAACTGAACATATATCTTGTTCATCAAGAAAGTGAGCTAATTAGTTGTCAAATTACCTGCTGTCTCTAGGTTTTCTTTTGCAAGTTTATATAGGATTTAACTATTAAAACTTAGCTATTAAATATTCCTGTCACTGTCGAGTAAGGATAAGGATAAGGATAAGGATAAGGATAAGGATAAGGATAAGGATAAGGATAAGGATAAGGATAAGGATAAGGATAAGGATAAGGATAAGGAAATCTCTATCAGCTTCTAAGAAATTCTGTCAGCTGTACTTGATTAAAGGGTGTCAACAGTCTTTGTTTTTAGGGGCAAATCATATTCTAGCCTGCAAAAGATGTGTGATTCTTAAGGAGAGGTGGTGCCAAACAAAAGAACTCCTGGAGGAAGTTAGAAGACTGCAGCATCAGAGAGATTGGAGACTGCCCAGATCTTCTGAGACCTTCAAGAGCCAAAATCTCCAGCTGTAGTGGAGGGTTAGGAAGAACCTGTGCTTATGAAGTCTGAGAGTTGAAACTCCTGTCATGATGAAGGTGGAAGCTGGTGACTCCTCATTCCAGAAGAAAGGCTCCTACTCCACTTGATGACTTGCAGTTAGAGAATAATTTCACTGCCCTCATAACTGATGAGGAATTGGGAATGCTGTCAAATGGAATGTTTCTGGTAACTGAGCCATTTAGGACCAGTAGAAGGAAGCAACGATGGTGGTAGAAGACACCCTGCTGTGAGGAATGAAGGCCTCCATATGTCAACCTGTCTATTCATCTAGAGGATTTTATTCCTTGCCAGGTGCTTGGATTTAGAATGTTATGGAGAGGCAGTTAAGGCTTATCCAGCCCTCTTCACTGTTATTCTTTGTTATTCTTCCATTTGGACATCAGTGATACTACTGGGGTGATCTGGGAAGTATTAAGCATGACTACCAGGCTCTAGGTTTCTCATGGGGGCTTTGAACCACCCCTATATCTGCTAGAAGGGAACAGCAGGACACAAGCAATTTAGTTAATTTCCAGACGGCATTGACAACTTTTTCTAGCTCCTTGATCACCTGTGTCAAGAAGAAGCTCTGCTAGACCTCCTACTGAATAATGAAGCTCTGTGATGTGAAAGTTGGGAGAAGGACTGGCTACAGTTATCATGAGATTGTGAATTTCAGGATCCTAAGTAGAGGGAGCAGGGCAAAAAGCAGGACCACAGCCATGGATATCAGGAAAGCAGATTTCAACCTCTTCATAGATCTGCTTGGAAGCCTCCATGGAATATGATCCTGGAAAGAAGAAAGATCCAGGTTAGCTGGCTGATATTTAAGGATAACCCTTTCCAAGCTCAAGAGAGGTCTATCCAGAGAAGTAGGAAATCAAGCAAATGTGTGAGGAGGCTTGCATGGATGAGCAAGAGGCTCCTGACTGAACTCAGACATAAAAAGAAAATGTACAAGTGGTGAAAGCAGGAGAAGATGACCCAGTAGGAATATTGAGTTGATGTTTGATCATGGAAATATGAAGTTAGGAAAGTCAAGGTTGCCCTGGAGTTGAATCTGGCAAGGGATGTGAGGGGTAGCAAGAAAGAATTATTTAAGCACATAAAGAAGAAAAGGAAAACTAGGGAAAAAAGTCTTATAATGCCCCTGAGACCAGAGGGTAAGTGTGGATCAGGGAAGACTGAACTGTTGCAGAGGCTCTCAAAATAAGCAATCAGTAATTAAAATAAAATTTATTTTAAATATAATTCATTGGCACTCCAGCAATTATTCATAAATAGTAGATTCAAATATCTGTAAGAGGAAAAAAACCTGCTACTGCACAATCAATTAGATAAACCCTGAGAATTTTTAAAAAAATCTAGAATGCTCACTCACTCACTTAAAAAGTGAACATTCTCAACCTGAAAGAGTTTCCCCAGGTGGCATCCTGACCCAAGGAGAGAATCTTCAACTACAGCACACTGCTCCAAGGGGCCCTAGCTTAAAATGGTTCCCTCAGGAGACTCCATTTATACTTGAGCCAAATCTGATCTGTGGTCAATATCAGCTCCCATTGGTTGAGGGCCCCAAGTACTGTAAAGACCTGAGAACAAGGGCACAAAAAAGGAATCAGCAGCCACTGTGTCTCAACATTCAGGAAGCCACACCTTTGTCAGGGTGGGTGCACCTGTCACATTAACCTTCAGTACAGGACAACTAGGTTGGAGAACACTTAAACTGGACATATATAAATTCATGGAGTCTGATGAGCTACACCCATGAATACTGCGGGACCTAGCTGATGTCACTGTGAGGCCAGTCTTGGTTATCTTTGAAAGGTCATGGCAAATAGGAGAGGTTTCTGAAGACTGAGAGAGAGCAAATGTCCTTCTTATCTTCTAGAAGGGGCATCTGGGGAACTGCAGGCTGGTCAGCTGCACTACAGACCCTGGGAAGGGGCAAATAATCCTGGGATCTCTTTCCAACCATATGAAGGACAAGAAGGTAGTGTTGTGGAGGGTCTCAAAATAAACAAAATAAAAATTCAAAAGTAAAATTTATTTTGAGAAAAATCAGTGAGCACTCCAACAGACATCAATAAACTACAAGTTCAGATGATCGTGCGAAGAAACTGCTACTACATAGCCAATTTAGGAATTCCTAAGATTTAAATGATAATCCAAAATGCACCATCGCTTACTTGACAAGTGAGGGCTCTAAACCTTGAGGAGTTTCCTTGGGTGATGTCATGACTGAAGGGGAGAGTCCTTGACTGCAGCCTCCCTGCTCCAAAGAGGACTAGCTCAAAATGGCTCCCCGGTGGGACTCCATTTATACCCAAGATGAATCTGATCTGTGGTCATGTCAGCTCTTATTAGCTAAGGGCCCCAGTTGCCATAAAGACGTGAAAACAAGGGTGTGAAAAGAGTCAGCATCCACTAAGTTTCAATGGATGGAAAGACCCATCTTGTGGGTGCACCTGCCACAGGTAGTAGGGAGTAGTTAGCATGGATTTACAATGGGAAAATCATGTTTAACCAATCTGACAGCCTTTTATAAAGAGGTAACTTTGGTGGATGAAGAGAGAGCAGAGGATATTGTTTACCCTGTCAGTAATAAAGCCTTTGTCACTGTCTCCCATAAGATCCTCATTGACAAGCTGGCACAGTATCGTTACATAAATGGACAGTGATGTAGGTTTAAAACTGACTGAAGCTGGGCTCAGGGGGTTGCAAACGGTGGCACAAAGTCTTGTTGGAAATAAGACACTAATTATGTATCCCAGAGGTCAATGCTGGGACCCATATTGTTTAACATCCTCTTTAATGACCTGAACTATGGGGCAGATCACATTGTCAGTGGATTTGCAGATAACACAATACAAGGAATAGTTGCTGATATAACAGATAATTGTACTGCCAACCAGAGGGACCTGGACAAGTTGGAGAAATGGGCTGAAAGATATCTCATGATTTTTAGCAATGGGGAATTCTAAATCCTGCATCTGGGGAAAAATAATCTCCGACACTAGGAGCTGACTGGCTGGAAAGCCACTCTGCAGAGAAGGACCTGAAGATCCTGGTGGACAAGCTGACCATGAGCCAGAGATGTGACCCATATGACAAAGAAAGCCAATAGTTTCCTGTGCTGAGTTAGGAAGAATGTTTCCATCAGGTTGAAGGAGGTGATCCTTCATTTGCTTGACAAGAACTTGCATCTGGAGTACTGTTTTGAGTTCTGGGCTCCCCAGTACAAGAGAAGTACAAGAGAACTTAAAGTGAGTCCAGCAAATGACAATGAAGGTAATGAAGGAACTGGATCATCTTTCATTTGAGGAAAGACTGAGAGAATTAGGAATGTTCAGCCTGGAGTAGAGGAGTCTTAGAGGAGGGGGAGGGGTGTGTGTGCGGGGTAGATTTTGTTAATATATGTGACAAAATAGGATATAATGAAGATGATGAATCCAAATTCTTCTCAGTACTGCCAATTGACAGGATAAGAGGCAGTGGGTACAAATTAAAGAATATGAGATTTCATCTAATTTAAAGAGAACTCTTTTATAATAAGGGTGGTCATACACAGGAAGAAGCTGCCCATAGGTTGTGGAGTCTCCATGTAGGGAGGCAGTCAAAACCTGACTGAACACCGTCTGGTCAACCTGTTGTAGTTGACCCTGCTTTAACAGGGAGCCTGATCTATATGATCTCATTAAGTCCCTTCCAACCTCAGATTTTGTGGTTCTGTGAAATAGCATTTTCATTTTTGTCAAAACTTCGTTCAAAGGAGATGCTGTTTCCTAGGTTTCACTGGCAGATTATATTAATTACAAATTGGCTTATGGGAACACATTTCCAAAATTAGAATTTGACTTGTTCTAAAATTATATATTGGCACTAAAAATCTGAAGTAACTAGAGTGTGGGGACTATTAATGTAAACATATAGTACATATGGATTAAGATATTGAGAAGTCAAGAAAATCCATGGTTAGTTCAAAACATTTGTTTATTCAGTAATGTAGTTGTAATTTCAGGTTTCTGAGGTCATTTCTAAAAATCACATATATCTTGTGGGCTGTTGTTTTAGTGAGAACTGACACTGAATGTGTCAGAGGAAATAATGAACATCAGATCTTTAGATTCTGAAGGATTGGCTGGTGACAACTTCGAGTTCCTGTTGACTAATCATTAGCTGAGAAACTTCACTATCTTCTGGTCCTGGGAAAATGTAATTGCATTGTAGCTGCAGATCTGTCTGCAACCTGTATAGTTTCTTCAGATGTACCTTAAAATGAAATTTTATTCTGTAAAGGGGATCTAGAAGGAAGTTGTTCTCTTTCCAAAGCAATATCATTAAGATATATGTTCTTCCATCTCTTCTGTCTCCCTCATTTCTCCTTCCCAGCATGACAGTATCCATATTTTTTAACTTAAGCCTGTAAAGCATTGATATCAATTGAGGGAAAAAAAAAAAAAATCAACTTCCCTGCCCCTCAAAAAAATCTCACAGATTTTGGAAATAAAAAATTCACAGAAAGAAGTGGAAAGGACCACAAACTTAAATTATAAATAGCTGCATCTGAACCTGAACTGGTCTTAAAGTCTTATACCTCTATAATTATTCATTTACTTCTTGGCTCAGTTATATAAAGAAATGTGTGCCTGAATGTAATTAGATACAAATAAAGAGTGCACAACTGAATTAAGAGAAGTAAAAAGAGTGAAAAAATATAGAAATTCATGCTTGATTTTTGTGCATAGAATTTTGTTTTCCAAGATACATATAAGTTTTTCTGTTGCCTTTTTTTTTTTTTTTAATATAAATATATAATGAAAAATAAAACATAGTTCAACTGTATAAACTTTGGAGAAGCAGTTTGGAAATAATAAAAATGACATTTTTTTTTTTAATGATGTTAAAATATTTGCAAATTAATCTCCATTCAGTGTTGAGGAGAAAAGTCATTGGAATCAATATATAGACTTCATTTACTTTTTATTACACAGTAAAAACTGATTTTAATTACTTTTCTGCTAAGAAATATAATTGAAAATTTCTTTTTGATTTAATACAGCTTGAAGTTTCTATATTTAGCATGCTGAAATCCTGTTTAGAAGATGAAAAATGAAAGAATTCTTTCTTCTGCTGTGTCAGTGTGGTAAGGCAGGGGCGTGGTAAGGCAGGGGCTTGCTGTAACTTGCAGACATAAACACCAACCTAGCCCATTAAGGGTATCCTATTAAAACTCCTTCACAGGGAATTTTCTATCACAGAAGTCAGTAAGACAACTAGAGAAAGAAATAGAAATATGCAAAAGAGGTTAATAGCAATTGCATACCTCTGGGAATTCTTTATGTTAATGTAACTAGAAATTCAACTACTAGCCGAGCATTAACTATGGGAAGCTTTGATGATGAAAATGAGGTTGGTGCAAGTTAATAAAAGAGCCAACATAATGTAATCTTATTTCCATTTTGCAATGAGTGAGTATAATTTATTTAGTAGATGGTTCCTAAAAATGCATTCATATAATGCATACACACACACACACACACACACACACACACTGGAATTTGTTCAGGCCCTGTTTAACATCTTTATGAATGACTTGGAGGAAATGACACACTTTATTCCCATCAAGTTCTCAGATGACACCAAACTTGGACAGTCAAGTTGATATGTTGGAAGGCAGTGATACCATTCAGAGCTACTCTGTCTGGAGAAGTGTATCAGCTGGAACCTTATGAAATGCAGTAGGAACAAATAGAGTCCTGTCTCTAGGAGCAAAGACACACACCTTCCCCCCTGTCCCTGTCAATGACATAGGCTAGATAAAAGCAGAGTCACAAGGATGACCACAGCTGCCTAGACATCCCTAGAGAAGTACTTAAAAAGTGTAATTATTGAAAGTGAGAAGCTGCACAATAATTTCATTTAAATTGAACAGTAACAGTATTGTGCTGTTTTAAAATTATTGTTATTTATATCAGCCTACATACTGACATTCAAATATTTATTTGAAAGTGCATCTTGTAATGAAATATATTTGATCATTTGAAACCCTACAAACTTTAGCACTGCAAAGGTCAATGGATTTGCAATGATAATGTGTAAAGTAACAAGATTCCCCCTAATGAAGAAACAAAAGCAGCAATATAATAACTTGGGAGGAAAATTTCTCTTGAAGAGTTAGAAGGTGATAACTAGCAGAAATTTATTAGCACTTTAAGAGTCTATGACCTAAGGAATTCAAAGCAGGAGAGACATAGGTTTTATGAGTTTACTTGAGGACATATCCCTAATTAAGATCCATAGAAAATATGCTGTAGAAACTCAATTGTTCTGTAGTGATCAGCTCTTCTAATATTAAATGACAGTCCAAAAAGTTAATGGTTTTCCATTAGTTGAAATAATGCCGTTGAACACCTTAATGGCTAGAGTAGAATGCTGTAAATTAGGTAATCTTATGTCCTCATCACTGTTCTGGCACTTACTTTGGTGAGGTTGAAAAGTCAACATATCCCTTCTATTCCTCTATTTTCCAAAATTGTAAATCAAATATTATATCACTGTGATATTGACCTTCTCTAACTCTAAGAGCATGATATCACTCAGTGCTCTTTCACATGTTTCTTTCTTCGAATAAAATTCCCATTTTCCTACTGGCTTGGATTGCAGTTCCTTGATTTCAATGGAGACAATCCTGGGTTATTTGAGTTCACTAGAACTGGTTCTGCTAATATCAAACAATTCAAAAACTTACATGTAAAGCAATAAATGCCATTTACAAAAATCTCTAAAAGTTATTGATGATTAAGGAACTTTTCTAGTTGTCCAACAGTCTTCTGTTTATGGACTATGATGTATGTACATTCATTACTCCGTCTCCTCCCCCCAAACAGATTTTCATTGTATGTTCCTTTAGTTTATATAAAATATTTCTCAGGCTCACATAAAAGTTCCTTGACTTTGCTATTCTGAGATTTGCTTTAAAACTGTTATTAGGAAATTCATATTTATATTACCATGGAAATATAACATCCTTAGCAAGATTACCATTCTGTTTTGGTTTTGGTTTTGGTTTTGGTTTTTGGTTTTGGTTTTGTCTTTTTCCAGGGATTCTCTTAATACATTTTAGTAATCCAAAAGATTATCACATCAAGAACGGCATGCAAAAATTAGTTCTTCATGTGGCTTGGACCTAGTATTTTTTATTATATCTTTGTGGTGATAGTTAGTAGAATGCTAAAAACATTGGAAATATGAGATACTAA
This sequence comes from Tyto alba, assembly GCF_018691265.1. Taxonomy (NCBI): domain Eukaryota; kingdom Metazoa; phylum Chordata; class Aves; order Strigiformes; family Tytonidae; genus Tyto; species Tyto alba. The sequence goes on from NW_024881321.1 coordinate 20,975,125, forward strand.
TTGTTTTAGTACCACCTTCTTAGACAAGCTGGTCAATTATTTTGTAGACATAATATTGTGTGCTCATTATTGAACATTTGTAGAATACTTGCTTCAATAGGAATCTCAACTTGGATTACTTTATGTGTTAATACCAGTAGTGATGTTAAATTGGCTATTAGTGGCTTTTGAAGGGTACCTTGGGTAAAAGAAATGAGAAATACTACTTTCTCTGTGATGAGTGCTGTTGGGATGGAGTTAATTTTCTTCATTACAGCATGGATTTGTGAGCAAAACAATATTGATAACACACCAGTGTCATGGCTATTACTGAGCAGTGGTTGCACAGCATCAAGGCTCTATCTTCTGCTCACTCTGCTCCCACTCCATCCCCTTAGTGATTAGCTGAGAGTAGACAAGAAACTGGGAAAGGACACAGCTGAAACAGCTGATCAGAATTGGAAAAAGGGTTTTTCCATAACATACAATATCATACTCAGCAATAAAATCTCAAAGAAAGGAGAAGGAAGGAGGACATTTGTGATTATGATGTGATTATGATTGTCTTCCTAAGTAACCATTATTCATGTTTTCCTGTAAGTGGCTGGACACCTGCATGTTGATGGGAAGCAGTGAATGAATTGCTGATTTTGCTTTGCTTACATGCACAGCTTGTTTTTCCACCTATTAAATATCTCAGTCATGAAGTTTCTCTCCTTACTTCTAGTTTCTCCATGTCCCATGGGAAAGGGGAGGGAGTGAGCAGCTGTGTGGATGTCGGTCAACTGTTGGTCAAGGTCAACCTACCACATATCCATAATCTTGAGTTGTTTTTACTGGTGAATGAAAAGATAAACAATGTATATCCTCTTTGACCTAAAAGTGAGAGACTTCATCTGAAAAAGTGTAAGAAAAATCATGACCCACTGGTTTTTGGTTTGGTTTTTTTTTTGTTTTTTTTTTTTTTTTTTTTTTGTTTGTTTTTTTTAATTAAACCTGATATAGTACCTGGCCAACTCTATCCAATAAATCAGAAATAAGTCATAATTTGAATTTGATTTGCTTCACTAGAATAAATACAGCCCAGGTCAAGCTGGGCTCTACTTGAAACATTTATATAAATTTATGAAGAAGATGATGAAATACCTTTGACTTTTTAGAAGGCTTCATAAATTGCTACATTAAATTTAAAAAAAAAAAATAAATTAAATGACAGACAAAAAACCTAAAATGTAAACTTTAAAAATGTTCAAACTATCAGGTTATCTCCAGACCAAAGTATGTGTCTATATTGAAAAAAAAAGTTGTGGGAGGACAGCTTTCTGAAGATAACAGTGCATAACATCCATGACTAAGACTTTTCAATTCCTTGAATTGAAACTGATTGTAAAGATAGTGATCCCATGGTGGAGAGGAAAAGAGAGTGAAGAAAAGGAGCAGAGACCACGTGTAATAAACTAACACCTGATCATTAGTCAGATGCTCTAAAAAAATCCCCAAAATGCCTTGGTCTGGAAGAACTGCAAAAAGATTAATAATTGGTAAGCACTTAAAATCATCATCATATTTTCTTTCATAATGTTTTTAAGTTTCCTGCAAATTTCCAGCAGCATGGCAATAGCTGACATAATTTTCAGAAGGATATTCTTTACTGTTGAGTTCTACACCGGTCACTTGCCACAAGCAAATAAAAAGATAAAAAGTACTATTTTCTATTGTATTTGAAATATATTTATGTTGAGCAAGACAAGTGGAAAATAACAACTAAGATAATAAAAGACCATGCACGAAAGGAAATTTTTGCATCAGTTGAGGTTAGGTACATTCCAAAACATATTTTGGTCCCAAAAGTGTCATCACATTTGACATGAAAGCAATATTGTAAACATGACCAGATTGAATAGGAACTTTTCTAGAGTTATAAAACTAAGAACAGTACTGTTAATATGTTTCATTTTGCTTGTTTTATGCTACATATATGGCTTCAATGAAGCAAAAAAAGTAATAGTTTTCTAGCAGTTTTAATGTCTCAATGTTTGACAAAAGACTAGCTATGTAAAGAGCTTATAAAATAATACTGTATATTTCAAGTCTCCTCTGCATTTTTTTTCCAAATGATGACAAACCTATCATTGCCAAAAATTTCCATGTTCAATCAGTTCCTTCAGGACACAGCAGATAGCCAGAACTGTAATCAATGTCTTTGTGACTATTTTTTCTTTTACCTTTTATTCAGCTTTCAAGTCAGGTCTTATTTTGTTAGTGACTTTTCTTCAGATTCTCTTGCTATAGTCTACAGTGTTTTGAACACTTCCAAAGACTTAAACATGTCTAATTTCTGTGACTTTTTAATCATGTCTAAATTATTTATGTCTAAATTATTTTAGACAGATGTTGAGATTCATCTGCTGAAAATTCTTAAACTTCAAGCATCCCTATGTATCATATCACCATGTAATAATTACTCAATACAGAATCCAGCCATCACAGAGATGGGAGGGGAGAATATGGAGCAGGAATGGCTCAAAGAATCCATCTAAGGACTGGGAGGAGTAGCTCACCCATGATGGTTACAGGCAGAAGACAGACTTCTTAGGGGAAGAAAAAGAGAAGATCACTTTAATTCAAATGCTAACAAAGGCAACACTTGACAGACAAGGAGGGGACAGTGAGAAGCCTACTACATCCAAAAACCACCTCCCCCTGTCCCTCTCTTCTTCCCAGACTCAGCTCTGCTCCTTATGTCTCTCCCTCCTCCCCCAGCAGTGCAGAGGGCAGGAGATGGGGGTTACAATCAGCTCACTGCTCCTTCCTTCATGGGACAGGGGTGAAACCGCACATTCCTCCCCTGCTCCACGTGGTCCCTCTCTCACTGCAGACAGCCCTCCATGAACCTTCTTCATCATGATTCCTCCCCATGGGCCTCAGTCATTCCCATGCTTCTCTGGCATGGGTCATTCCTGTGTGTTTCCAGCACTGAACCACAACAGTGGGTACCACTTCTCCCCTCACGATCCTGGCCTTCTTTAAGGGCAGATGCCTGTCCAGGCATGGGCTCCTTCACAGGCTTCAGGTCAGCCCCTACTCCATTGTGGACCTCCATGGGTTTCAGAGTGGGTGGCCCTGCTCTGGCACATCTCCCCCATGTCCTTCTGCTTCCTTCTGATGACCTGGGCATCCGTCTTTCCTGAAACTCCTCCTCACAAGTCCTAATCACCTTTCAAGTTCCCCTTCTTAAATAAGTTATCACAGAGGTGCAGTTGATTGGTTCAGCCCTGGCCAGAGGTGGGTCCGACTTGGAGCTGGGGGCAGATTTTGAGAAGCTTCTCTTGGGGGCATTGCAGTAGGCCCTCCCCTGTTACCAAAAAAAAAAAAAAAAACAAAAAACAAAACAAAAAAAAACATACCACAGAAATCCAGCACATCCTTACTCAATTTCTTCCACTAAACTGTCTTAGGATAATATCACAGAAAGTCACAAAAGTCAAAACACTGCTGAGATAGAATTATTCAGGGGCTTCTTAGAATTCAAAGGGCTTTTAAAGTGAATACAATTTGAATCTAAACATTCTTATTCATTCATTTATAAATATTAATTTATTCATTAATTTATAAATTAATTTATAAATTAATAAATTTTGCATAGTTTTTCCTTAAGCATAAAACTGTTCCCAAGAACAAATAATTTAAAAACATTATCAAGACTGCAACCTTGAATTCTCTGAAGCAGGAATACTACAGTGAATACTGCCTGTGGATGTTTAATTTGATCCCCCTGCATGTAAAGGTGCTGAAGTGTAAAGTGAAGATTGCAGAAACAGTTTATGTTTGAAAAAAATTAGTAAGCACCTACATTAAGTCAGAGCTCAGACAGATGGCTGCTATTAAAGACTGGCATGCTTCCAAATTGAGAAAGCAGGCACAGCACTTTATAGGAATCTTAGGTCTTTCAGTTTAACTCCATGTCTGCACCCATGACCAAGCCATGTAGAAAGAGAAGACTGGAAAAAATTTTCATGAAGCATTTAAGGACCATTAGTAAACTAAAGAAAACTTGGAGCAGATGCAGACTTTGACAACATTCTTGTGTTTTCAAGGCATGCTGCTGTAATGTGGAGGGGGAATAAATGAACGAGTCTCACATACACTTACTTACTATTGACAAAGAGTATTTTGGATTTGTGTTGATACTAAAGAAAGAGTATGATTATGTAAATGAAAAGACTGTATCACAATCTTCATGCACCAAAAAAAAAAAAAAAAAAAAAAAAAAAAAAAAAAAAAAAAAGCAGGTTATTTGGGTAACTGTTTTCAAGATTTGTGAATGTAAGAAATTCAGTTTATGGATAAATGTGTGAATATGTATGTGACAGATGATGTATGTGGAGATTGATATGTCCATCTCCTGGTAAATTTGATGTATATTTCATAAATACATATAAACTTACATATATTCAGTTGCGTTTACATTGCTGAATTACAGAATAATTGAGGTTGAAAGGGATCTCCACAGATAATTTAGTCCAAACCCCTGCTCAGAGGAGGTGTAACTAGGTCAGGTTGCTCAAGGCCACATCCACTCTAGTCTTGAACACCTCCAAGGATGGAGATTCCATAACCTCTCTGAGCAGTCTTGTCCAGTATTTGACCACCCTTATGGTAGATAGGTATGTATATCTAATCAAAACTTCCCAACTTCCAACTTGTGTTTGTTGCCTCTTGTCCTGTCACTACGCACATCCAAGAAGAATTCAGCTCTGCCTTCTCTATATTCTCTGATCAGGTAGTTGCAGACAACTATATGGTCTCCCTGGAGCCTTTTCATCTCCTGACTGACCAGGCCCAGTCCTTTAGACTTTCCTGTGCTTCAGCTCCTTGATCACCTTGGTGGCACTTTGCTGGACTTCCTTAAGTATTTAAAAATCCTTATTGTACTGGAAAGCTCCAAACTGGCCTCAGTACTCCATGTTGTTTCACGAGAGCTGAATGGAGAAAAATCAGCTAAGCCTGTTTGGTATATTGAAACATAATATTTATTGCAGTTAATGTGACTGGTGAGCAGTTAACAATATCATAACTGAAATATGCTAAGACATATTTCCTATGTATCTAATTGGATTAAGTTATTTTTCTCATCATTTTTTACCAGTGATCTAGTCTACAGCTCTCTTTGTAGCAATTAGTATGTTAGGCCTAGTTAGCATAGCTGTAAACTTCAAACCAATTTTTTGTTTTAGTAAAAGTAGGCCAAGTGTGAACCTTCACCTCTTGACCAAAACAAGAGAATTAACTTTGAACGCTTTTTATTTGCTCAAGGAAATGGATGGCCAAGCTATACAAACAGCTTATTGGTTATCAAAGAGTGTAAAAGCATCCAGAACTGTCCTGAACAAGCAGATTGTGGGTGCCAACAACACTGACACCAAATCAGAAAGCAGAACTTCCATTTAAACAGATGTCTCACCAAAGAAATATTCTCTACCCCATCCTGGGGTTGAGAAAAGTAAAGAATTTGGAGGGGAACCCAGGAATCAGGAGAGACACTGGGTGACCCATGTACCTACACCAGAATGTAGGACCATCTCTTCAACATGCAGCAAACCTGAGGGAACCAGAAACTCAAGGGCCCCACACAGATGGATCTTCCATACTAGCACCCTGTCTCTCCTACTGGACTGCTTCATCTCTCCCATAGCACAGGGAATTATTGTCAGGAACTGCTACGCTTACCCACCCAAATTTTCTCCTGAATTGTGCCATCTCTCTCATTGAATAGTGAAGTAATGAAATTTGTAAAATTCCATTATCTGTGATTAAAGTGTTTTAGTGTCCAAATCCATTTAATCTCCACATGTTCGTTTGATCTTAAACTGTGACTGTTAAAATAAGAAAATCTGTGGGTTAATTCTTCAAGGTAAAATGGAGTTTTTATGGTCATTTTTCTGAAAAACCTTCTATGAATAGAACTGATGTGAGAGAATGAGAAATTGTTAACTCAAGTGTTTGTTATTACGTGCTGAACATGAATCCAAAGCAGGCTGAAGACTACCTATTGTATTACAGAGAATGTTCTACTCTAAAAGGGTGTTTGACTTCTTTCTGAAGGACTGTTACTAGGAAGCAATCAATATGATCCCCTGAACTCTCATTGTGTAGAGGGTTTTAGGGGGTAGACTTGAAACATTTATTTTTTTTTTTAATAACCTTAGAAGCAAAGTAATAACAATGGGTTAGAATGTTCCAGTGAAGAGCAAGGGTTGTTCTGAACTGACAGAATCATGTAATGGTTGAGGTTGGAAGGGACCTCTGAAGGTCACCATTCAAGACCCCTGCCTTAGCAGGGCCACCTACAGCTACTTGACCGGGATCACGTCTAGATTTTTTTAAATATCTCTAAGGATGGAAACTCCAGAACCTCTCTAGGAAACCTGTGTCATTGCTCAGTCACCCTCATAATAAAAATATGTTTCCTGATGTTCAGAGGTACCCTCCTATGTTTCAGCCTGTGGCCTTTGGCTCTGGTCCTGTCACTGGGCACCATTGAAAAGAGTCTGGCTGCATCCTCTTTACACCCTCCCTTCAGGTATTTATATACATTAATAAGAGTCCCCTGAGCCTTCTCTTATCTAAGATCTTGGTTGATAAGATTTCAGAAAACTGTATCTGAATCAATCAACCAACAGCTAAATAAAATTCAGGATAAAGCTTAAATATTTTTATTTTCCTTTGTCTTTAATATCGCTATAAGATCTCACTTTTCTGATTACTTTTTATTAAATTCCATGTTTTAGTTTTTAATAATTAAATTTTCACATTAAGTAGTGGCATGCCATGCAAGATTGTGATGAAAGACTTTTTAGAGATACATGATATTATTTTTTGTTTTCAAATTCAATGTTACTACTACTCTTCTTGTCCAAAGTTATTAAAAAAAAAAAAAAAAGATAAGGACTGACTTAATGATTCTGAAATTATATTCACTTAAGAGTTACTAAAACAAATTAAATGGGATTTATCCAACACCTTTTAGTCTCAATAACTGAAAAGAACATATGAAGTGTAAATAGCAGGTTGAATTAGTAGCTAACACTATTTATAACCAATCTTAAAAGTGCTAGTATTTTTTCAATTTATGCTATTTTTTAACATTTATGCTATTTTGTATCTTCCTTCTTTACTAAATAGCATATTATTCGCACCCCTCATCCTACTGAGTCTTGCCATAGGATATTTTACCTTTCAAACACTATTATCTATGAGATACATCAGTTAAATGTAATGAATAGAATAGAATAGAATAGAATAGAATAGAATAGAATAGAATAGAATAGAATAGAATAGAATAGAATAGAATAGAATAGAATAGAATAGAATAGAATAGAATAACAGAATAGAATTAGAATAGGACTATTTCCATTGGAAGGGACCTACAATGATCTTCTAGTCTAACTGCCTGACCAATTCAGGGTTGACCAAAATTTAAAGCCTGTTATTAAGGGCATTGTTCAAATGCCCCTTAAACGCTGATAAGCTTGGGGCATTGACCACCTATCTAGGAAGCCTGTTCCAGTGTTTGACCACCTTCTTGGTAAAGAAATGCTTCCTAACGTCCAGTCTAAACATTCCCTGGTGCAGCTTTGAACTATTCCCTTGTGTCCTATCACTGCATACCAAGAAGAGCTCAGCACCTCCCGCTCCACTTCCCCTCTGCAGAAAGCTGTAGAGAGCAATAAGGTCATCCCTCAGCCTCCTTTCCTCTAAACTAGACAAATCCAGACTCCTTAGCTGCTCATTCCAGCCCTTTCACCGGCTTTGTGGTTCATATACTGTCATTACACATTCAAGACATTAAATAATTCTAATGCCCTTAACTCAAGAGCTGATTGCAGAAGAAACTATCATCTATGGAGATATAACAATGATGGGGTTGAAATGAAAACATAAATATATTTGTAGAGAATTATGTCTCATATTCATACGTTTTCTTCACCTACATTGTTTCCTTCTCTACATCTGACTAGCAGGCTTGATAAAAAACCCAAATACTTAACACTACAGTATTTGAGGCATTGGTGACAAAACTAACTGAAGGATTTGGGAGTGGTTTTTCTTCCATAGTTGCAAAGCAGAAATGTGATGCCTTTTGTAACTATCAATGCATTTACTACCTTTCCGGATGTATTTTCTCATCTGACCTTCATTAGCAAACAGTTGCAAGGCACAGATTCTCTTCAGTGAAAGACTTAGAGAGGCTGTAGAGTCATGAAGGCAATGTGAGCAATTTGCCTAAATTCATTCTATAATCTCGGTTCCTTAAATATTCTCTTTTACTCAACAGTCTAAACTTGTCAGATACTTAACATAAAAATTATCCTGCTTAAAATACAGTATCAAACAGAATATTTGCTTCCATCACCCTAAATAATTTTGTACTCATGCATCCAAAATGTGATAGATTGCCCCCTATTGAAATCTGCATAGTATAAAGCTTCACTAAAAACTAATCTTAAAATGCATGTTTGTTCTGATATAAGCAGATAAATCATAGTTGCAAATCTTGGATTAGAACACAGTACTTTTACACATTAAATTTAATTGTTTAAAGTTCTTAATCCTTTCAAGATTAGTTACACTTTTTATGACCAGCAAACTAGCTGAAAAAAAAAAAAATCTGGAGTCAACAGAAATGAAAGGGTAAACAAGATTTTTAACACAGGATTTCTAAGCTGTCTAGTAAATGTTAGCCAGTATCTGGTATAGTGTACTTAGTAGAACTCAATTATTTCACAAGAACAATGCTGTACTTTCAGTCTCTGCAATGACTATATATATTCTAAAATGGAATATTCACTGGAATGAATGTATACACTTCCTTGTTAATAAATGAAAATTTTCAAATTTCTCTGATTATGGATGAATAACAGTCTTTCTAACCAGAATACGAGGAGGAAGATAGAAGAAGAAAGAGAAAATGAAGACAAAAAAAAGAAGAATAAAAAAAGAAGATTGTCAAGCTGCCATGCTCAGGAATAAACCTTATAATACATAACAAAGATCTAAAATAGCTTTCATGAAAATATAAATCATCCAACAAACATAACTCATAGTATTTTTTTATTGAAATTCAGTATGTCTTTATTTCCAATGTAAATAATAACCAGCAATAAAGTAGAATGGAAATGTAATTAATTTTTAGTTATTTTATTACTAAAGAATTTACATCTTTAAAATAGTGACTTTGAGCTTCATGAGTTTTAAAAACTGTTTAACATTACTTCCAACAACACACTGAATTTCAACATTTTTCTAAACATTTCTACCCTGTAGGTAAGCTGTTAAAATGTATTTAAAATGTCAACATATGTTATATTAAAATAGGAGAATTTTTGCTATTGAATAAAGCAAGGTATTTGAAAGAGAGAAAATGAGTTCTTCATGTCAAAAAAACCCTACAAGACTGCATATCTACTGTAAAATGTGATTTTGAATGCTGAATTTTCTACTAGCAAACAAAACACCAAGGGCATTGGTTTGGGGGTTTAGCTGAGCTGTAAATGCTTGTCTGTAAAAAAAGAAAATCAAACGATTTTACAAAAGTACCTAGGAAAGCTTCAGGTTGTGAATTTTAATGTTATTTGAGATATGGCAGAAATCAAACTCAGTGTGAAAGGGTTTCTTTATTATTCTTAAATTACTCAAAAAATTATGGTATAGAAAAAAATCTTGGTTAAGCAATCTAGACTAAAGTTGGTCTTATTAGAATGAGGTTCTATATTCAGGAAATATAATAAAAAATTAATGACAATATATCTTCAGAGGTGGATAGTTTTATTGACTTATATCTTTACAGGGCTGGGGTTTTTTATCTGTCATGAGACCCACTGTTTTTAATATTAGTATCTTTTCTTCTCTCCTTCCACTTTTTTTTTTTTTTTTAATTATAAAATATTTTATTAGATTTATTGTACCTTGCTATGAAGTTTTTGGCAATTGTATTAAGTCAGCTGAAACATTAATAAAACTAAAAGCTCCAGGAGGATTTGTCCACAATAACATTTAATTTAGTAATTGAAACTTGAAACTATCACTTTACTTACCTGTCATAATATAGAATGATTTTTACAAGATAAGTAGTGCAGAGAGCTGCATTGCTACACAGAGCTACGAGAAGTGGGTGGGAGTCAGAATAAATAACCTCCTTATTTAATATGTCTAGTCAGTTATTCAGCTTTTACTGCTTCCCTTTGAATGACCTCAATAGTACCGCTCTAATCACTAGGGAGGTTGCAGCTGACTCTTTCCTTCTTTAGGTTGTAAGATAAGTGGTAAACTTTTAAATTTTCTCATCTTTTGATTAACGCTTTGCAAAAACAGGGCAGAAAATCTTATGATCCATAGGAACCATGTGACTACTAATTTCAAAATCTGCTACATGTAGTATTTCATTATTCTTAAGGAATATACTGACATCAGACTAAACCAAGCTGCATTCAAAATCCTTACTATTGTAGGATACCAAAATCTCCACTCACTGGTGGGGTGGTGTGAGCAGCAGAAAATGCCTTGACCCTGTGTAAGCACTGCTCAGGAATAACTAAAACATCCCTGTGTTATCAACACTGTTTTCATCACAAACCCAAAACATAGCCCCATACAAGCCACTATGAGGAAAATTAACTCTATCCCAGCCAAAACCAGTACCGCATACAATTTAATATAGTGGTCATTGATCAATGGTGGATTGTTAAGTCTGCAACCATATTAGTGCATCTGTGAGAAAATTAAAACATAAGTAGTTCTGAGTAACCCCACTCTTTAAGTCACCTTTATTCTCTTAGGATAAGTCAATGCTCATGCCCACCAGCAAGTACTGACTCTTATTTGTACAGTATAGGAGCAAATATCATTAATTTCACCAATTTTGCTGGATCTTAGTACTAGAAGAGTCCTGTCTGGTTATAGTATGGAGTTCTTATCTTTGCTGACAGAGTAGTTTTAAGTCTATTCCATATCAAAAGAGAGTTAAAAAAGAAGAAATCTTTGTCCGTTATTTATAAACACAAAGACCTTAAGCTTCAAGGTAATACAAGGGAAAAAAAAAACGGGGGTGGGGGTGGGGCGGGGGTGGAGAGGGGGGTGGTGGAAGAAAAAAGAAGCAAAGCAAAGCAAAGGAAAAAAGTATTCTTTTTCATCCTTAAGTAAGTCACTATAAAAATAACGGAGGACTTAAAACTATCTGTGCCCTTATTTTAAATCTTCTGGAAACAATGTGATTTGATGCATCAATCAAAGCATACTATGTTAATATTGTTATGGACATTTAACATCAGCCCGTTGTAACACACACCTTGCTGCAAAATCTAATTACCCAGAAGGAAGTGCTGGATTTGTTTAGATCAAAACTTCCAGCTTCTTGGGACTGTTTTTATAGTAAATTGAGCTTTTTTAATGAACTGATGTCAGAATATCTTTAAGTGTGCAAGTGAAATTATTTTATCTTTATAAGATCTGTCCAGTTAACAACCAAAACCAAAATAGAAACATTATTTCATGTACTGAATAAAGTGCCTTCATTTTTTCCTAACTAGACATCTTGAGCCAGATGTAAAAAAAATCTTTGGCAGCTAGAACTGAAAATTGGCTAGTTCTGAGCTATATAATTAAAATATGGCAATACAAACATCACACCCTAGTAGATGACTAGATTTCATCTGAAAGCCACCTGAATATTCCCAAGAGCTTAAACTGTTATCAAAACACAGAGGACACATACAAACACTACAGCTTTACAAAATGGAAATACAGTGTTTTTGGTTGTTTTTTTGTTTTTTTTTTTTTTTTTTTTTTTTTTTTTTTTTTACAAAAGCCACTTACCCTAAGAAGTAAGATTTCTGTTTAGTAAGCCCACTCGAGGTTAAGCAATGGAAGTCCATGTTTTCCCTGCAAAATGTGCAACCAATCAGCTAGAGTCTGGGCTACATAATGGACAGATATAGTGACAAAAGCAATGAAATTATTTAATGGGATTTCCATTCAAGCCAAACCACTGACAAGTTAGTGTTTTAAGGGAGCAATTTTAGTGCTTTAACCTAGATATGTACTTCTAATTGAACCGTCAAGTATCTGAGATAGCTCCACTGTCCTGCCAGACCGAACAAAGGACCTTAAGGACTCTCACATCATTCTCATGAAGTAGCTGGTGTCCAGGCAGGATATGATTTTGTCTAAAATGGCACTAGGAACATGTTTAAACGTTCAAATCATGATTTCAAAAGGACAAAATATTTGGGAAAGCCTTATCCTATCAATTCAGAATTTTTTTTTTTTTTTTTTTTTTTTTTTTGGCCAGAATTCAGTCACTTATGTAGAAAAGATGTTTTATTTGATCTTTTTAGACACTAACATTTTCAGTCTTTGAGGACCCTCTAAGACTCTATATGAACTGGAATTAGCATTTTCCAAAAGCATATGTTTCCATTTCATATAGTTTATAGCATATTATAAAGAGTGTATTATTAATGTATTATTAATATTTATTATTATGTATAAATAAGAAATAGTACATTATTTCAAACCTAAATCAGCATTGTTACATTGTTAAAAAGACATCAAAAAATCATCTTATGAAAGATATTTTAAAAACTGATCAGCATTTAACATGATGTTTTTAGATGTTTTAAGTGTGCAATCCATTTGTTCATAAAGCCTTTTGTACAAAGGGTAACAGACAAATTAACTTTTGAACCACAGGAAAACAGATGAAAAAGAGTGTCAAATGTATCCCAGAAAAATCTGTGGCTCAGATTTGCATGAACAGATTATCAAGTCTAAATTTGCTATGTTTACAGATAAATCAAATGTGAGCTAAAAATCTGTCACTTTAATGCAGTTTTTAAACTGACAAATTGGAATCAAAATGTAACAGCACATGGCTACAGACACTGATAAAAACACCGTAATTCTATATTGCTTAGGTTTTGGGATATCCTCTCTGACAGCACAGGGTAATAACTGTTGATTATAGAAAGTTGATTCATTTCATATACAAGCTACTTATGAAGATGAAGGTCTCTTCCACTTTTTTCTCTTTCCTTGACGAAGTAACTCTGCCACTGTTTTCACTAATACAGTGCTTCAAAAAGTTTCAGTTTCTTTCTGCCAACAAAAAAAATTTCTCTGTGAATAACACCCATAAGTTTCAGTTTAAAATAAATTAAACCTTTTAATATTGTAACCTTTATACATTAAAAAAAAAAAAAAAAAATCAGAATTTTGTGCAGCACTGCAGAGATCAGTATTACTCCTCTCTCCTTTTTTTGGAACTGTTTCTTTAGTTGAATTCATAGGATCTCAATAACTGAATTAGAAAATGTTCTACACATTAACTGCAAGATTTGTTTGCATCCCTAACTGTTTTGTTAATCAGGTACAGGACAGGTGCATATACATACATTTTATTTTCAGCATATGAGTCCATATTCTTCACTGACTTTTTGTTCCTTCAGCATTAATATTGCTTCAATTGACAGAAAAAAATGTATCATGTTTGTTATTCTGGTATCATCTAAAATTTATATTCCAGCTGGTTTATTTTGTCAATTTCTTTCATGCTTTGTTGCAGAATAAAACCTGAACACATTTTAAAATGTGTGTGTTTTCATACACGTATATATATATATACAGGAACGGGATGTACTCTAGTCTCTCGTACTTTTAAATATACTACCATGAATTTGTCACCTATTATTGTATCACATCTCAAGCTACCGATCGTAAAGGGTTTACAGTGTATGACTGAATACTAATAGTCTCTAAAAATGGTCATGCTGAACGCTATCTATTGTGTCAAATTTAGATTAGAAGAGGGCAGTTAAATAATTACTGCGTCATAAGTGTCACTGGTGAGTCTGAAATTATTACAGGATGATTACAGGTTTACTTCAGCAGAAAATGAGACATGAGTTAATATTCCTTCATTACCAAATCAAAATATTTGTTTCTTATGAAGGCACTGAAAACCTGTTGATGAGCTTCCTTTTTTTAATTTTGTATTATAAACTAACACATAGATGGTATTATCTTTTTGACTTGCCATCTAACATTGTTTGCTGTATCCCTATAGAGGTATTTTTGTTCTCTGTCATGCTTTCACATGACCTTTACATGCCTGTCAAGAATGTAAATACAGATGATGATGAGATGCTTGGAATCATCTTATCTAACTGTAGGTGTCTGCTGCCTACATAACTACAGGTGATTCAGGCATCTAGACACTACAAAATCAGTGGAGAGAATCAAACACTTTTATGGCACAATTCATCTGACTTATTTCATATGTTTATCATAAAATGAGCTGAATATCCTCTTAGAAGTGATTATTTCTCTCCCCTTATTACTGAGAGAATTGAGATGACTGTCTTAGTATTTTTCTGCAATAGCTATCTTGCACAATGTCATGTGGATTTTACTTTCTTTGAAGAATGTCAAATGTGGATCATTCATTTCTCTCTGACTGTGAGGGCTGCTGCCAGTGTCTTGCATGCACTAAGAGGTCTAAAGTGCCCTGATTAGCCTCCTGTGGGACCACCTGTCAGGAGCAGCACTTAAGCTCAAGCAGTCGCTCTGGTAAGAGCTATGAGGCAGAAGCTGTAAGTGATTTGTAAATGTAAATATGAAAATTAGGATTATTCATTAGTTCTAACTGTGGTATAGCTGGATGCCAGAGCTCTGCTTGGTTGCGCAGTCATTGATCCCTCTGGAGGGGATCCAGGAACTCCCTGGCTACTTCTCTGCATAGATAAGATAAAGGACTGGTGTGAGACAATCGATGGACTTGAATATAGGTGCTTGCATGAACTCCTAGTGAGGTTCACAAAAAAGTAATTGACTGATTGTTACAGGACTTCTCCAGGTGGGAATTTTGGACTGTCTGGAAGACTCTCTTTGGGCAACTCTTGCTGTGCACAAAGGATACTGGATGCTTAAAACAGATAATTAACTTCTTGGCGGGGAGGATTTGGCCCTTTAAGAGACTCACCTTGTTTCTGCTAAACTGATTAAATTGTTATATAAATAAGACATTTGCAAAGAGTCAAGAGAAACTATTCCTGCAGATGCAGAAAAGGTTATGTAGAGCTGTTTTTTTAATGCAGTTAAGATATTTAAGAGATGTTTTTTATGTGGTTAGGTTAATTCATAATCAATATGGATCGATACTTCATATATTACAGTGGCCACCTAGGACCATGGACCAGCTGGATTATAAGAACTGAGTAGAATAGTGTAGAGAATCACCTGATCTAATTGAAGACATCATTAGGCAGTGACTGACTGCCTAATCAAAAGATGGGATTTTTTTTTTTTTTTAATTCTTATTCTTTTAGCAAACCAGTAGTTTCTGTGAGATATTTATGCTCAATCCTGCCCTTTGCTGATCCTGACTGACTGGTTATGCTTCCTAGATTGACATCAGCCCTGCCATGTCAATTCACTTCTGTCTGGCAATTACCAGACTCTTCTCTGAACATGGTTACCATCACAGAACCTGTTCTGTTCTCCTTGTATGGGTATTGAGGAACCTTGTGCTTCTTGGTGAGGACACCGCTCATTCCTGTTCCACTTTCACTTAGTACCTGGTTCAATTTCCTTTGCAGAGCAGTTCTACTCTGCTATCTCCCTGGCAGCTTTTATGGTAAACAGCATAAAAAGTCATCTCCTAATGTATTCTTCCTATTCTATAAATGAATAACTAAATTCTTTTGTTGGTAGCCAGCATTTCCTTTATTAGGAGTCTACAAACCTCCAGAAAGTTGTTTTTACAAGAACTGCTGGCACTTACTAATCTCTGTCAAACTACAAAAACATCATTCACCATCTTATGTCAGTCACTTGTAGTAATGTCAAGAGTCATTACTAGGTTTCCATGAACATTTCCATGTGTAGTGGTTTGAGCCGGGTTAGCAGCCAACCACCACAGATGGTCACAAGCAAAAGGCAGACTCATTAGGGGAAGAACAAAACCCATAAAATTATTGTAGACACTAACAACATGTAACAAAGTAGGACAGTGAGAAGCACTGACACATCTTGAGAACACCTTCCCCCCCTCCCCTCCCTTCTTCCCAGCCTCAGCTCTGCTCCCGATACCTCTACCTCCTCCCCCCAGCAGAGCAGGGGCAGAGAATGGGGGGTGCAGTCAATGCTGCTGCTTCTTCTATCTTCAGTGGGGGAAGCTTCTGGAACTTGTTCCCCCTGCTCCATTGTGGTCCTCCTCTCCCAGAGGACAGTCCTCTATAGGAGTCTCTCTCCCACGGCTGCAGCCCTTCCCGAGCTGCTCCGGCGTGGGCACCCCCGCATGCTGCAATCGTCCCAGTGCTGAGTTGCAGCAGCGTGGTCTACCTTTTCCCACAAGACCCCAGCCTTCTTCAGGCACAACACTTTGCTCAGCCAGGTGAAAACAAACACAGGACAAAAATAAATGTCTGCTTCACCGTAGATCTTTGTGGGTGGCAGCGGGGGGCCGTCTCACCACAAGATACAGGAGAGTCTCTGCTCTGGCGCACCTTCCCTCCCTCTTCTTCCTCCATTCCTCAACTGACCTTGGTGTCCACATGGCTGCCACAGCTCCTCCTCACAAGTCCCACTGCTCATCACCACGTTCCTTCTTAAATACGTTATCGCAGAGGTGCAGCTGATTGGCTCAGTTTCCAAACAGAAGTGGAGCTGACTTGGAGCTGGTGGGAGCTTTCAGAAGCTTCTCACAGGGGGCTGCCCCTGCAGCCCCCTCCCTCGCCACCAAACAAAAAAAAACCCACCACTCACTCAACCCAGGACACCATGCAACATGATCTGACTGTAGTGAAAGGCTTTAGAGAAGATAGTTCAAACCTTGAGAAGCAAGCTGATTCAGATATTTTTAAGCTTGCAATGAACAAGAACTTATGTAACCATTAGACATTAGTAGAAAAAGCGTAGTAGAAAGCACAAAAAGATAAAGGTAATATGCATGATTATCATATCCAGAATTTACGATAACTGGAAGATATGTAGACTTTCAGAAACATTAAGCTAATTTGCCTATTTGCAATGTTAATCTGCTGTTCAAATATGTGAAAAAATATTTATCAAAAAGTTATTGTTTGTTTCTTTCTGGTATTGTCTTTGAATCGTAGAATCACTTAGGTTGAAAAAGACTCAAATCCAACCTATAACATAATAAGATCATCAAATCCAACCCATAACATAACACTACCAAGAGACTGGTTACACATATGTGGTGGATTGACCTTAACTATCAGTCAAGCTCATATACAATCACTTGCTCAATGCCCCCACCTCCACCTCAAGGTAGAGAGTTGGAAGAATAAAAGTGAGAAAAATTGTGGATTGAGACAAAGACATTTTAATAGGTGAAGGAAAGACAAACCAAACCAAACCTAGCCAAAACAAACTCCCCCAAACCCCACTAAAAAAGAAAAAAAACACAACTGAAGCAAGGGAAATTGTTCCATCTCTCACACACAGACTTATGCCCAGCCAGTCTCTAAACATCAACCAATTGGAAGCCAAAAACCTTCTGCCTCTACACCAGCTTTTATTGCTGAGCATGATGTTGTATGGTAAATATCCCTTTGGCCAGTTTGGGTTGGATGTCCTGGATGTGAATTCTCCCAACTTCTTGCCCAACTCCAGCCTATTTGTTGAAGGGGAAGAGCAGGAAAAAAAATGCACTGACATTGTGCAAATACTGTTCAACAATAGTCAAAACACTAGAGTGTTACCAACATTGTTTTATCCACAAATCCAAAATAACCTCTTGATCTGAATGTTTTATTGAATATTACTGGAAGGACACTAGAATCATAGAACAGCCCATATTGGAAGAGACCTTGAAAAATCACCTGGTCCAGCCATTCATGGCAAAGGAATATTAAATGTGATTATCTAGCTCTTTGTCCAATCACATCTCAAAAGTCTCCAGCAATGGGTACTGCATCATGTTCCTAGGGAGGTTGTTCCAGTGATTAATTATTCTCACTTAAAAAAATTTTCATTGTTAAAACAAGTTGAAATGTCTCCCAGCATAACTCAGACTCATTGTCCCTTGTCTTCTCCATGTAGATTCTTGTGAAGAGAGAGCCTCTGTCCTCTTTGTAGCCACCCTTTAGGTACTGGAAAACTGTGATAAGATCCCCCTGAGCCTTCTCTTCTCTGGGAAGAAAATATATAACTACTTCTGTCTTTCCTCATAGGGCAGGTTCTCCAAAAAAAAAAAAAAAAACACTATTATGTCTTAGAGTCACAAGGGCAACACACAAAGCCTAGGGGAGACCTAAGTCAAGTTATACAAAGTGAATCCAGATATTCTGCTCTAGGCGAGTGGGGAGTAGAGCTAATCAGTATTGGTTTGCTAGGGTAACACAGACCCCCTCCTGAAAAAAGAAGACCTGGCTATTTTTCTGTTTTTCTAAAATGTTTCTGATCTTTTGATACAAAATGTTGCACAAAAATTGATGTAACATTTATCATACCTTTTGCAAAAAAAAAAAAAAAAAAAATAGAGAGTTTTTATTTGTTTGTTTTTCAAAATATATGAGTGTGAGAATATACACTGAATTATTGGTGCATAGAAATTGATGAATATGCTCAAAACTCTGAAGATGGAAGATTTTATTCCTGAATCAGCAGTTGTATTTTCATATATATTTGAAGGAAGCTTTTTTATACCAAGGAAAGTTAATAATCTCTAATTTTTGATTATTTTTCCAATAGCAATTTTTAGATTATATTATTCTGGATTATAACTTCACTGTAATTACATTTCCTCTTTTTCTCTACTGCCAGCTTCCCATTGCAGGAGATATTTTAGATTTTTACTCTAAATCTCCTCAACGAATTCATATTCAGAATTCATATTTGTATTTTTTAACTTGTTGATACTAAAATAAAGGTGCTATAGTCTTATGAAGTAAAAATGGTGGTGGTTCTGCCACATTGGAGAGGATGTGCAGAGTCTGAGAATGTAAGTAGTAAAGCAGCAAAGGTCTGCATTATCTCTGAATAACAGTGTTGAGATGTACTGAACTAATCACAGTGTTAATGTTAATCATGATCTTTTGTGTTTGGCTGGGTGAAGGTCAGATTTCAAGATCCCTCATCTTACTACTCAAGTAGAGATTTTGCAAGAGTCTTACTGAAGAGACTGAAAGAGCAAAGAAAAAGTGGCCAAATAATAATACAGACTGTGCAAAATATTGTCATAAAAATGTGTCATAGACATATACAAATATATATAACAGTATATTTCAAGGTTAGTTTAGATGGTCTTTGGAAGGATGAAAGTCTTGAGCAAGATACCCTGTTTTCAGGAAAAGGCTGTTCCCTAACACAGCAACATAGAAATAAAAAAAAAAAAAAAAAAAAAAAAGACCTGCCATCAGAGGTAGCTAGCTTCATTTTAACAGCAGTCAATTGGTTTCAGAAAGCAGATTAGAGGGAAGAAGGAGGATGATAACTTGAAATTATATCTATTATTCTGGGTTGTTTTTTGACTCCAAACAGTCAAAAGTGAATAGCAAAATTTAAAAATCAATATGTTATCAGAACAACAGCCAGCAACATTCACATGAGACTGTGATAACAAAATCAAATTTTTTATGAGCTACAGCCCCAAATGAAGGAGGAGGTACATTAAAACTGGAGAAGACTGTAGCAGATTACAGGAAATTGAACTGGATCAGTACATCACAAACAAGCTAATAGCTCAGTAATAAAAAGCTCAGTGGATTTTTCATTTTTATCTTTACTGATTTTTAAACTCCTTGTGGGTTTTCTTTATTGATAGGGATGACTCCTATGACTGGAGTGTTAGAATAGAAAGATAGAGGCTCTTTAGGAATGACAGGCAGGAGAAACAAGAAGGGTGTGTTGCCCTCTATGTCAATGACCAGCTGGAGTGCATGGAGCTCTGCTGGGACATGGATGAGGAGCCAAGCAAGAGATTATGGGTCAGGAATAAAGGGAGGGCGGGGACAGATGACATTATAGTGAGTGTCTGCTACCGGCCACCCCACCAGGAAGACCAAGCAGATAATACTGTTTATAGACAGATAGGGGCAGCCTCATGTTCACAAGCTCTGGTCCTCATGGGGGTCTTCAGTCACCCTGATATCTGTAGGAGGGACAAAACAGCAAAACATAAGCAATCCAGGAGGTTCCTGGAGTATGTTGATGAAAAATTCCTTCTCCAAGTGATAGAGGAGACAATTAGAAGAGGTGCTATGTTGGAATTTGTTCTCACCAAAAAGGAAGAGCTGATGGGGAGTGTGAAATTCAAGGGAAGCCTTGGCTGCAGTGACCATGAAATAGTAGAGTTCAAGATCCTTGCAACAGCAAGGAGTGAGCACAACAACATTGCTACCTTGGGCTTCAGGAGAGCAGATTTTGGCCTCTTCAAGGATCTGCTTGGCAGAGTAGCATGGGATAAATCCCTGGAGGGAAATGGGGCCCAAGAAACCTTAATATTCAAGGATCACCTCCTCCAAGCTCAGGAACAATGCATCCCAACAAAGAGGATATCAGATAAGAATGCCAGAAGGATGAACAAGTTGCTCCTGGAAAAGCTCAAGCACAAAAAGGAAGGATACAGAGGGTGGAAGCAAGCAGATACCCTAGGAGGAATACAGAGAAATTGTCCAAGCAGTCAGGGATCGGGTTAGGAAAGCCAAAGCCGTGAGAGAATTATATCTGGACAGGGACATCAAAGGCACCAAAAAAAAATTTCTATTGTATGTCAGTGATAAAAGGAAGACTAGGGAAAATGTGAGCCCTCTGTGGAAGAAAACAGGAGAACCGGTTAAATGGGATATGCAGAAGGCTGAGGTACTCAGTGACATCTTTATGTCAGTCTTCACTAGTAAAAGTTCCAGACACACTGTCCGAATCACAGAAGACAGGGACTGGGAGAACGAATGTAGTGGTTTGAGCCGGGTTAGCAGCCAACCACCACAGATGATCACGAGCAAAAGGCAGACTTGTTAGGGGAAGAAAAAAACCCATACATTTATTACAGACACTAACAACACGTAACAAAGTAGGACAGTGAGAAGCATTGCCACACCTTGAGAACACCTTGCCCCCACCCCTCCCTTCTTCCGGGCTCAGTTCTGCTCCCAATATCTCTACCTCCTCTCCCCAGAGTTGCAGGGGCAGGGTATGGGTGGTGCAGTCAGTCATGTCACTTCTTCCATCTCCGTTGGGGGAAAACTTCTGGAACTTGTTCCCCCTGCTCCTTCGTGGTCCCCCTCTCACAGGAGAGAGTCCTCCACAAGATTTCTCCAACATGAGTCTCTCCCACGGGCTGCAGCATTTCCTTACACTGCTCCAGTGTGGGACACCAACTTTCTCCAACTGGATTCCCTCCCACAGGCTTCAGCCCTTCCTGAGCTGCTCCAGCGTAGGACACCCCTGCATGCTGCAATCCTCCAAGCGCTGAATTACAACAGCAAGGTCTACCTTTTCCCACAAGACCCTGGTCTTCTTTGGGCACAGACACCTTGATCATGCATGTGAAAAATGCAGGCCATAAATCAGTGTCTGCTCCACCATAGATCTTCATGGGTGTCAGCGGGGGACCACTCTGCCGTCTCACCACAGGATACAGGGAGGTCTCTGCTCCAGCACACCTTCCCCCTCCTTTCTTCCTCTGTTCCTCCACTCACCTTGGTGTTCACGCAGCTGCCACAACTCCTCCTTACAAGTCTGAGTCCTCCTCACCGTGTCCCTTCTTAAATACATTATCGCAGAGGCGCAGCTGTTTGGCGCAGCTTTGGTGCAGAGGTGGAGTTAACTTGGATCTGGGGGATCTTTGAGAAGCTTCTCAGAGGGGCTATCCCTATAGCCCTCTCCCCTGTTACAGATAAATCCCACCACTCACTCAAACCCAGGACACAGTTACTGACAGGAAAGATGGGGTGATACTCTTATTCAGGGAGTGTAGTGATAGGACAAGGGGTAACATTTTTAAATTGACAGAAGTTAGATTTAGATTAGGTATAATGAAGAAATTATTTATTGTGAGGATGGTGAAACCCTGGAACAGGTTGTCCATAGAAGTATTAGATGCCCCCTCTCTGAAATTTTTCAAGGCCAGGTTGGATGGCACTTTGAGCAAACTGATCTCATGTGCATGTCCATGGCAGGTGTGTTGGAACTACATGATCTTTAAGGTCCCTTCCAATTATTTCCTCTGATTTACCTTTGCATTTAAAAATAATTCAGCATATTTTTTTTTATCTTATTCATACATTCTTCTCTGTAGTACTCACTTTGTTAACATATTCACTCCTACTTCAGTAACTTATAAAATTGTATAGTTCATAAAAATGCCAAAATACTGAGATAAGTTAATATGTTTTACTTGTCAAAGCTTTGAAGATTTATTGAAAAAATGCTATTGGCAATATTACATGAGTGAAATGAAGCTCATGCAGGTACAGGTAATTTTGCATGCATAATCTGACAGAAAAGGAAATTGTCTGATGCACTATGCACTAGTTCCTGATGAAAAGATGAATCCCATACCAAGTTATTCATAACATCTAATTTTAAACGTCTTTGATCTATAGATAAGTTAGGAGATACCAATTATTTGTATAATCAATTAAAAGTTTACTTCAGAGACAAATTTTGAGATAACAGATATGCAATTTAGTTGCTGGTGGAATTTAACTTATGGACAAAATGCTTTTTTTGCCACTGATTATATAGGAAAGAAAATTAAATTAACCTTATAATACAACCCTTGGATTAACTTCCTAAAATTAGGAATTTGAAAGTGTTCTTGGAGCATGTTTAAAAAAACAAGTTATTTATGGACAAGCGTGTGAAAGTAAAATAGCAGAAATATAATTTTCTGGAGAATTTATTTTGAATTAAATTAACAATTCAATATGTTTTGATTTTGTTGGCTTGTGGTTTTTTTTTGTTTTTTTTTTTTTTTTTTTTTTTTTTTTTCCTATCTGTCACTTTACAATTTTCTTTGTATAAAATATCACTGATTACTCCTTGGCTCTATGATTCACAAATACTTAGTAGGTCAAGAAAACTATACTATTTTAGCCTGTTGAAAGATTTTAATTATACCAGAAAGTAATATAAATTTTCAATATTTTTGTCACATTATAATTAGGTATGAATTACTATATTTGTACAAGTTTGTATATCTTATTTTAAATGGACACTCTTATAGTCACTTGTGTATTTCAACATGTATTTTATATTTGTTTTTAAATACATACTTTAATGTCTAAAACAACTAAGTTTTTCCATTGTTTTTTAATGCAGGAAATTAAAAATGTACTTAATAATGTTATAGTTCTATTTGAGACTTAAAAAAGTGAGTCAGAAGAAATGAGTCAACCCCTTCTGAATCACTATTTGTATTTTGTTGTCCTTGTTTTGAAGGACAGTCTAAAGTATTTCTAATTCTTAATGTATTAGTTACCAGATAGCTATTAAAAACTTCTAAAAATATTCACTAAACACACATTAAAGTGATCTCCAATGTATTCCTAGTTTCAGTTATAGTTTTTCATCCCAGTCCTCGTCTTATGCAGGTGTATTCCTTTTAGAATGAAGTCTAAAGTGAATGAAGGACTGAAATAATTGTATTTCATCATGCAAATATTAAGAAAAAAAAAATGTACTCCATTTATTAATCTTTCCTTCTTTCTAGCAAATCAAGATGAAGAATTAACAGGTTGCCCTCAGAAGTTTTATTCATGTTTACATTTCAAATGGATGTGATCTTTAAGATATGTTCCTTATTTGACAGAAGAGATTCCATATCTTATATCAGTTAAGTGCTTTAGTATTATACTTTATGCTATATCTTTATAAATAAAATATTCTAAAGTACATTTACAATCCTTAAGGTGAATTGGCATAGTTCAACTTGCAACCTACATTAGATAGGTTAGACAGCTAACATATTTTTGGACCCAAAATTGGGTACCCAAGAACTGTTTTAAAGACTTTATTAGTAGTTAACATAAACAGCCTTGTGCTAGTGTTTGTACCAAGCTGCAACCTTGTTAAATTTACTAGAATATATGTGTTCTATGTAGTCTATATCATTTTACCATTGCATTCTTTAAATAAAGGATTTTTTATTTTTTTTTTTTTTTTTATATATATAAGGTGTTTAGACTTTTGGGGGCGTGGTCTTTTTGTTTACTTGCTTGTGGATTTTTTTCTATCTTGTTAACCCCAAGCCTGTTAATTGCATGTCTCATCCACAGCATATTTTTCAGAATTTATGTTTCTTAACAGAAAAGTTATATTCACTATCTCAACTGTAGGATGCTGAAGGCTGAAACAATGGCAGCTGTCCTTTTTCAAGTACATTAAAAACAAAGCAAAAAAAACTGAAGAAAAACTAGAGACCAGTTTTTCAGAAATAGTACAAAAGGTACATGCATACTTGCATAATTTTGAGAATAGCACTACTGGAGAAGTAAGTTCTGGGAAGTTCTGCACAACTTCCACTGTCTTTGAAACTTTGGTCGATTAGCATGGAGATAGTCAGGAAAACAGCAAGACACTGTAAATCACCCATATATGCTGATATATGAGGAAAGAGGAAATTAAGGAAAAGCCATAGTGCTCCAAACAATTTTTTGGAACTAACTCATTTTTTTCTAAACAAACTTGCTTGGTAATATAGGTCCACATGTAATATGACATAGACAGGTGACTTCTTAAAATATATGGTAAATAGAAATTATTTTGATACTTGTTGTTAGTAGCCATAGTTACACACCTAAATTCCTCTGAAGCCAGTCACTCTTCAATACCATAGTTTGATCTTTTGACCTTCTTAATTTTAACTTCATTTGAATAGAATTTTTTAAAAAATTCTTTGTCATTCATTATTTTAGAGAAATAAAATAGAGCTGCCTACTTATTATTTTTAAATTGTTTCTTAGGAAAAAATTATAATAATAATTAATTACATATACCCATATAAATTCTTAGAGAATTTATAATCTTCAGAAATTTGTCAGCTGTATACAGTAATATTCCAGATATTTTAAAAATTAAACATACAGCTGCCATATAGTAGATTTTGAGCACCTTGCAACGGTCAATGAGATATGCCAACAGCCACAAAACCCTTTTATTTATGTCTCACATGTTTACTTTTAGAACACATTTCATGTATGTATAATTGCATTTTTGGTACACTATTTCACTGTTTACATACTGGAGTATATGCTTTTGAGGATAGATATGTCTGCATTCAACTTCTGCTTTCAAAAAGCATTTGTATCTTTTCCTTTTAAAAGAGGTTTCAATTTTTGAAGCTAAAATTTATTTCAGTAGGAAAAAAACTAAATATTTTCTAAAAAAAAAAATCCCTAATTTGTGAGTTTTAAAAGATAAGTATATACAATAACTGTTTCCTGCTATTTATTTAGTTTATTTTTTGTTTATTTAATTGTTATTATTATTATTTTAATTTCCTGTATAATTTTCTTGTAATTACTGAAAATTTGGTAAAAAAAATATGATTAATGAAATAAGTAAAAATTGATCAAAAAGGTTAATTAAATAAATATAGAAGTGAAAAATTAGATAGGATAAGTAAAGGTTTGTTTGTCAAACAAATATATATATCTGAAAAGCTGTAAATGTTACTTTTAAAACTTTTACATATTTGAAAAATTAAAAGGTTAGGATTTTGGGTTGGTTTGTTTGTTTCTCTCATTGTAGATGATAGCACAATCTAATGGATAGGGAAATAACTTTGCCTTAAACAGGAATCATGCAGAAGAATCTGTGAAATATTCAGACCATACAATATGTAACTCAGTCTCTTGTATAGAATATATTCTAGGGTTGCTTGCCAGGGAAATTACTGGATTTTCTTCAGTAACTTGGTTCCAGAATGTAACCTTGATTTGAACCATCATAGTGTGTATAATCAGATTAGTTCACATGTAAGTAACAGGAAAAATTGATTCACAGTATAAACACATATTTCTCAACTAAACTTTGGCTTTCTGTTGTGATGTCAATCTATCATTTCGCATTACTATGTTGCATCTTACTGAAGTAATTTTTAGGGCATATGAGGAAGATATTAATGTTATTATTAGTAATTTTAATTAAATAATTGAGTAGCAATTTTGATTATTACTATTGAGTACTGTTGATTAGTTGAAAACAAAGGTAGATATTCTTTAAGATTATTTTAAAAATCAAGATGTTGCATGTAGCTTACATGGTACTCTAATGATTGAAAATAATGTCTTACTGTCTTCTGAAAAGAGGTTATTTAAAACTTTAAAAAAACTTAGCTGAAAGAAATTTTTATGAAGCTGAAAAAATTCTGTTAAGATGTGTCAGTTTTCTCTTATATAGGTAAAGGTTGCTTTTTTTGCAATAACCTTTTCTTATTGTTTTAACAGACTTTCCTTCACTGGAGTTTGAAGCTTTTCAGAACCATCCGTTAGTCCATGTCTAATAATGGCACACTCTTAAAAAAGAAAAAGCAACAAAAAAATAAGAAACAGCTGAAATAAACTTTGAAGAGAAAAGCATTTATTTAAAACCATTTTTTTCAGAATAAATTACAAACAAACAAATTAACATTAAAGGCTGACATGCATTCAAAGTTGGAAGAATTCCTTGTAATAAATAGAAACTAGAAGTTTTTCCAAGATTAATTTTGAGGAGTATATCCATGTTTTGACTGCTGGAACTCTTAAACATGCAGAATGTTATTCACTATGAATACTGAACTAGCAGAAAATTCATGAACAACATCATCTCATCAAATTTTCAAATGGAATTTTAAGAGTTTTTAGAATTAATAAAATGCCTGAATATTCATTAGTTTCACATATGTTTTTCAGGTGTAGAGACATGGTAGTTGTGATTATGCAGTAAAAACAAACTGGAAATTCTGTGGAGCCGCGGAAGAACGACATGCCGAGACGGGTTCAGTGTGGGTGATAGAGCATCAATCAACGTGTGTCTTTATTGGTCCAGGGTACATATATTTATACAGACAATGATAATTATTATGCCTACTAGTCACTAGCTGATTGGCTTAAGCTCTAAAGGTCGTATTCGCACGGTCCACCTACTTGCAGTTAGCTAACAGCACAAGCTTCTCATAACACTAAGTTTCTCATGTTACTATTTCTGATTCCTGTTGACTTGTTTTCAATACACGACAGTACCGTAACACAGTGTTTCTCAGACCACCGTTATCATAACACTAGGTTTCTCAGACCACTATTCCTAATTCCCCTTAACCTGTTTTCGACACACCACGGTACACAGGGCTGAAGCGTCCTTGACATTCCTCCTGTATCAGCAGCTGTGAGCAGCTGCAGGCAAACCCTAGTGAGGCTCAGCATCAGCAGCTAGAGCAGGCTCTGATCATACAATTGCTCGGTGGGCTCAGGACCCTTGTCTCTGAGCCATTCTCCAACAATTCCCCCTTTTTCTTTTTGTATGAGCAGAGCCTGCGCCAACGTTCGTTCAAAGATTTTCTTAATACATGACAAGGCACAACTTAGGCATGCAGGCTTACAATCTACTGGCTAAAGGCACAGGACCCTTGTCTCTGAGCCATTCTCCAACAATTCCCCCTTTTTCTTTTTGTAGGAGCAGAACCTGCCCTAACGTTCGTTCAAAGATTTTTTTTAATACATGAGAAGGCACAAGTTAAGCATGGAAGCTCACAATCTATTGGCTAAAGGCACTTATCACGCACCCGGAAGTGCTGTGATAGGTCTGCATCGTTAGCACGCGTGAACAAACTCAATCTACTTTGTGGTTAGTGTATCCAGGCATTCAAACGGGAAGGAAGCACTAGCTTGACTTCCTCCTTCTTGCCCTTCCAGGTGATCCCAAGGGCAGGCTTACCACGTGGCAGTTTTCTGATCAGAGATCCAGCCTGGATTGTCCAAACCCTGTAGGATCAGTGCATAACCCTGATCCCCCCCCCCAAAAAAAATTCCTACCAGGTTTTCCCCCTTTTTCTTTTTTAGACAATCCAGACTCTTTTTAACATTTGAATCATAGCATTCATAAAGCATTTCCACACAGACCCCAATACCATCATGACTATCATAATGACAATCAGCATTGCCAGTCTGTGCATCAACAAAGCTTTCAGCTACCCAGTAATTTCCAAGCTTTGTAGATTTAGAACCATCATCAGTCCATTTTCCAAATTCCCAAGTCTCGTAACCAGTCTGTCAGTCCATGTTCCAATCTTATGCAGTCTTATGTAGCAAGAAAACCATCCTTACAGTTTTAAAAGTGTCAGCAACTGTAACAACAGAGTATGCAATACAGAATGTAATACAGGTTTCACCATGCTATGTTCTAAACATTGCAACGAACCCACAACATACAATGAATCTGATACTACATGAACAAGTTATTGATACCAGTGTTGATGTTGAAACACCCAAATGACAGTTTTAAAGTTCGTAAGGAGTCTCCAGACCCCCCAAGGAGAATCTTGTGATCTTGAGTTCCCAGGTGTCCCCCATTTGTTGTCACTACCGGGCAGGCCAACGGTCCAGCAGCATGCCTGTCCACTTTTAACAAGGCATCACGAATCACCCCACTCCATCGGGACTGAGCTAAAAGCGGAGCTGGTTCTGATAAAGGTGACGGGAGTGGGTGTGGTGGGGGCTGCCGGCAGCGTTTCCTCTTCTTGTAATTGTAAATGCAGAGTTCTGTTCTGTAGCTCAACTTCTGTAATTTTCTTTCAAGTTCTTGGACTTTGTCACTGTCCCTTACCGATGTGTGACCCTGTTGCTTTAATTCGGACAGAGCCGCCGCTTTTCTCTCTGAGCCAGACGCTGACGCGCCGTCAGGGGTGGAACCATCCAAAGGGTGGGTGGGGTGGGCAGAGTTTATGGTGGCACGCCGCTCCACCCGGTACCCCCGCGCCGCCTGATTTCTCTGCCGCTTCTTGCGCGGTGGAGCAAACAGGAACACTTGGTGACATGTCCTTAATAGAGCAGAGCTGTTGATTATACCCGAAGAAGGTGGCTAATCGTGACGGACGATTGGTTTCGGCAGGGACCGGTGGAGATGGTACAGCGCCGATAGCTGCCATAGCAGCAGCAGCTACTTTCTTTTCTGCTGGCATCTCCCTCAGGGCTTTTACGATCGTTCGCCAGACCACCCCGTGCTGTCGTGCTTCACTGCCTTTATTGCCTCCAGTGATAGTCTCATCCCACAATAAATCACCTACTTTGCGCCACTCCTGTTGGCTACATATTAGCGAGGGGCCATCATCCCTCTGCCCCTCCGCCTCTGAGGTAGGGGGGAGTGGGGGGGGCATGACTGTAAAGATACTGGGGCGGGGCTGGCCTCCGGACTTTCCCTATTCACATTAACTGTAACTGGCCCTCCTGTTGATAGTACAGGAATACGATCACTGTCAAAAAGCATAGATCCGGATGCCTCACTATCTGGGGTAACAGTGGAACTTTCCCCCCCCAACTTTGCAGTTGCCACAGCTGCAAGGTTCTTTTCAAGCTGACACCGCTTACTATTATTCACCACCTCCTGCCATGGTTTCATCATTTTCCTTGCAGCTTTATCCTCATCAATTGCCATATCCCACAAAACATCACCTAATCGTCTCCACTCCTTGACATCAAAAAGAGAATTAGGATCCTGAAAACATCCTTTGACCCGTCCTAATGCTACTAAACCCGCGAGTGATTTTATGCAATCCACTCCCTGCTTTTCTAAAAAGCGCTGTAATAAATCCAGGGCTACCTCCTGTTCCATCTTGTCAACCTGGTGCTCCTTGGTTAAGGCACCTCCGGTCCTGTGCTCCCTGGATAAGGCACAGTACCGTTACTGCCAACCCACCCCTGATTAAGGCACCATTGGCCCTTTGCTCCCTGCTTAAGGCAAAAAAAATACTCCTGCCGGCTTGTGCTCCCTGTTTAAGGCACTAAAACATACACCCGCCGGCCTGTGCTCCCTGTTTAAGGCACTAAAACTACTCCCGCCAGCGTGTGCTCCCTGTTTAAGGCACTAAAAAATACTCCCGCCGGCTTGTGCTCCCTGCTTAAGGCACTAAAAATACTCCCGCCGGCCTGTGCTCCCTGTTTAAGGCACTAAAAATACTCCCGCCGGCTTGTGCTCCCTGTTTAAGGCACTAAAAATACTCCCGCCGGCTTGTGCTCCCTGTTTAAGGCACTAAAAAATAGTCCCGCCGGCCTGTGCTCCCTGTTTAAGGCACTAAAAATACTCCCGCCGGCCTGTGCTCCCTGTTTAAGGCACTAAAAAATTACCCCCTTTGATATGTTGCTGATGCTCCGTGACTAAGGCACCAGGTGCAGCTCTTGCCAGCAGCCCTTGCGGAAAGCGACCCTCTATCTCGGTTCAGCTCCTCGGAACGACCTGTCGGAGGCCCACTGTCCGATCGTTCTTGATTTGGCTAGGCGCTGCTGTCTCTGATATTTCCCAGCGTTTGTTTCTGCCGCCGCTGTATGCAGCACCTTTCCGCGTCAGCTTCCGTCGCCCCTCTGCGTCAGTTCCGGCGCCCCCCCGCTTCCACTGCCGGGGCCACCCTGCGCTCGCCTCCAGCACCCCCTCGCGTCTGCCCCCAGGGCCGCTCAGTGTCCACCTGTGGCGTCCCTTCGCGTCCACCCCCGGGGCTGCCGCAGTTGGCTCATTACCACGTCAGCTCCGGTGTCTTTCTGCTTCCGTTCGTGGGGCCACTCACTTCTGGTCTCGGGGCCGCTCCGCCTCTGCTCTCCGGGGCCGGTCACCTCCGTTCTGCGGGGCCAGTCTGCCTCTGCTCTGCGGGGCTGGTCACCTCCACTCTCGGGGCTGCTCCGCCTCCGTTTCTCGGGCCGGTCCAGCCGGCTTCTCTCCGCATACTCCCCCGGGGCTGCTGGGGCCGGCACCTCTCCGTCTCAGCTCGTGGACCCTGAATGCTGCTGTATTTGGTGTTTCTCCAGGTCCGTTCTCAAATTTCTCGGTCATTGCTGGTTTTTTTTCTGGGTCCGCCGCTCTGTCTGTGTTATTCTTCTATGCAGGTCCCTGTTCGGGCGCCATCTTGCGGAGCCGCAGACGAACGACACGCCGAGACGGGTTCAGTGTGGGTGATAGAGCATCAATCAACGTTTGTGTTTATTGGTCCAGGGTACATATATTTATACAGACAATGATAATTATTATGCCTACTAGTCACTAGCTGATTGGCTTAAGCTCTAAAGGTCGTATTCGCACGGTCCACCTACTTGCAGTTAGCTAACAGCACAAGCTTCTCATAACACTAAGTTTCTCATGCTACTATTTCTGATTCCTGTTGACTTGTTTTCAATACACGACAGTACCGTAACACAGTGTTTCTCAGACCACCGTTACCATAACACTAGGTTTCTCAGACCACTATTCCTAATTCCCCTTAACCTGTTTTCGACACACCACGGTACACAGGGCTGAAGCGTCCTTGACATTCCTCCTGTATCAGCAGCTGCGAGCAGCTGCAGGCAAACCCTAGTGAGGCCCAGCAACAGCAGCTAGAGCAGGCTCTGATTATACAATTGCTCGGTGGGCTCAGGACCCTTGTCTCTGAGCCATTCTCCAACAAAATGCCTCAGTAATATTTCATTTTCTAAGAATTTCTCAGTTAAAAAAATAAGCAGAGCTCTTTTCCTTAGCATTGGAAGTCTATAGGATAATGCACATGGGAGGATACCTCTGGAGTTTCCTAGTCCAATCTCCTGCTCCAAACAGGGTCAGCTGTGAGATCAGACCAAGTTGATAAGGGTTTTGTCCAGTTGGGTCTTGAAAGGTACTAAGTTTTCACAGCTTCTGAGGGCAATCTGCTCTACTGCTTGAGTGCTTTCAAGGTGAAATAGATTTCTCATTCTCTGCCCGTTGCCTCTTATCTTCCTACCATGAATCAGTGTGAAGACCCTGACTCTGCCTCCTTGTTGACCTTCAGTGTTAGGAAATAGTAAATTTATAAATACATTATAGGAATATATTTATATTGGCTCAATGTACTATTAAAACTGTATATTTGATTCCCTTTAAGACTAAGTTTCTGACTCTCAATATTTGTATCTAGTACAGGTACATAAATAACTTCTTGGAAGTTAAAAATAGTTTTCTGAAACTTTAACCGCAACCACATCATATAGCTTTCATTCATAAAGACATGATATTTTTTTCTCTAGTTTAGACAAAGATTTCAGTTTTAACATAGACAACGCTATTTTTTTTTTTTTTTTGAGAAATACTGACTTGATCTATTTAACTTCAGATGAAAAGATAAAGTGTGTATGTAGTGAGTCAATAAAAATTTTAATTTCAAGGCTACTCAAATACCTTATGTGGCCAAACACCCATGACCCTAACAGGAATAAGAATTGGTATATTATCTTGTTGATTTTTCCTTTCTAATCACAACCTACTTCTTAGTTACTGAGTTGAAATTACTTAACAACTAAAGCAGTTTTCTTTACAGATAAACATAAACTCTAATCAATTTCAGACATAATGCTAAAAAGAAACAGGAAAGGGTCTGTAGGCTTCTATTGTGCCTTGCCTTCAAAAGCATGTTAAAGTGTATTATTAATATTAAACAAAATTTAAAGTAATATGTTAGCAATAGATGCTTTTTTCTTATTGGATAGACTTACAGCTCAAAAATACGTTATGCACAGACAGTCTCAGTCATTTTTATGTATTCAAGTGAATCAAAATATGAAGTATATTTCTCTTCTGAAAGGTTGTAAAACAATCCCAGGCTATACCAGTACAGGGAATATTTCTGTCTTGCCTTTTGAACTCCTCCAAAAGCAAACAATAATAATAATAATTGTTTCTTTATAACTTTTCTAACACCAGTAAGTCATTTTAGAGACTGAGACGGATCATTCTGTTTAAATACGTGTCAGCATGTTGGTACATGGAAGAAAGCTATTTCACTGCCATTGCCTTGTTAATTCAGGGAGGTCATTATTATCCATTTCCATTTCTGTTACTCGATGAGCTTCTGTGAAGGCTCTGTGACTGAAGTGAATGTGCTCTGTGAATATCAATATCCACTTGATCTTGAAGGTTGCTACTGGATACAATTAACGTCAGAAGTGTTTTACATATATCTTTGTGTCATCCAGACTGCTTAGTAGGCTTTTATTTCATAGTTGTTCAGCTTTACTTATACATGTTTTAGTTTTAGAATAATACACTACAAAACTATTTTTTTGTTTAGTGAATTAGAGCACAATGGCAAGTAATTCACTAAATACAGTGCAGTATCCTCTTGGGTAACTGTTTTGTGATTATAAGAGGAAAAAGTGTTGTTTAATTATTTCATACCCATGCACAAAATCAGACTTAAAATTCTGAGACTGAACTTCTGGAATTTGTCACGCTTAAACAGATATCTATGTTTGAAATAGTTGTCATAGAGTCCTCATATGCTCAAGGGAGAGAGGAAATAGGCACATCCAGGGTGAAATTCATCTTGCCTTTTACAAATGTCAACATTATAGTGAGAAGACTATCAACCTCTTTAAAAACTCTCCATTTAGAGATGTGGACTGAGATGATGCTCAGATGCAAATATCTCCATATTTGCACTTGTCCAGGTGAAAACTAAAATGTCTGAGACATTTATAAATTGCTGCTACATTTTTTCCTTTGAAGAAAAGTTATAACTCATTTAACATCAGAAAAAAAAAATCAGCTTTACCTGCTTTTGATTGCTTAAACCGAAGTTAAAGGGGAAAAGATATATATTGCCTAAATTGACTATTTTTAAACAGGGGGGAAGGAATGCTTGGCACATGAGCTTGACTCTCTGAATGCTCCATGATGATACCGTACGTTTTCTCCAATGGTAGAAAATGACCTAGCTGCCTCAATATTGAGCTGAGAGGGTAAAATAAAGCAAACTAAAATAAAAATGTAGCGTACAAATTTATAGGTGTATGTGACTGCAACAGAAATTGAAATCCATTCAGATGTACTTTTGCTTTTATATAAACTGATCTTACATTACCTTTTAAGAATTCCTTCATGGACAAATCTGCTGGTAATCACACTAAAAGCCTGCTATGCTGAACAGGAGATAATATTCAGGTGAACTGCCTGCTGTGTTTTGGAGCATTTAAAATTGCAGACAGGCTTCATTATTCTGTGCCTGAACTAGTCAAATCCATTAGCATCACTTAGTTTTGTAAGACATCATGAACCCAATATGGACAGACAAGATATTTCCACTGATGTCACCTGCTGCTGAAGCAGATGAAATTTGCAAATAGCTCCACTTGAAATTTCTTACAAAAGAAGTATAAACAAGTGTAGCCAAGTGGTTTTAGCTGAGCGCACTTCAGATTTCTATCAAGATAGTCCAGTTAAACTATTAAAGAGGCAAAATACATCACATAATTTTATTGATAAAACCATAAAATATTATAAATTTTAAAACTGATTTCCTTTCGTAACAAGAATTGATTTTGTGGAATGACAATATTGCACAAAGTTCTTAGAGAAAATGAAACATCTATGTGGAAGCAAAGAAAGTTTTAAAAAATCATAAATCAGTAACACAATATATTAATGATGAAGGGTGAGAGGAAAAGAGAAAGATGGAAAAGGTTCAGGTATTTTATTTGGTAGGTATATTAAAAAGTACTCTTTTATCTTATTCATTATTTTAAAAGTATCCATGTATAATTTCTGTAAAGAAAAAGCCAGTTATCTTCACACGTGGTAAGGAACATACTAGAGATCATATCAAATGTAGCTGTTGGGGTACAGGGAACTTTAAAAGAATTAAGTATTATTCTGAAACTGTTATTAGGTAACCAGGTTTCTTGCAGTTGTTAAGGAACTGGTATTACAGCTATGTTAGTGGCATTCTTTTGTGAACCAGTAAAAATAATAGGTACATCAGTTCATAGACTGAAACAAATGTCCCGATGTTATCCTGATTTTCTACAGACTTACCTCATTTGTTTATACAAATAGTACAATATACAAGATTCATCAACTGCTTGAAAGAAATGGAAAATATGTACTTGAAAGAGACTAAGGTTCACTCCCACAGTTTACCTGTTACATCACTGGTATTTAAAGTCTTTTGTATTACATATATTCCTTTGTATGATACCCAGTGTTAGTCTATTCAACTGCACTTGAGTTATTCTTAGTCATATTTCTTATCTGCTTGTATTTTTGAAAAAAACTGCCTTAAAATTAACAGGACCTAAGGGGAAAAAAAAAAAAGTCCAACAATCTTTTTGAGAAACTAACCTATTAGACTGAAGATATTGAGAGGGAAAGAGATCATTTTTTATAGAGAGAACTATCCAAAATTATCAATATCTATTAAAATTATGAAAAATATAAAAAACTATAGAAAACTATCGACAGGAGAAACTGCAAAAGGAATGAAAGCAATGTGGCTCAAACAAAAGAGCATGTGAGACTTTAGCATAGTAGCTGGATTATGCAACTGGGAGAAGTTCCTATTTTTAGCCAATGACATCCAAAGAGATATGCATTAAAAATCCAGATACAATGATTGAAACAAACAAGCAAACAAACAAACAGCTGAATGTCATTATATAGGATTTTCTAGATAGGTTATACTGGATCTATTTCTGGATTTTACTTCAACAAATTATTCCATGTTGAAAATAAATATTAATCTTCAAAATCACTAATTTCTGAAAATTGACCTGCGAGTCATAAGATCTCTCTAGAAGAGATGGGGCATATTCCTAACATACACCAGATGCTGATAAACATAAGAGGTATTTTAGATGGTGTCTTAAACAGTTCTTGAACTGTTTTATAGGACTTCCTTTAGCAATATGTTTGCTGCTGTTACTCTCAGCATGTAGTAATAACTATTTGCCACGTATGGAAGGCTGGAAATGTTCCTTTGTTCAGAACATGTTCCTTTCCTTCTGGAACAAAGATTTCTGTGTTTGTGATGGTTATTTCATGAAACTGGACAGAGCAGAAACAGAATAAGGTGGAAGTTGTTCAATCTATAAATGTTCCTTTTGACAGGTTTAATATTTTTGTTGGTGATTTTTTAGTTCTTTCTTTTTCCCCATTTGAAATCAGACTGCTATCCTGTGGGACACATTTTCTTCTTCAGTCCACTCTCTACCAGTATTATGTTGCTGATAGATTTGTTCCTGTACTGTATTTCACCATGGGGGTTAAGTAGGCTTAGAAAATAGCCTGATATAAAAAACCACGGTTTTACACTGGGTCTGATGAATTATTATACCATTTAGGATAAAGTATGGAAACCTGATGTGCCTGTTTTCCTGGTTCTATGTCACCATGTAGGAGTGAGAAGGTGATTACCTGTTCTTCCTCTTTCTCACTCAGTTTCAGAATGGACAATTTAAACTATCTGGTATAGGATGAGAAGAGAAAATTATTTCTCTTGGCATATTTGCAGTCTAAGATTCACAGATGTCAGGAAAAGAAAGTAGCTGTGACACAGATCTCAAAAGATGTTGTTTTTTTGTGGAATAAATGTGGAAGATAGATTTATTCCTCTTTTACTTTAGATACTGTCATGGATTTAGCTCAGAGGGCAACTGAGCACCACACAGCTGCTCACCCCTCCCTCTCCCTTCTCTTCCAGCGATGAGAAGGGACAAATGAGCCAGGCTTGGGATTTGAGATAGGACAGGGCAGGGCAAAGCACCCATTATGGTCATGGACAAAAGGCAGACTTATTAGGAGAAGAAAATAAGAACATAGATTTATTACAGACATTAATAACAACACGTAACAGAGTACGACAGTGAGAAGCATTGCCACCTCTTGTGAATACCTTCCACTCACCCATCCCTTCCTCCCAGGCTCAGCTCTGCTTCCACTATCTCTACCTCCTCCCTCCAGCAGCACAGGGGGCAGGGAACGGGGGGTGCAGTCAGTGCTGTCGTTTCTTCCATCTTCGGTAGGAGGAGCTTCTAGAATTTCTTCCCCCTGCTCCAGCATGGTCCTCCTCTCACAGGAGACAGTCCTCCACAAACTTTCTCCAATGTGAGTCCCTCCCATGGGCCACAGCATTTCCTGAGCTGCTCTGGTGTGGGACATTAATTTTCCCTAACCACAGTCCCTCCCACAGATCCCTTCTTAAATAAGTTATTACAGAGGCTCAGCTGATTGCCTCGGCCTTGGTGCAAAGGTGGGTCTGAATTGGAGCTGGGGGAGTTTTGAGAAGCTTCTCACAGGGGGCCACCACTGTAGCCCCCATCCCTGATACCAAAGGGGTCCACCACTCACTCAAACCCAGGACAATATGAAAGGCCATATGTGATAAATATTTTAAACTTCTATTTCATACATAGGTAGGAATATGTTACAGAAATTATGCTGCAGTATTTAGCATGTCACAATATTTTGCATATCAAGTATGTAGAATGTGCATAGACCCAAAATCACACTGGAAGAATAATTTTATATTAATTTTATTATGCATATTTTGTATTTGCTATTCTGGTTTTCTAAATTCATATCTCTTTTCATGTATTTTTATGGGAAAAGGTAAATTTTACATGAATGTACACCATTGTCAACTCCTGATACACTACTGCAAGAATCAGGCATTTGTAAAGTTATTGATGAGTTCAAATTTTGAGGAAATAATTATAAAATACGTTAGATGAAATCAAGATATGTTCATTGTCAGAAAAAAATATATGTCTACAGCAGGGGAGAAAAATCTCTTAACCTGGTTACAAAAGCTGTTGTCAGAGAACATCTAACTGTGAAAAGAAAGAATTGTGTTGTTTTGGTTTTTTGTGTTTTTTCTTTTTTTTTTTTTTTTTTTTTTTTTGTTGGTTGGTTGTTGCTGTTTTTTGTTTGTTTGTTTGTTTGTTTGTTTTTATTTTGGTTTGGTTTGGTTTGTTTTTTTTCCCTCAGAAAGCAGAAACCAATGAAGAAGATGATACAGGAAGTCTATGAAACAATCCACTTTACATGTCATAAATGCCAACTACTACCTGTCCTTCAAGTACAAGAGAAACATTAGTTTTTATTCTCATGAAACTGGAAAATCTCATTCTGTGCTGGGAAAAAAAAAAAAAAAGTAAATGGCAGGCAGTTTGGAAGAATGTGATGGGGAGTAAAAGAATGTACACAGCAGTCTTTACATGAGTTTCAGTAAAAGGTTGCTGGTTCTACTTGTTCAAATCCTTCAGCAGAATAAAAATTATCTTGCAGCAGCAAACCATTTTCCAAATATTGTAGCAGACATGGAGGTGAAATTTAAAAATCTTTAACATTGTGCTCAGGTGTCAAGTATTTCTGAGCAAATAGTAGTAGTACAGACATTTTCATTCTACACCATTTTATGACAGCTAACAACAATTTAAATTTAACAGATTATTAAAGGATCTCAGCTTTCTAACATGAAGATTGTCAACTCGTTGAATAACAGCAAATTGAAAAAAGAATGAAGAACCACCCACCATAGAAGATCATGTCCAAGAATATCTAAGGAACCGGAAGGTGCACAAGTCCATGGGACCCAATGAAATACATCTATGGAACCTGAGGGAAGTGGCAGATGAAGTGGCTAAGCCGCTATCCATCGTATTTGAGAAGTCGTGGCAGGCTAGTGAAGGTCCCACTGACCTTAAAAGAGGAGATATAATTCCAATTTTTAAAAAGGGAAAAAAGGAAAACCCATGAAACTACAGGCCAGTCAGTCTCACCTCTGTGCTCAGCAACATCATGGAGCAGGTCCTCCTGGAAACTGTGCTTGGGCACATGGAAAATGAGGAGGTGATTGGTGTCAGCCAACATGGCTTCACTAAGGGCAAATTGCACCTGAAAAATTTGGTGTCCTTCTATGACTGAGTTACAGTGTTGATGGATAAGAGCAATTGATGTAATCTACCTGGACTTGTGCACAGCACTGGTCATTTTCCCACATGACATCCATGTCTCTAAATTGGAGAGACATGGATTTGATGGATGGACTGCTCAGTGGATAAATAATTGGCTGGATGGCTGCACCTAAAGACTTGTGGTCAATGGCTCGATGTCCAAGTGAAGAGCAGTGATGAGTGGCATTCCTCAGGGGTTGATATTGGGACCAGTGTTGTTTAACATCTTTGTTGGAGACATGGACAGTGGGATTGAGTGCACCCTCAGCAAGTTTGCTGCCAACACCAAGCTGTGTGATGAAGTCAACACACTGGAGGGAATGGATGCAATCCACAGGGACCTTGACAGGCTTGAGAGGTAGGCCCATACGAACCTTATGAAGTTCAACAAGGCCAAGTGCAAGGTCCTGCCTATGGGTCGAGGCAGTCCCAAGCACATATACTGGATGGGTGGAGAATGGACTGAGAGCAACCATGAGGAGAAAGACATCAGGGTGTTGGTTCATGATAAGATCAACATGACTGAGAAATGTGTGTTTGCAGCCCATAAAGCCAACCACATCCTGGGATGCACCAAAAGAAGCACAACCAACAGATTGAAGGAGGTGAATCTCCTCCTATACTTCACTCTGGGGTTCTGTGTCCAGCTCTGGGTCCCCCATTATAAGAAGGACATAGACCTGTTGCAGCAATTCCAGAGGAGGGCCATGAAGATGATCAGGGGGCTGAAGCACCTCCTTTATGTGGACAGGTGGAGAGAGTTGGGGTTGTTCAGCCTGGAGAAAGGAAAGCTCCAGGAAGACATTATAGCAGCCCTCCAATACCTAAAGGGAGCCTACAAGAAGGATGGAGAGGGACTTTTTACAAGGTCATGGAATGATAGAATGAGGGGTAATGGCTTTAAACTGAAAGAGTGTAGATTTAGATTAGAAATAAAGAAGTTCTTTACTTTGAGGATGGTGAGACACTGGAACATGTTGTCCAGAGAAGCTGTGGATGTCCCCTCCATGGAAGTGTTCAAGGCCAGGTTGGCTGGGGCTGGGGCTTTGAGGAACCTGATCTAGTGGAAGGTGTCCCTGCCCATGTCAGTGGAGTTGGAACTAGATGATCTTTAATGTCTCTTCCAACCCAAACCATTCTATGATTCTATGAAATTACCAAGACTGTTATTTCCATGTAAAAGAATTAACTTTCTATTAAATTTATAGATTCAAAGTAATCTTTGGTTATCTTATGACAAACAATTTATTAAGTGTGTATTGAAATAATAAAATTATTTAGAAGTTCAAGGAAGTAGATAGCATAGAAATGAAAAGGGAAATTTTAAGAGCTGGTCTAATAAAATCCTACAGAAATTCAGCTAAGTTCTGATCTTTATTATTTCAGGAAATTGCTTATAAGAAGGAAGTAATCTCTGCATCAAGGATATATCAAAACATAATAATCCAATCTTTCATGGCAGTTCTGACTGTCATGATAAGAGCAGAAATATCGCAATGACATTTTATCCAATATCTAATGAATAGTTCTAAAAAAGTTCCAAATTATGTAAATGTTTACAAAAAATTACACCTAAATGAACAACTGAAGAGATACTCTTTGCATCAGACTATTCAATAATTTCTAAAAATTCAATATGTCAGTATCAGATTATGTGTCTTGCACAGGTATTGAAAAAGGAAGCATGTTATATTAACAATTGTGTTCTGTATGCTGGGAGATATGCTGATTCTTATAGAGTTGAAGTAGCAGACAGAGGTCATTTTTTCAATTGTCTGGGATAAAAGAAGTGAACAATATAGTAGAGCTTTTACCCATGAACAGTATCTCTGTAGTAGCCTAGTTCAGGGATATTTTTGTCATGTAATTAAGAAAACCACATTCTAGGAAGAAATTGAGTGAAAAGACTCATTAGGGTATATGAATTTTCTGAGGGCAGTCAGGAACCAAAACATTTATAAGAGAAGTGGAACCATATAGATACACTTCTAAGGACTGCTTGGAACTGACACTGGTCATGCAAACTTCCTGTGCATGCAACTGATGCCATGGGCATGGTCTCTGAAGGAACTGAGTTGGACTGTGCTACCAACATGACTACAGAATATTTAGAAAAGAGGTAAACAATAAGATTTTAAAAAATAGCAAACTTATTTGGCATAGTTAAATCCTAAACTGACTGCTAAGAATTTCAGAAAACTCTTATAGTTAGTGGCAGGTAAAGAAAACTGCTAAAACTTTTTGCAGTTTTGTGATGTCTTAGATGGTGTGCATGTGGATAAGTAACACTCATTATATGTAAGTTTCAAGTGATCTAATACAATTCAAGAAAGTGGTCTTGGAGTCATGATTTTTCTGATAGCATTAACTCAATAGGGGAGACTACAGTTGGCAGGGAACAAGGAATGAAAGAGGAAATATTGCTATCAAATAAATTTATATTTTGATTGCTGTTAGGGTCATGCCACTTTAAAAATGGTATCACAGAATCAGAGAAGAAAGGTATGATAAAGGTAAGATATTACTTCTCTATGATGAGAAATTATGTAGACTGGCAGTCCTATACCTGAAACACAATATTGAGATTGATAGAGCTCTGCCCTGATTCCATGTGACAATTCTTATGCCTGAAACTCCTGAAGTCCTGACTGTTTGAAATTAGTTCAAAATTTATGTCTCATCATGAATTGGAAGCACCTAAATTAGGCATATAAGCATAGTTAGAAAATAATCTAATAGTCATCATTCTAATTAAGAAGCTGCTTAAATAAATCTGCACATAATTTTGAATAAAATAATTTTGTCTTGAAAAATAATTATGTATGCAAAACTGCCATGTTTATAACATGAAAGCTTCAGTAGACAGTCTCTTGAAACTGCTCTGCCCATCAAACAGACAAAATGAAAATGGTTTGTCCTGTTTTTTTACTCAGATGTTTGAATCATCAATCTACTCTGGGCAAAGCAGACCAATTACAGGGGAAGCACTGCTAAAACATTAAAATGGTGTCTTATCTATATCCTCTGTATATGCATTTCAAGTGCAATTGAAAACACCTTCATTTAATGGGTGATTACTTTTTCCTGGCACCAAATCTTATAATTCATTAAATATAAGAATGTAGCCTAATTGCTCACGCAATATGACAACATACAAATTATAAAACATTTACTTTTTAGTGATTTGGTATTCAAGTTCTTTGACGGGCACTAAAAAAAAAAAAAAAAAAAAAGTAAGGGAAGAAACAGAAAAAGAGCTTTCGTTAGACACTAACAGAAAAATTAAATGGAAAGATAATTCAATGCAAAACAAACAGATAAAACTGCAATTGAAGACTAATCAGGCTCTTTAAAGGCTTCTAGATTGCAATTTTCTAATTGCAGACCTCATGCTTTCAGGGCCCCAAGTGGACCAGGAAGCTCTAATTGCCTATAACCACCCTTCTCTGTAAACCTCCTTTGTACTATATTTCCAACCCCACCTTGGACTTTAGTCATCTGTGTTTAAGCTCTGCCATGGTTCAGCTGTGCAACCTTGGATTATACTTAAGTGAAAACATCCAGGTTGTGAGAGAGCTGTGAGAAGCCTCATCTAGGTCTTCCATGTATGTGCCATCAGCCCTGTTGTCTTGAGGGTGTTGTTTCAACTCGGCCCTTGCCCCAAGGGAGGGAGGGAGGGGGGGGGAGGGAGAGAGGGAGGGAGGGAAAGAGAGAAAGAGAGAAGATTTTGCTCCAGACTGTAGACTTATAATGCTAGAGTTTAAACTTCTAGATATGTGTCTATATTTAAATATCTACCTATTGATCTATCAATCTAATCTATCTATTGATCTATTACAGGACAAGATTGAATTTCCTAAACTTTTATGTTAATTCAGAATATCTTAGGTTATCAAAGATGTGCTCAGAAAAATAACACAAAACATACAGAATTCTGACACCTTTTTAGACCTTCAACTAGAGGATATTAGGGAGTCCCTGGAACACCACAGATGATAATGGATGCCTAAGTGTAAGCAACTAAATCAAAGTCCCAGGTCAATACAGTCAGAGGAGTCTAGGCTGTTCATCTCACCCTAAAGCAAACACTTAGGACTTGACTCAGTTGCTGAAACATAGTCCCTTGGTTCCACTTGATATATTTAATGATATTCCTAAGTAAGAAGATGAGGAATATGACACATGAATTGTGGAGACCTATGCACTTCTACAGCAATAACTGGAGACCAGGCAAGATAGTCTAAGAAATGAAATCACACTGTGTGATTGGGGTCAGGAAACAGAACCAAGACTAACATGACTATAAGCTAAGAAAATAGGAAAAAAGGGACAGCACTGAAAGTAACTGTTTTAAAGGTGATTTAAATGTTGTCTCTGTCTTCTCCCCTCAACTCTGTAAATAAAATAATTCCATTAATCTCTTAAAATTTGATACAACTATTTTAATGATAGGTTCAGGTTGATTGTACAAATTGTCCCACTGTAATCAACCCAAGATTTATTATTTCTACTTGTTCATAAAAAAAAAGAATGGAACTTCATTTTAGTCACTGTTCACCATGATACAAAAGAAATAAACAGGGTTTTGCAAAGAGCAAAACAAGATGCAAGTCATAACTGGTGGGATACTCTTCTCGGCTGGTCGCCTTCTGCAACTGGGGTCCTTAATATTATGATACACCCCATTGTGATCCTACTAGGTAGTGTAGCAATTTCATTAGTATTAACCATCATGTTATATTTATGGGTCTGGAGAATGTTTAAAAGGATAACTGCTATACATGAGGCTTTATACTACTCAGGAAAATCGCTGAAGTAAAAGAATTTACTTAGTATGATAAGAAAGGGGGGATTGATACAGGGCCTAGATAGGAACAGGGGATGTAAGGGTTAATATGGGAATAGCAAGAAGGGGATGACAAGGGAAATAGTCGAGATAAGAGTTTGCTTAGATTGCACAAGATAGATAGTGCTGTGTTTGTGTTGCTTGACCACTATCTCCTGTTTAAGTAAAAAGCCTCCTCCACCCCTGAGTAAGTGAAGATGTTTGTGTTGCTGGACCACTATCTCCTGTTTAAGTAAAAAGCCTCCTCCACCCCTTAGTAAGTGAAGATTACCCCACAACCGGCACAAACCTGCTCTGCGGGTCCAGGGGGTGACAGAGACTGCGCAGGAATTCGGGGTGAAAAGTTCAGCACTGAGGAAGAGGAGATACTTCCTCCCACGACCACTGCCCAGCCCTTCACGACCCCTGCCCAGGACGGAAGGAACTCACTGCGCAGACTCAACTGGGAGGAGATCATGGAAATGATAATTTTAATACGAAGCGGGGATAGGTGATGCATATGTATAGGCGTGTTGC
Organism: Tyto alba; assembly: GCF_018691265.1. Classification (NCBI taxonomy): domain Eukaryota; kingdom Metazoa; phylum Chordata; class Aves; order Strigiformes; family Tytonidae; genus Tyto; species Tyto alba. The sequence goes on from NW_024881321.1 coordinate 21,019,408, forward strand.
GAAATATTATGAATATGTAATCATTTGCTCTATAAATCTAAGGCAACGGTGCCACATGGTTGCACACACATTAGGCGGAGTGATCCCCTGTGTGCCCAGCGCTGAATAAACATACCTACTTTACAATCTATCAGATTGTGGAGTCTGTTTTCCGCACGTCAGTTTTGGAGTCAGTTAATTCAGAGGATGAAATGGATGATTTTTAGTGGTTTTCCAGAATCTCCAATTGAATTAATATGTCTCCCTAGTTATCCATAAACACTAGTCGACATGTCCATATGTTATACGTAGAGCACTATAAGTGTATACGTGCTGTACAACTAACATCTTGGAAAGGACAGATTTTCAGTGAATGTTCTGCACCGTCCAGACCACATTAGCACAGAGATTTTACAGCAGATCTAACTTGTCCTAAACATGTGTACTTCATCATTGGACTTCACATAAGAAATTGACATGTCTGGGATTTATAAATAACCAGAAATTATAGCAGTTTTATATAATGAGCAAATTAGGATGGACTGGTTACAGTATGTCTAGAAATCTTAGAAAAAGTTTCAGTGTCATCAAACTTTACCTGTATCTAATTTCTGGACATAAAACTGGATAAATCAAGGAAACTCTGAGTCACGTTAATCCTGAATTCAAATTTCCTTCAGTCTTTTCCTAGCTGAATCTGGCATGAGGAACTTTAAAAATCCCAGTGGACACATTAAGGAAGGATATCGATGTCTGCGGAGCCGCAGAAGAACGACACACTGAGACGGGTTCAATGTGGAAGATAGAGCATCAATCAACGTGTGTGTTTATTGGTCCAGGGTACATATATTTATACAGACAATGATAATTATTATGCCTACTAGTCACTAGCTGATTGGCTTAAGCTCTAAAGGTCGTATTTGCACGGTCCACCTACTTGCAGTTAGCTAACAGCACAAGCTTCTCATAACACTCAGTTTCTCATGCTACTATTTCTGATTCCTGTTGACTTGTTTTCAATACACGACAGTACCATAACACAATGTTTCTCAGACCACCGTTACCATAACACTAGGTTTCTCAGACCACTATTCCTAATTCCCCTTAACCTGTTTTCGACACACCACGGTACACAGGGCTGAAGCGTCCTTGACATTCCTCCTGTATCAGCAGCTGCGAGCAGCTGCAGGCAAACCCTAGTGAGGCCCAGCAACAGCAGCTAGAGCAGGCTCTGATCATACAATTGCTCGGTGGGCTCAGGACCCTTGTCTCTGAGCCATTTTCCAACAGATGTCACTAATTGTTCTTTTTCCAGTCTAGATTTTTTTTTTTTTTTTTGTCCCTGAGTGGCCTTTATCTTATCTTCTTGCCTTCTCAATAATAATCTCCTATTCTTCAGACACAAATACTTTCCTCTTCTACCTCTATTCCCCTAGAATAAATTTACCTCCCCAAAAGCACTTGTATGTATGATTATAGCTTTATTGAAAATAGTTTCATCACCCTCTAGATTATCTGTAATATTTCAATTCTGTTGGCAAATATAACGGAATTTCCCTTTTCCACATCGTTTCCCAAACAGCTACAGGCTGTAAAGCCATGCAAAGATGTCATCTATGCATTTCTTTGAAAAGTTTACTTGATTCTGTCAGTGTTTGAGTGAAGCTTGTATTCAACCGATGCTGTCCATCTCTTTGGGTCTCTCAGGCCATACGAGAACAAGTAAACTAAAATTCCCTTTCTTCATTGTGATCTATTTGTCACATTAGCAATTGGCCCAGAAGGAATGTTAGAACAAGGTATAGCCCTCTCCTGAATGGTAGAGGTAAGTGAGAGGTATTCAGAGCCACATGTGTTTCCAGTTCTTTCTTATCCTTCTCCTCATAATGAAAAAAAAGAAGCACGATGTTTCCGATTATAAAATATACTCTCTTTGAAACAGAAATTAATTTACAAGAATCCCTTTTATTCTACTATTTGAAACTGAAATCAATATCGTTACCCTGGAGATCCACAAGACCTACCATATTTCAGAACATATCAAGAAAACTGGTTGCTAATAGAGATTCAAGGCTCATCTATGCTGTCAGACTCTCTGGGAAACTTATTAGTCTGGGATGGAGCTTCACTACCATGGTGATGAAGTTTCCAGAAGAGCCTTGGCTTTCCTCCAAATAATGTGGAGGAGACACAAAGCTGTCTGAGTCTGATCATGCAGACAGATTTCCCTTGAATAGAAAAGGTTTCTTAGGCTTATTTATTATAGAACTGGCCCAGAGTTATGGTAAAAAAAAAAAAAAAAAAAGGAATTTTGGCTCTGAGAAAAAGTATTTTAATTTACAATAATATTTGAAATAGAGACGTAAAGAACAAAAAGTTTAAAATCATGACCACATATATGTTGTTGAAATATATATATGGTCTTATATAGTGTATATATATAAGTATATATATAGTACTCTTACACAGTATATATAGTGTGTGTATATATATGCTTCCTGATCCATATTCAGCAGCCTATGTAATCCTGTAAAAATGTGCATTGTTGCTTCTGAGATAGGCTGATACACTTATCATCTATGTGCATTTATTAGACATTTATCTCTTTGCATTGTTATTCCTCTCCAATTTTGGATTATGCTTTTTTTTTTCATATTTTCTCCTACAGAGAAGTTCTGTACTAAATTAATTTTTATTTGTTCTATCCTTAGTCATTTACAGTATTTGCCTTGTAAATAATTACAGCAATCCACAATAAGCAAAGTTTGCATCTGGTCAGTTGAATCTGGTGAAACACCAGCTGAAAGTGAATTGAATCTGATCAAACACTGGTCAATTGAAAGTAATTAGTTCTCCTAAAATAAAAAAAAAAAATACTTCTCTTTTTTGCTTACATCAAAGTATTTTTAGTTTTAGTCTTCAAAACCACTTCAATAGAAAACAAACAAACAAAAACCAAACAAAACAAACGAAAAAAATCCAAACAAACAAACAAAAAAAAGTTTTCTTTCCTACAAAAAGGCATAAGCTAAATGAACAAACATTTTTCAATTAAAGTATCAAGTATGTTCCAATTCTGCTGTAGAATCAGAAACAGAAAAAACATTTGTCAACTTCTTCTATGATGTCTTCATGCATACCTGCTGTGAAGAATCATGGGCCCTTTCCTCCAAGGTGACACAGCCTGGGAGATAGAGTGTCTTTTACCACCTTTTGTTGAAGGTGTCCTGCTTCTTATCTCTAAGTCTACAAAAAATAAACAAAACTTTTTATCATAGATTTGATCTGATCTTACTTGTCTCCCTGATTATTGAAGTTATGCTGATGATCCTTAATACTGTGTTCTTCCTTGATCATATAAGTTCATCACCTCATTTCCCTTGTTTTATTCCCTTTGCTCACCTAAACCATCAGTCACTTTTCAGAAGATTTTAGGTAAGTTTTACATCAGTGTGGTGGATTGATCTTGCCTAGCTGTCAGACCCCCAGACAGCCACCCTCTCACTCCCCCTCATTCATGGGACAGGGGGAGAAAATATGATGGAAAGGTTTATGGGTCAAGATAAAGACTGGAAAATCATGGGCATAACAGACTCAACATGGAGAAAAATAATTTAATTTATTGCCAATTAAAATAGAGTTGGATAGTGAGGAACAAAGGTGAAAATGAATACACCTTCTCCCATGTTTTTCCCAGGCTCCACTTCATTCCTTCATTTCCAACTCCTTCATTGTCTTCCACCCTCTGCATGCAGTGCATGAGAGTGAGGAAATGCAGGAGCTGAGGTCAGTTCATAACAGTTCCTCTCTGCTGTTCCTTCCTGCTCACACTTTTCTCCTCTAGCATTGGTCATTCCCACAGGCTGTACTTCAGGATAAACCTGCTTCAGCATGGGCCCTCCATGGCTGCAGTTTCCTTCAAGGCATATCCTCTTGCTTCAGCATAGGCTGCAGTGTGAATATATGTTTCACCATTGTCTCTCCATGGACTGCAAGGGAAGTGCTGTTCAGGTGCCTGGAGCACTTCCTCCCCCTCCTTCTTCTCTGACCCTGGTGTCTTTGGAATTGTTTCTCACACTTTTTTTTTTTTTTTTTTTTTTTTTTTTTTTACCCACCCCTCTCATACACTGCTCCTCAGCATTTTTACCATTTCTTAAATATGTTTTTCACAGATGCACCATCAGCTGTGCTGATTGAGTTGGTTTTGGCCAGTGGTGGGTCTGTTGACAAGCTGGCTGGAACCATCTGTGTTCTGCTTTAGGCAACTCCTGGCCTCTTCCCACAAAGGCCACCCCTGCAGCATACCTCTGCCTCCCAAAGCCCTGTTATGTACACTCAATACTGTCAGGAACTTTACTGAATCTGCTGCAGCCAGTTGACCCTTACTTCATATCTCTTCCTATTGGTAGTGGTCTTCAAGCTTCCTCTGTCTAGTTTATATCAACACTGAGCTAGGTTAAATGCAAGTTACGTATTCTTTGTTACAAAGTCAGCTTTTTCTCAATTTCTTACTTGCCAACTTAGCTGTACATACAAGCTTTGTGACCTACCATATCATCTGCACAGTACCTTTCACTGATTCAATAAAGTTCTTTGTGATAATTTTAAATTTATAGAATAATAGAATACCAGGTTGTAAGAGACCTCAAGGATCATCTGGTCCAGCCTTTCTTGGCAAAAGCACAGTTTAGGTAAGATGGTCCAGCACCCTGTCCAGCTGAATCTTAGAAGTGTCCAATGCTGGAGGATCCACCGCTTCCCTGGGGACATTATTTCAGTGACTGATTGTTCTTGTTGTGAAAAATTGTCCTCTTGTGTCCAACCAGAGTCTCCCCAGGAGTAACTTGTACTCATTACCCCTTGTCTTTTCCATGTAACTCCTTGTAAAAGGGGAGCATCCATCTTCTTTTTTTTGTCACAATTTACATACTGTAACATGGTAATAAAGTCTCCCCTAAGTCTTCTCTTCTCTTCTCTTCTCTTCTCTTCTCTTCTCTTCTCTTCTCTTCTCTTCTCTTCTCTTCTCTTCTCTTCTCTTCTCTTCTCTTCTCTTCTCTTCTCTTCTCTTCTCTTCTCTTCTCTTCTCTTCTCTTCTCTTCTCTTCTCTTCTCTTCTCTTCTCTTCTCTTCTCTTCTCTTCTCTTCTCTTCTCTTCTCTTCTCTTCTCTTCTCTTCTCTTCTCTTCTCTTCTCTTCTCTTCTCTTCTCTTCTCTTCTCTTCTCTTCTCTTCTCTTCTCTTCTCTTCTCTTCTCTTCTTTCTCTTCTCGAAACTGAAACAAAAAACAATTCTCTCAGCCTTTCCTCAAACAGCAAGCTTCCCAGTCCTTTGTTCATCTTTGCGGCCCTTCTCCGGACCCTCTCCAGCCTGTCCACATCTCTTTTGCATAACAGGGACCAAAACTGAACACAGTATTCCAGGTGTGGCCTGAGAAGCACTGAGTGGGCTAGTGATTTCTTTGTCTCTGCTGGTGATGCCCTTGTTGATGCAGCCCAGCATTCTGTTTGCTTTCTTTGCCACTGCAGAACACTGTTCGTTCATACTGAGCTTGTTGTTCACCAGGATCCCCAAGTCCCTTTCCACAGAGCAAATTCATATTTGAAACGGTTTGCCTCATCATCATGGTTCCTAGCTGGTTTCTCATCATGCACCTATTAGCATCAAATATATACCCAGATTGCTTATATTCAAGTTATTATTAATTTATTTTGATCAGCCCCCCAGAGCAGCAATGTTTATTTTAGCAACTCCATTACATAAGTAACCTATTTCTATGCCAGAAAGGAAAAGCAAATTCTAATTTTATTTTCTCTTACACTTTCCCCAGAATAGTAGAAATGTTTAGAAAAAGAAAAAAAAAAAAAGTTTATTTCATGGTTTTACACTAAATGGTTTGAAAGTTTTCTCTTTAGACTTGAAATGTAACAATGGCAAAGTTTTACCCTTTGAGATTCCCAGTTTGAGGTCTTCTAGGTTGGTCAGGAAAAGATGCATACCCCTTTGGTGTATCTAAACTCCAGCATGAAAGTATTTGGGAACTGACAGAGCAAACTTTTCACTTTTAGATTCTATGTATTAATTTGCATTCTTGATCACATATTTCTTGAGAACAGTAATTCTCAAAAATGTTTCTTACATTTAAAAAAAAATATATGACTTTTAAAACTGGAAGACTCAGCTCATATGTGCTTCCTTCTCCAGTCAATATGCTCTTTGAAAGTTATTTTGGAAATAAGAAAATAATTCATTAGTGTAAAGTATATATTTTATTTTAAAATTCCAAGCAGAGATTATGCACAAAAGGAAGCATATGCTTTACAATACATTACTTCCCATAAAGAAAAAAATCATAGAAAAAGCAGCAATGCTCAGTGGTTGCCACTGAATAGACTTTTTCCCCTTTAAATTGTTTTTTATATATTATCACTTAAAACTTAAAGCTTAAACTCAGCAGTTGTATTTTACCTTTATTTGGATTTATTTGCTTTTTTTACTTCATAGTAATGCAAATTTCTTTGTCGAGTTTAATTCTAGTGATATAGCAAAGCTATGAATTACCCTATTATCAGATTTTTTTAATCTCAGTTAATGACTGTAATTTCCCAAGGAAGGATAATAGTTTAGATTCTTTATATTAGGTATTATAAAAAATGCTAGAGAAGAAATGATAAAGCTTCATTTATTTTATGTGACTGATTAGACTGAGCTATATGTTCTTCAGAAAATATTAATCTATGGTTTCAAACCATTCTGTATTTTTACTATCTCCACAAACAACTAACACAAAATCTGTTGTTCTAAAACATTTATTCTTAACATCTCTCTTTTTTTTTTTTTTTTTCTCCAAAAATAATGCCTGCTGCATAATGAAGTTTGTTAAATTAAGTGTAATAAGAAACTGCAACTTGCTCAAAATGCTTAAACTATGTATTATACTCTTAATCTTGTATTTCTTCTTAATAGAAAATTTTAAATGTAAAATATGTCTAAATGTATGTATTCTATACAAAGAAAATGGAAATGAGGTTTGGAGACTACTCTTTAAATTTAACTTATCTTTGTACTTACTGCAACCATTTTAAAAGATCTTGAAGGAACAGGAAGTTAAGCATATTAAATAATAACCTTTTTAAGTGCAAATATTTGTACATTGGATGGTATAAAAATATTTAGCTATTTTCACTTTGGAATATCCCTTCAGAAACTTTTGTCAGTTGAGTGAAATAATAGACTACATCACAGATGAGTGGATCAACTGATGGTGCAATTATTTCTCCCTGAGTCAGCCATACAAACATGGGGTGAGTGAATATGTGGCTCAACAGAAACCACAGAACTAACAAAATAATTTTGGAGAGAGAAATTGGCTTGAGCTGGCTTCAGCCCACATCTTCCTTCTGGGTGACTGGGGACAACCAGTGTCACAGAATCATAGAATCATTTAGTTTGGAAAAGACATTTAAGATCATCAAGTCCAACCGCAAACCTAACACTGCCAAGTCCACCACTAAACCATGTTTCTAAGTGCTCCATTTTTAAAACACCTCCAAGGAATTGTGACTCAACTATTTCCTTGTGCAGCCTGTTCCAATGCTTCACAACCCTTTGAGTGAAGAAATTTTTCCTAATATCCAATCTAAACCTCTCCTGGAACAACTTGAGGCCATTTCCTCTTATCTATCACTTGTTACTTGGGAGACAAGACCAACACCAACCTCTCTACAACCTCCTTTCAGGTAGTTGTAGAGAGCCATAAGCTCTCCTCTCAGCTTCAGTGAGCATATTATAGACTGGTATAGAGACTAGGAATCACACTGATGTGATTGAACTGTGTATTGCAATTGCTGTCTTTTGCTACTTACCACTTATATTTGTGTAGTGTTTTCAGTATAATTTGTATCACTCTACTAAATCAGAAATCTCATGTAACATCAACTATCTCCAAGTAAATTTGATATTATACCCTCCACATGTGCTGTATCTAAAAGAACCTGGTCAGAGTGTATTGGAGTCTGACACCTAACCACCTCCTCTCAGTAATCCTTTCTTTTAATTCTTGGTGTCTGACAGCCATACGTTCTTGCTCTTTTAATATCTGTCATTTTTGTATAAACTACAGTGATTCTGTTGTTTGGCATGTAGATAAAGAGTGAAACAATAGGTCTCTAATTTTCTCATGCAAGCAGCTCACCTGAAATCTGTGAATATGGTTTTCATATATTCCATATATACAACAAAGCATTCTATATATACAACATTGATTCTTCCTTACTTTATAAACCAGTATATGATCAAGACATGAAGCTTAGTTCCTAATTCATGCTTGACAGAAGTTCCACAATGCTTGATTAGGTGGATCAAAGTTATGTTTGAAAATTGGTTGCCATATGTTTTAGCAGGATAAATTATATGGTATTCTATTTTTCTTTTGTTCAATTTATTTGAGACCATTCTAGGAAATAAACAGAAATCTGAAATTTCATGCAGTATAGAGTCTGGTGTGATATTTGGGAGTATATGCTATTCTTAATGTACACATTCACAGCAGGTGTGCATGTGTTTGTGTTTATATATGCATACAACTTTTCAGGGATAATCAATTGAAATTCTCCATTCTTAATCTGATTATCACCAGCTCAGTTAATACAGTTCATACTGAATATTTATAAACTGGTTTTCTCTATGACAGAGCTTTAACATGAGGAAAAACATAGAACAGATTTACACTGGACACAAATAAGACAAAATAATTCAACCTGGTGATGACAGAGTCAAAATACCTTAAAATACAAATACATATTCTTTCACTACATTAACAATTACTCCTAAATTTTAGAGCTCCTTTAAGTGGGGATTGGTGAAGCTGCTCTGCAATAAGATACCTCATCAGTGTTTAGACAATCCTCTCTAAATCTTAGTAAAGATTTTGTTCAGATAAATGCTCAGGAGAGGAAAAACTGAAAACAAAACAAAACAAAACCTTATGTGTACATTGAGTCTTTGCATTTGTTATATCCATCACAGTAAGACTAGGATACTATGTTAGAGTTCTCTTTTAGTCACTGTACTTTCCTTTCTTTTCTCAGTAGTGCTACCAGACACTGTAAAGGAGCACTTCAACACTCTTTTAAGGGGCTAGCAGCCATTCTACTGGTTATCTCTCATGAAGTGATAACATAGCAGGACAACTCCTCCCCTAAGCTGTTTGATATTATTTCTCTCTGGTCATCTGGAAGCAGACTGACAGCTGGTTAGACATGGGAAGATCTAAAGCACCTAAAAAAATAATAAAAAATGCTACATCAAATGTACTTCTGATAATTTTTAGCTGATGCAAAAAAAAAAAAAATACTCTCAAGATGTTTTTCCATTTAAAACAAACTAACAAAATAATAATATTAAAAGAACAATCAGATTCATGCACCATCACTGCTAGAAATATGTCTTTATTCTATTACAGAAATAGAAATTGTGTGACAGGGAATGAATGCAGGGACTATTTTGAATACTGCACTGTCATGGGAACAGAGGAGATGAATATAATGTTCTCTTTGAAGTGTGACTTCAGTTTGCATAGTGTCTGATAGCTGTAGACACCTTACTGTTACCAGCTGTAATGTCTACTATGATTGACACTTAAAGTGCTGTAACACTGTAGTAGAGACAATATAGACTTATTTTGTTTCTAAGGATAAGGCACACTTTGCTAGGATAGTACTGAAATTTCCTATCACAAATCAATTGAGAAATGGTTCATGGCAAGGAAAGAAAAGCAGACAAGTTATTTTATTTCTGTCTACATGTGCTTGAGGTTTCTGACTTACATCCAGAAATGTAAATTGTGCTTCACCTTTTATTAAAAGCAAGTGCAACAAAAATGCATACTCTGAAAAAACTCAGGTGCCTGAATGGGACTGCAACAAATATCCACACTTGGTTTTTTTGTTCTGTGTGCCAAAGATGCTTCTTGCTTTCTCCCACATGAATCACCTACAGTATTATAGTGGTTCAGCTGTTATTGATCTCAGATTATAGTGGACCTCATTCAGCTCTGAGTCACTAGAGAAACTGTATTTATAAGTACTTGTGCCATACAGGATTTCCATTGCAGTTCTTTCCCCTCTTAGTGATTTGAGGTAGTAAAAGGTAGTAAAAAATGCATTTCAGTGTAAGTTTTCTGGCCTTGAGATTTAACCTACCATGAGAGAAATGTATGCATGAGGCTTCTGCTTCAATGCATTTTTAGAATATGTATTGTTTATTTCATTCCTTGTTTTTCTGATTAAAAGTGGTTTGATAGTCAGAGATGAAAAACATCTTTCTGAATAACTGACAGAATATAACTGAACACAGAGATCTCTTTTATATGCTTTTTAAGAAAGATTGCTCTTTGCATGTTTAGATCCTATTAATATTTCACAAAGAGATGACACCACAACTTAAGAAATGTATTGGTTTTTTTGCAGTTAAATATCAATTATATGAACATTCATAGGCTGTAAAAAGAGAAAATGTAAAATTTTTTGCTATTTAGTTCTTAAAAATTACACAAGCAATACAGAAGTAATTGGACTGCTATTAATAGACTCTATACTAGAGCATTTTATTGGTGGTTAGCAAGATAATTAGAGCAAGTAAATTAGATATTAACGATGTTAGTAAAAGCCAGTATTTACAGACTGATACCATATCTATTTACTTAAAATTAGAACTGCCCATGTTAATTAAAGGCTTAATTAGCAGAAATAGTTTATATATGTAGTTCACGGGGCAGAATCACCAGACTGACAAAAGAAACAGTAATTCTCAATAGAAGACACTATTGTCTGGGATTTCTATTATGTGTTCTTACATTTTAAGGTTCTAAAACTACCAAACTGTGAGTCCTAACTGACTTTTTTGCTAGCAAACATCTTTAAGCCAAAGTAGTCATAGCTACAATTGTCTTAGTTCCAGGCTGTAACAGGCAGATGTCTGTCTATCCCTTTGTGTATTCTGTACACCTGACTGAAACACAAGTATTTGGCTATATTTAAAAGTTACAACTGACTTTGGATGATAGTATTGAAAAATGGGTAAGGAGTAAAAGATCTATTCACCCACCATGATTTTAAACAAAATTAAAAAAAAAAAAAAAAAAAAAAAAAAAAAAAAAAAAAAAAGAAACAAGGTAGAACAAAAAAACCCCTGTGAATTCCCAATATTTGCGTCAGTGAGAAAGTGTCCTGGATTTGAGTGAGTGGTGGGGTTTTTTGGTAGCATGGGAGGGGGGCTACAGGAGTGGACCCCTGTGAGTACCTTCCTGAAGCTCCCCCAGATCCAAGTCAGCTCCACATCTGTTTGGAAACTGAGCCAATCAGCTGGACCTCTGTGATAACGTATTTAAGAAGGGACGTGGTGATGAGCAGTGGGACTTGTGAGGAGGAGTTGCGGCAGGTGCATGAACACCAAGGTCAGTGGAGGAACAGAGGAAGAAAGGAGGAGGGAGGTGTGCTGGATCAGAGACTCCCCTGTATCCTTTGGTGAGATGGCAGGGCAGCCCCCCCTGCTACCCATGAAGGTCTACGGTGGAACACACACTGATATATGCCCTGTGGGGGGACCCAACCATTAAGGTGGCTCTGTCCAAAGGCAGCCAGAACCTATGGGAAGAAGCAGCCCCTGCTGTTGTAGTTCAGCACTGGGAGGATTGTAGCATGTGGGGGTGTCCCACACTGGAGCAGCTCGGGAAGGGCTGCAGCCTGTGAGAGGGACTCCAGTTGGAGAAAGTTGGTGTCCCACCCTGGAGCAGTGTAAGGAAATGCTGCGGCCCGTGGGAGGGACCCATGTCAGAGAAATTTTGTGGAGGACTGTCTCCTGTGAGAAGGGGACCACAATGGAGCAGGGGGAGATGTTCCAGAAACTCCCCCCACCGAAGGTGGAAGAGGAGGCAGCACTGACTGCACCCCCCATTCCCTGCCCCTTGTGCCACTGGAGGGAGGAGGTAGAGATATCAGGAGCAGAGCTGAGCCTGGGAAGAAGGGAGGGGTGGGGGGAAGGTGATCTCAAGATGTGACAATGCTTCTCACTGTCCTACTCTGTTAAGTGTTGTTAGTGTCTGTAATAAATCTACGTTCTTTTTCCCTTCCCCTAATGAGTCTGCCTTTTGCTCGATACCATAGTGTGCAATCTGCCCCTCCTGGTCCTATCTCGAATCCTAAACCTGTCTCATTTGTCTCTTTGCATCGCTAGATGAGAAGGGAGGAGTGAGTGGCTGCGTGGTGTTGGGCTGCTGACCAGGATCAAACCATGACATGCAGTTACAATCTTCAAAACAGATTTGCAGATATGGATTATTTCTAAGCATTAACTTGCTTACAAATTACACAACATACCACTAGAAAAAAACCCTTTCACTCAGATTTTGCGAATGGAATCCCTGTCACTTTCTACAAATGTAATTTTTTTCTGTCTCAATGTCCTCTCTTCTCCACTATTGCACTTTATTACATTGTTCCTTTTTATGTCTTTGTCTTTACCAATTAATCACTTATGCTGCATTTAGGTAAAAGGGTTTTCTGTTACTGTTTCTTTGAAAAGTACTTAGCAGGAGAATTTTGCATTGTTAGTATGCTCTAAGGCATGACACAAATAAACATGATCAGTAGTAACAAAGCATTATCTGTATAACATTTGGCATTTTACTCAATGCTTCCAAAGCAAATCAATCGATAAGAACTTTGGTTCATCGTGGGATTTCCAAGATCTAGAATTCTCTTCCTAGCTACCAGCATTACTAACATTCTTGTTTTTAAATCAGAGAGAGATGGGTGTGATGGATGGACTATTAATTGAATAAAGAATTAACTGAATGGACATGTCCAAAGACTTACAGCCAATGGATCAATCTCCAAGTAGAAACCAGCAGTCAGTTGTGTTCCTCATGGGTCTGCATTTGGACTGATACTGATATATTCATCAATTACATAAATAGTGGGATTGAGTTCATCCTCAGCAAGTTTCGGGATGACATCAAGTTTAATGGTAGAGTTGATTGACTTGAGGGAAGGGATACCATCCAGACAGACCATGTCAGGCATGAGTAGTTGACCCATGCAAATCTCATGAAGTACAAGGCCAAGTACAAAGTCCTGCACATGCATCAGGGGAGCCCCTTGTATCACTACAGGCTGCGGGATTAAGGGATTGAGAACAGTCCTGCAGGGAAGTTCTTGGGTTTACTGGTGGATGAAAAAATAGACACGAGCCAGCAATATTCACTTGCAGCCCAGAAAAGCAATCATATCCTTGGCTACATCAAGAGAAGTGTGACCATCAGGTTGAGGGAGGTGATTCTCCCCCTCTACTCCGCTCTCATGAGACCCCACATAGAGTAATGTGTTCATCTCCGGGGCCAGCAGTGTAAGAAACACATGGACCTGCTTAAGTGCATCCAGGGAAGGGCAATGAAAATAATCAGATGACTGGAGCACCTCCCCTATGAAGACAGGCTTGGGGTTGTTCAGACTGGAGAAAAGAAGGCTCTGGGGTCACCTGTTGTTGTTTGAGCCTGTGCTCAGCAGCTAAACACCACACAGTTACTCACCCACCCTCCCCCCACTTGGGAATGGGAAGGGAATCAGAGGGGCAAAGGGAGACTCACGGGTTGAGATAAAAACAGTTTAATAACAGTAACAGAACAATATGCTGACAGCAGTATCAGCAGGTAATGTACAATACAGCTGCTCACCACCCACTGACCAACACCCACCTGCTCCCAGCCAGCAATCCCAAACACAAAGGCACCACAGCAACACTCCCAGAAGTGAGAGCCCCACCTGGCCCACTCCTGCCTTTATATAGTGAGCACAATGTCACATGACATGGACTATCAGCCAATCCGGGCCCAGCCCTCCAGCTGTGCTCCCCCCGCCCCCGCACACAGGTGAGGGCACTAGGACCTGGGGAGCCCCTGGGGTCTCAGTGTGCTGCAGCACTCCTCCCACTGCCAAACCAACAGGAACTCTGTTCCAGCCTGAACCAGGACACCACCTTATTGTATATATAAGGAGGGCTTATAAGAAAGATGGAAGGAGACTTTTTACCAGAGTCTACAGTGACAGGACAAAGGATAATAGTTTTAAACTGAGAGTAGATTTAGACTGGACATAAGGAAGAAATTTTTTACAGTGAGGGTGGTGAGACACTGGAACAGGTTGCCCAGTTAAGCTGTGGATGTCTCATTGTTGGACATGTTCAAGGCCAGGTTGGATGGGATTTTGAGCAACCCCATCTAGTTGAAGATGACTCTACCAATAGCAGGGAGGGTTGGACTAGATGATCTTTAACAGTCCATTCCAACACAAACCATTCTATGATTCTGTGATTCCATGATTATAGAAAACTAACAAACCTTACATTGCCGGGCTGGGCGAGCCCCGAGGACCTAGCCAAGGAGGAAGAACACAGCTGACTCAGTATGAGTGATAAAGCGTGCTTCAGTTTATTGATTTTCATTACAGCCTTTTATAATCCTTCTACTAATTATGCCTACTAGTCACTAGCTGATTGGCTTAAGCTCTAAAGGTCGTATTCGCACAGTCCACCTACTTGCAGTTAGCTTACAGCACAAGCTTCTCATAACACTCAGTTTCTCATGCTACTATTTCTAATTCCTCTTGACTTGTTTTCGATACACAACAGTACCATAACACGATGTTTCTCAGACCACCATTATCATAACACTAGGTTTCTCAGACCACTATTCCTAATTCCTCTCAACCTGTTTTCAACATACCACGGTACACAAGGCCAAAGCATCCTTGACATTCCTCATGTATCAGCAGCTGCGAGCAGCTGCAGGCAAACCCTAGTGAGGCCCAGCAACAGCAGCTAGAGCAGGCTCTGATCATACAATTGCTCGGTGGGCTCAGGACCCTTGTCTCTGAGCCATTCTCCAACATTACATCAATATAAATACATGGATCTATTGCAAATTCTCTATCTATTTTTCTTCAAATACAAAATGTGCTACAGCTTCAGTAATTTTTAAGGCAATTAAAAAAAAAATCAGGCTTTATCACTTTTTGTATTTGAAGAGAAATGGTTGCCTTAAGTCATAAAATCTGAGTGAAAGGTTTTACTCTAGTAGTACATTAGGTACCAGTAAGAAAGCTAATGCTTAGAATTAATCTATGTATTCAAAGCTAACTTAAAGGTTGTAACCGCATTTCACTGGTGTTTCCCTGTCACTCTCCACTATGAACAGTAGTGGACTTGTGAATATTGAGGCTACATTTTAGAATGTCAAAGGAGGTGTTCAGGAAGACACAGAATAATTACTACCCTAATAATATACATGATGAGATATATTATTCTTTCTTTCCAGCTATTAGGTGTTATGAAATATCACTGTGCAGTTCAGTTTTTCAAATATTCTAAATTTATTCTATTTGTTTGAAAAATAAACATGCTATAGTCGAATTTAGTCTTTAATCTGTTCTTTTCAAGAAATGTCAGTTTGTTAGGGCCTAAAAGTGTATGTATTGATGATTGAGGTGCATATTTCACTGGGTTAATTTAAATTCACTGCACACTTTTTAATACACATACAAAACCTCGAGCATATTAATATATGTCTTGAAAATGTTCAGTTTTTTCATAGTTGACTTGAGGAGCTGATTACTTTTGTAACAGCAAAGTCATCTGTGCATTACAGTTTTATTCCATTATCTACGTAGCTATAAGATTTCCTTCAGGTTGACTTATGTTTATACCTTAGAGTAACTCACTGGCTTTTAAATTAAAGTGTGCAGAAGTTTAAGAAGCTGTCTGAGGGGAAGGTTAAGATGTTGTCTGAGGATTTATTTCCTTTATTTGGTTGGCTTCAGTCCTTGTGCAATTCTGAATCTACATATATGCTAATGAAGAACCACATGGGCAGAAAATAAAGTTAAAATCTGAGGGATTTTTTTAATTGCTGAAGATTCTAACATCTCAGAAAACTGTAGAACAACACTGAAACGGCTGTTTTTAGAATTTAACTAAATCTGTTTCATTTTTAATCCACATAAAGTATTTAAATACATTTTTTTTTCTAAACCCTGGCAATTATTAAGATGTGGGGTTTTAGAAAATCATCTTTTATATTCATAAAAAACACTTTGTAATAATTGCCTTTTAAAAATATTTTTCAGTGAAACAGATACCTCGGCTCATCTTTTATTAATTTTAGTTACATATTGCATTAATTAACAACATTAATAGGCAGATTTTCAGTGTGTTATTCAGATGGAAGAACTAAGATTTAAAGATATGAATGAATTATAAACTAGATTCAGAATATGAGTTGCTCTGGTTTTGTCTCTGTAAAACTGGGTATCAGCATCCTTGGGAGAATCCAAAATGTCAGTAGCTATTTTGCAGTTTCAGTGATCATTAGAAACTATGCTCTAGTCCCCAAAAATTATTTTTTTGGCCCTTCAGTGGACTTGCTCCAGTATAGTGTTTTGCTAATTGAAGGGATTGACAGAAAGGACTCAGAAAGAATAGACATATTTTACTATCTATTGCAAAATAACACAAAACATAAGATAATACATTTAGTCAGAATGATGTTTATTACACTCTAGCTATAAGCAGCAAAGAGAATAAACAAGATAATGCTTCTTAGCCTTAAAATAATATGACAAGAAAATAAAGCAAGACAAGGCAATGCATCTAATCATTACTACATTAAGTCAGTGATAGTGATTAAGAAAGATACATCACCAATTGTCCTAATACTTTACCATCAACCAGATCCACAGGGAGCCCTGGTTGCAGCGAGGATTTGGAGAACCTTTCTCAGTAATTGGGAGTTCCTACGCAGTGCGTCCACTTGTTGGTGAGGTCCCCAAAGTCACTGCAAGAGGGTCCAGCTTTGATAGTGTTGAATAAACAGGTTTCAAACTTTGAGTGTGGAAACATCTGACATCCCCTCCCTGTTGGTTTTCACCCAAAGCCTGGCCAGGGCTTAAGGAGGAACCCAAGGTAAGGCATGTGTATTTATTTGGGCTTTAACCACATATTTCTCAACAGGGTCTGATGTCTGGCCTCACAACCTTACTTTATGCTGCTAAATCAAGAAAGATCAGCTGATTGGCTATTGTTACATAATGAAATTACAACAGAGTTTCTATAGATAAATATACTAAGATAGACTAGTAATACATTATATACATGGCTAATACTACATATGATTAGTACTATATTGTGGGGTGTTGAGATTCATCTAGAGGTCATTTTCAGTTCTGGCCTGTTGGTCAGGCCTCAGTACTTCATATATCAACATCACAGTACTCCAGGTGTGTCCTCACCAGTGCTGAGTAGAGGGGAATATTCACCTCCCTCAACCTGCTGGTGATGCTCTGCCTAAGTGTTGGAACCCAAAGGCTATTGGCCTTCTTTGCTGCAAGAGCATATTGTTGGTTAATGATCAAATGTTGGTACACTGGGACTCCCAGGTCCTGCAAAGTTGATTTCACTTTCAGAATCATTAATAACCTTTAGTTATTCATCCCTATTTACATGAAACGAATCCCTTTGGAGCCCAGCTAATTAACAAGACATTCAGTAGTTCTTTTCAAAATACAATGGTTAGGATTTTTCAGAAACTAAGTGACTTAAATTCTGTGTTAAATAGTATGTTTTTATGTCCACAAGGCTGATTGCTATGCATGCCTACACAAAAACATATATGTGTATCCATATCTACAAATACTACAAATATGTATATTTATGTGCTTAATATTTTTATAAATTATCTGGACATAGCAATCTAATGTATGTTAAATAAATTTGCATATGATGCTAAATTAGGAGTTGTGGACTCTCTCAAGGATAGAGAGGAGGGCAACCAAGATAGTGAAAGGTCTTGAGGGCAAGACTAACAAGGAGCAGATGAAGTCATTTGGCTTGTTCAACTTGGAGAAGAGAAGGCTGAGGGGTGACCTCATTGCAGTCTACAACTTCCTCAGGGTGGGCAGTAAAGCTGGAGGTCCAGACCTCCTCTCTCTGATGACCAGCAATAGAACATGAGGAAATGGAATGAAGCTGCATCCGGGGAAGTTCAGGTTGGACATTAGGAAAAGGTTCTTCACTGAGAGGGTGGGTGGTCACTAGAACAGGCTCCAGGGAGGTGGTCATGACACCAAGCCTGTACAAGTTCAAGGAGCATCTGAATGTTGCTCTTAATCATATGGTTTAATTTTAGGTAGGCTGCAATAAGCAGGGAGTTGGACTCAATGATCCTTATGGGTTCCTTTCAACTTGTGATACTTTATGATTTTATTCTATATACACACATGCATAAAAGAAAGTATACACAAAAGCTAGCCAAATGATTACTGTCCATGGTACAAAGAATACTAGATTTTAATTCCTGGTAGTTTTTGTATGTGCTTTTCCACCATGGATCTAAATCTATGGAGTGGCCCTATTTCAGCTTGCAGTAAGAAAGAAAAAAAAAAATGCTGTACCACATACTGTGAGGCAAATGAGATAATTACAAATTGCAGTTGTAACCCCAAAGGATTTAGGAATACAACTTAGGGAGGTTAGCATTTTGTATTCCTATACCAAACAGCTTCAAACTCAAAGCATCCCACATAGTTCACAAGCCATTCAGACAATCAAAAGAGCAGACCCGAATACAAAACAAAACCAGGTCTCTGCAAAGTTGCTTCTTCAGTGTAAGATCACAGTAGATCTTTTCCTTGAGTCAAAAGCGGTACCAGTCCTTGAAACCTTAGTCTAGACCATTAATCAGACTTCATACTTCATTTCAGTATCACTCTTTCTTCTTAATGTTAATGGAATTGCAAAACTTTCAGCTTTGTGCTATTATTTTAAATCTCACTTATGAAAACAAAGAAATATATCAAACATTCATAGAGTCATAGTATGGTTTGGGTTGGAAGGTACCTTAAAGATCATCTAGTTCCAACCTCCTTTCCATGAACAGGGACATCTCCCACTAGATCACGTTGCTCAAAGCCCCATCCAACCCAGCCCTGACCATTAGGCGTGGTTTGAGCCTGGTCAGCAGCCAACCACCACGCAGCCACTCTTTCTCCCTTCTCTTCCGGCAATAAGAAGGGACAGAAGGCCAGGATTGGGGGTTCGAGAGAGGACTGGGATGGGGAAAAATCACCCTTTATGGTCACGAGCAAAAGGCAGGTTCATTAGGGGAAGGAAAAAAAGAATATACATTTATTACAGACATTAACAACATGTAACAGAGTAGGACAGTGAGAAGCATTGCCACATCTTGAGAACACCTTCGTCCAACCCCTCCCTTCTTCCCAGGCTCAGTTCTGCTCCTGATATCTCTACCTCCTCCCCCAGTGGCGCAGGGGCAGGGAATGGGGTGTGTGTGTGTGTGTGTGTGTGTGTGTGCGCGTGCAGTCAGTGCTGCCGCTTTTTCCATCTTCGGTAGGGGGAGCTTCTGGAACTTGTTCCCCCTGCTCCATCGTGGTCCCCCTCTCACAGGAGACAGTCCTCTACAAACTTTCTCTAATGTGAGTTCCTCCCATGGGCTGCAGCGTTCCCCACAGTGTTCCATCATGGGTCACTAACTTTCTCCGACTGGATTCCCTCCCATGGCTGCAGCCCTTCCCGAGCTGCTCTTGCGTGGGACACCCCCACATGCTGAAATCCTGCCAGCGCTGAATTACAGCAGCGGGTCTAACTTTTCCCACAAGACCCTGGCCTTCTTCAGGCACAGCACCTTGATCAACCAGGTGGAAATCACAGGCCATAAATCAATGTCTGCTCCACTGTAGATCTTCATGGGTGGCAGGGGGGGCTGCCCTGCCGTCTCACCACAGGATACAAGGGGGTCTCTGCTCTGGCACACCTCCCCCCTCCTTTCTTCCTCCGTTCCTCCATTGACCTCGGTGTTCACGCACCTGCAGCAACTCCTCCTCACAAGTCCCACTGCCCGTCACAATGTCTTTTCTTAAATACATTATCGCAGAGGCACAGCTGATTGGCTCACTTTCCAAACAGAAGTGGAGCTAACTTGGATCTGGGGGATCTTCGAGAAGCTTCTCAGAGGGGCTATCCCTATAGCCCCCTCCCCTGCCATGAAAAAAAAACCACCACTCACTGAACCCAGGACACCATTCCAGGGAGGGGGACATGCACAGCCTCATTGGGCAACCTGTTCCAACATCTCACCATGCTCACAGGAAATAATTTCTTCCTTATATCTAAACTAAATTTGCCCTCTGTCAGTTGAAAACTGTTACCCCTTGTCCTATCACTATATTCCCTGATAAAGTGTCCCTCACCATCTTTTGTGTAGGCCTCCTTTAAGTACTGGAAGACTGCTATAATGTCTCCCTGGAGCTTTCCTTTCTCTAGGCTGAACAACCCCAACTCTCTCAGCCTGTCCTCATAGAGGAGGTGCTCCAGCCCCCTGATCATCATTGTGGTCCTCCTCTGGACCTGTTTGAGTAGGTCCATGTCTCTCTTATGTTGGGGACCCTAAAACTGACACATTACTCCATGTGGGGTCTCAAAGAGAGCAGAGAAGATGGGTAGAATCACCTCCCTTGACCTGCTAGTCACACTTCTCTTCATGCAGCCCAGAATATGATTGGCTTTTGGGGCTCTGAGCACACGTTGCTGGCTCATAGGCAGCTTTCCATCCACTATGACTCCCAAGTCCTCCACAGACTGTTCTCAATCCACTCATAACCCAGCCTGTAGTCATCATGGGATTGCTTTGACATGTATGTAGGACCTTTAATTTCACTTTGGTGAACTTCATGAAGTTTGCAACTCTCAAGCCTGTCCAGTTCCCTCTTGATGGCATCCCTTCCCTCCAGTGTGTCAAACCCACCACGCAGCTTGGTGTCATCAACAAACTTGCTTAGGGTGCACTCAATCCAACTGTCCATGTCTCCAGCAATGGTGCTAAACAGCATTCAGACATCAAGCTGTTGACTACAACACTTTGAGTACCACCATCCAGTCAATTCCTTACACATCAAGTGGTCCATCCATCAAATCCATGTCTCTCCAATTCAGAGACAAAGATGTCATATGTAATATTGTCCAGTGCTTTGCACAAGTCCAGGTAGATGATGCCAGTTGCTCATCCCTTACTCAACAACACTGTAACCCCATCATAGAAGGTCATAAAATTTGTCAGGAATGATTTGCCCTTACTGAAACCGTATTGGTTGACACCAATCACCTCCTTATTTTCCATGTGCCCTAGCACAGTTTCCAGGAGGATCCACTTCATGATCTCGACAGGCACATAGGTGAGACTGACTGTTCTGTAGTTCCCTGGGTCTTCCTTTTTTCCATTTTTAAAAATGGGGGTTATGTTTCCACTTTTCCTGTCAGTGGGAACTTCACTAGACTGCCACGACTTCTCAAATATGATAGATAGTGGTTTAGCCACTTCATCTGTCAGTTCCCTGAGGACCCACAGATGTATCTCATCAGGTTCCATGGACTTGTGTACCTTCAGGTTCCTTTATTGGTGTTGAACCTGATCTTCTCCTACGGCGGTCAGTTCTTCATTCTCCCAGTCCCTACCTTTGCCTTATGTGATTTGGGCACTGTGGCTGGAGCCTTTACTGGTGAAGACTAAGTCAAGTCATTAAGTACTTCAGCCTACTCCATATCCTGGGTAACCAGGTCTCCCGTTTCCTTCTGGAGAGGGCTCACATTTTCCCTAGTCTTCCCTTTATCACTGATGTACCCATAGATGTTTTTTCTTGTTGTCCATGATGTCCGTGGCCAGATTTAATTCTCTCAGGGCTTTGGCCTTCCTAACCTGATCCATTACTTTATAGCTCAATGTTTTGTACCTTCTACAGGGAAAATCTGGAAAATTGGATGTAGCATATGTAGGTGAAGGCCTTACCTTGTGTGTCTCAGAAGATTCAAAATTTCATTGTTGCTATTGATTCAGTGATATTTAGAAAAACAAAACAAAACAAAACAAAACAAAAAAAACAAACAAACAAAAACCAAACCACAAAACTGTGTGCAGTTCTTCAGTATTGAGAGGATACTTGCAATACAACTGCCTTCATCAGGATGATATTATCCAAACACACTTTATACCACATTTATTCTTGTGATATGCCACTAACTGGTATATTTTAATGAATTTTTTTTTTCTATTTTCATTTACCATTTTATTATTTAACATTCCTATAGAGTATCACAAATTAAATGTCTCTCCTCTTGCTGACAACTAACTGTACAGGTGAGTCTGCTTCTTAGAACTCAGCTACCTCAGCTGTTCTTAGGTGTGGGACCAGTGTAGCTTACACTGTTTTTCCTGACAGACCTTCAGCACAAATTTTGGAAAGTCCAGAAGTTCTGATAAAAATGTAATTAAAAAAAAAAAAAAAAAGAGTATTGAATTCAATTTTGGGTCATGAAATAGAAATAAATAAAGGAGAGATACAACCATGAGTGAACTACCATTCACTTTCACACAGAATGTATTTGTTAAAATTTAATAAAAGTTGCAAGGTCGAGTATATGATTTAAGAATGACAGAAATCATATGGTCTATGCAAATCTCTGTGTTCTTGACACAAATATCATGAAGTTGAATTTAATTACTTGATCAAATAATCTCTTGTTAAAGCTTTTTCTTACTGTTGCATCTATGATTTCATGCTTTATATTTCATGCTATTCACACCCTGCTCCAGAAACAGGAATGTCTTCTGCTTGTATATGTAGTGTTTTGTAACTGTGCATTTGCTTCACAACGTATTTTCAAAACTGTTTTGTGAACAGAGAGTAGTACTATTATTCTCATTTTTTAAATGAAAAATGAGGGGAGATTAAGATAAATTTTTTTCACTAAACTTCAGTATCAATGTGAAAGTTTTTCAGGTTACTTCATTGTATACAACATACACATTTCCCATTTGCCTTGTTCATTTTTCTCCGTAAGCTTCCAAATTTGGCTTACCCTTTCATGCTTCTTCTGTATCCTCAGCAGTTCCCTCCACACCTTATAATTTTTTTAATTATCTTTATCTTTGAGCAGGAAGGATATAACAACAGGTTGTGAGCAGCACAAAATTAATTCTGTCTAATTTTGGCCTTTTACTAGTTTGTTATCTAATCAGAGTCATAATTAATGGAGATAGACCTTCACCAGAGGGAGATTTGAACTGTCTTCCTTAAGCATTTCTGCTGGAACAATATGAATTATGCTCTAGAACTGTGGTGAGTGCAATTTGGACTACTTAGGAGCAGAGTAGACACAGGTTAAGACAAAACCAAAAGTAACTGAAGAAGAGAACATGCAAAGTCTCACTTAGACAAAGACTATTAGAAATTCTGGAAATTTTCAGACTTACCACCTTTTAAAAAACTTCATAGTTCTGCTTATTTGTTGTTTGCCTATCTATGCATCTGTTCTTCCAGGACAATTAAGTAAAATTTCATAGACATGAATCTTGTTCTGCCTATGTTCATTTCACATACAGTGATTACAGTTTCATGAATAGGGTACTATTGATTACAAGGAAATGAAGGAAAAATCTTGCCTTGTTTTATCTTTTTGGGCCATTGTAACAGGTCAAGCAAATCTTGTAGTATTTTGATTAAAGTCAGCATTTCAGGAGGAAAATCTGTTTGCTTGTATTCTAGCAGTGTACTGGAGAAAAATGTATTTAGTCATACATTTTAAAAAATAATAATGCTACTTAGAATGCAGAGTCATATGTTAGGAAGTTTTACTAACACAGTGTTTTCCCTTTTCATATAATTTACATTAAATAAATAAACACACAAAAAATAGCATGTTATATTTATTATAACAATAATCTACATATTATTGGTTTATATATATATTATATATTTTTTGAAAATATAATTCCATAGAGAGCTTGTTACTTTTTCTGCTGTATACATGAATAAACTGCATGAGCTCTGAAAACATAGATGAGATAAAATATTTTCTCCAATTTCAAAACATTATCTCCAGTTTCTGTTTCTACTTGGATAGAGCAATATTATGTCAATAACACTGGAAAAAGTATAAGGAAACATGATGCTTAAATATTTAGAATTTATGCAAAATACACATATATTTCCAAGATACAAAATTCCAAATGGGTAAAATGGGAAAAGTTTGTAGCGAAAAGCAGGAAATAGACTGGAAGAGATAAAAATAAACAGCAATCTATTATTTTATAATATAAGAAATCAAATGTAATTCACAATTTAAACAAAGCATGGGCTAGCACAGCATGCCTGTAGCAAGTAATTTATGAAACAATTGAGACATTCTGATAACAGTCTTGTGATAGAAGACTCACCCTAACTCCTTACGGTAGAATAAGAAAATGAAGATATGCAGTAAACAAAGATGAGATATACCATTAAAACAGATTACCTAATAATTTCAAAATTACATGAAAATTTATATTTAAGTTTTAATTTTCATATTGATTTTAGGATTTCAGATATACAAAGTGAATTTATAGCAAGGCATAGAAGACCATAACTTCCAGTCTCCATTCTGTAGGAAAATACAGTTTCCAGTGAATTAAGATATTTTGTGTACAGAATAAAACTCCAAAGGAGGAGAACAAGTATGTTTTTTACTGTTGCTGCTAAATAACATTCTATTTATCTAGTTACACAAACAGTTTACCTTTGTAAATGTCATCTTATTTTGATTTTTAATTCTGATAATATTTTTCCTTAGTTTTCATCTGAACACTGTGAAGTCTCTCTATTAAAGTAAAGGATGCATGCTGAATTTTAAATGGTTTTACATATGTTATTTTTTTCTTTTTGTCACCAAATACGTTAACATTCCAGGTTATTTTTGCATATTTATTTTTCTGCATTGCATCACAAATTGTAGTATTCAATGCATTTATTTTGGTACATAATTTTAAAATTTCAACATGTTAATGCCAAAACTCTGATACTGAAACAATCAATAAATCAGATTCTATGGGTGAAGAATTTGTTAACAATTAACTATATAAGTGGTTTTTATTTGCCTACCCAGGTATGTTTATGTATATATAAAATATGCACATACATATAACACAGATAAAGAGAGTAAATGATGTATTTTAAAATGCATTGGGTATTTGTGTATGTGCAGAGAGAATTTCTGGAACATTTTTCTTTAAATTCTGCCAAGACATTATTTACTGTGGCTTTTCTTTAAATTATATCCTGAACATAATATATTGATGCATTTTTTTGAGGTACAACCAACCATAGAAATGTATGATTTAAGACATGTTCAGTTAACTTAAACCCCTATTTAAAAAGATGACTCTAATGATGTGATTTTGTTAAGTTTTCCCAATCTTGTAAAACTGTCATTATCCCATTTAATAGAGGTTTAGATTGTATTAGTTCAATAAATGTTTCACATGTCATTAAAAATCTCAGTGTTCTCACTGGTATACCAATATACAAATAAGCAACTCAGTATTTACAATTAAAATGTGGAAATAAGCTGTAAAATGACTATGAAGTTGTAATATATTATTCTTTGGTGGCTCACATCTGTTTTAAATGAACACACACTCAGTAAAGAAAGCAAATATCAAGCACAAACAAAATAAAACTAAGAGGACAATGAGTCTAGGAAATAAACCTAATTGCATTTCCAATCAAAGCTATGAGAAGCAGCTATAATGATTATGACATTTATTGGAAATGAAGCACTCTGCTAAATATCAGAACACCGTCAACAACTTGAAAACCAAGCAACCATGCCAAGTCATTTTAGTAAAATATTTTCATTTCTAATAATAAAAAATAACATATTAACCCCCAACAACCACAGAACACAAATCAAATGTGAATGGATAAATTATAAAAGTTAATCAAGAACTTTAACATACATGGTCAGCTTTTTCTATGTGGCTGCAAAACCTTACACTGGAAAAAAAAAGAAAATGATAGGTCTGTATAAGAAAGTTTCTGCTTCAAAGTTGCAAATCCAAGAATTTCATTAATCTGTCCCAGTATTCATGTTCCAAGTTTGATGTACTAGAGGTTTTTGATGTACTAAAGTTTTATAAAATCTTGTTAGAAAAGAAAATACCGTCTTGCAGCAAAATGTTGCTCTGAAATAGTGGACCCCCTGCAGATAACAGACACAGGTAGGATTACTTCTCGCATAATGAAAGAGATGTTTATAGTATTCCTTACCCATCAGGAGATGGCTATGTCCCTTCAAACTTTCTCTACCCTATTTAGAAAGAAAAAAAAAAAAAAAAAAAAAGAAAAAAGAAAAAAGATTCACATAGATCATGAATTAAAAATGTAGTTAGATCATTAATTCGAGCTTCACAGCTGTGGTCTAATAAAATGCAGAAATCTAGTCTTATACACTATATTTATAAAATAAAGCCATCTATTTCTTCTAAGCGTGAAAAACCAGACAACACTAGTATCAAATTTACAATGTGAAAGTCAGCAATTTCCTTCATTTTGAACAGTGATTTATGTTTTTTCTCTGTTTGCTTACTTATTAGATTGTTGTATTGTAAAAATTATTAGCTGTTTACTTAAGAATAACTATCCAATAACTGTGTGGCTTAAGTAATAATGCTTTCAGAAGCAGGTCACATAACAGTTTACAATGGAGGTTGACCTAACATTTGTCCACCTTAGAGATAAACAAACTGAAATATAATTTTGCTGAAGTCTTTCTGCACCATAGTGGCAGGGCCTGGGACATCTGGATTCCCTTCAAAATCTCATTGACCACAAAATAAGAAAGTAATTATGCTTCCAGAGTAGTATTTAAACAGGATGGAAAAAAAAAAAAAAAAAAAAAAAAAAGAAAACCAACAGTGTGTTACTCTGATAAAATTTTACTTATGTAGCTTGCTTTAATTCTTCCTTTTGCCAGTTTACAAACATTTTACTTTTAAATCTGAACACTGCTCTCACATAAAATCAACTGAGCATTTATTTATTGACTGACACTTTGATTTACTAAGAAAACTTATTAGATTATTTGCCTGCAAGAGGGCTAAGAACATGTCAAAATAACTGATTCTCTTGTTTCACAGTGTTTTTAAAGTAGTATAATTTAATTCGAGTAGCCTACTTAAATGCTTAGCATACTTTCTAGATCAATAAAGCATAAGTAAATATTGTAAATAATATACAGAAGTAGTAGGCAAGAAATAACAAGAGAACTGATTAAGACTGAAAAGAAGCTAGAAGAAATTATTTCATGACTAAGAAGTAGAAAGCCATGAGAGGAAAAAAAAAAAAAAGTATGGATCTTTTCCTCCTGTTATTTACCTTGGTTTGCTTTTACACCTTTATAAAGACTCAAAACAGTAACTCCTAACTAAACCATCACAAGAGAAAGAAGGACTATGGCCTGTGAATATTACTATTCATCCCTGATGTTTGTAGAATGTGAAGCTTTTTATTTAGCACTTATGTACAATAAGAGCTTCCATAAAATGTATGAAATCGGTATATTCTCCTTTATAATGTTTCCTAGTAGTAAGATAGCTACATATTCACAGATTTTCACCAGCACTGGACCATACTCTGTAGTGTTAATTTTAATGTTTATACTAAAAAATTATAAAGATTCTTACTACACTTTCTTATTTCTTATTACACTATCAAATTTTATACCAATGTCTCCTGTTTTCTCATGCTTAGGAGAAATACAGATTACTAAATGACTGGTATTTTATAAATTCATTGCAAAGTTCATCAAGCTGTTTAGAATCTTACTGGGTCACTTCGTTCATTTCAAGTTATTTCAAGTAATTTTTTAGTGTTTCTAGTACTTCTTAAAATAGATTGCTCTGTGTTGCAAACCTATACAATCCACTGTGACTAGCATCACCAATGTCTGACATGAAGTGTCTGACGTCACTGTACTTCATCATTATATTCTCCATACTTTTATGTTGGTGTTGGTTGACAGCCAGCTGAGGATGAGCGGGCAGTGTGCCCAGGTGGCCAATAAGGCCAATAGCATCCTGGATTGTATCAGAAATAGTGTGGCCAGAGGCACTAGGGAAGTGATTTTCTCCCTGTACTCAGCAGTGGTGAAGCCAGTCAGTTTTGGGCCCCTCACTACAAGGTGCTGGAGCATGTCCAAAGAAGGGCAACAGAGCTGGTGAAGGGTCTAGAGTACAAGTTTTATGAGGAGTGGCTGAAGTAATTTGGATTGTTTAGGGTGGAGGAGACCCAGGGGAGACCTTATGGCTCTCTACAGCTACCTGAAAAGAAGTTGTAGCGAGGTGGGTGTTGTCTCTTCTCCCAAGTAAAAAGCAATAGGACAAGAGGAAATGGCTTCAAGTTGTGCCAGGGGAGATTTGGATTGGATAGTAGGAAAAATTTCTTCACTGGAAGAGTTGTGAAGCATTGGAACGGGCTGCCCAGGGAAGTGGTTGAGTCACCATCCCTGGAGGTATTTAAGATGTGAAGAAGTGGTGCTTTAGTGGTGGACTTGGCAGTGTTAGGTTTACAGTTGGACTCGATGTTCTTAAAGGTCTTTTCCAACCTAAATGATTCTATGCTTATTAGCGATCATCTGTTTGACCTTCAACTGCTACCATTCTTTCAACAACAAGTAGTCTATATCTCTACCTGTTCAGATATTATGAATATTACCTGTACCCCTGACATAACTGGGAGCTTTTAAAGCATTTGAAATGTGTTTTTAATTGCCTAAATTAATTATACATCTGCTTTTGATTATGCAAACTGTAGAAAGATTTTGCCTGATTACTGCTAATATAATGATTTTGCCTTTGTTTCAATTGCTGGTGTTAATTTTCTTTTATTTTTTCTATGACAGTTGTGATAAGTGACTAATTGCCAACACCTGGACCATAAACCCTGAAGTACTGATGGAAAATAACATCTCATTGAAAGTAAGTTACCAGTGTCAAAACTTTAAGTAAATATCTGAATTTGAGTGAGTTAAAATTGCATTACTTCATACTTCATATCAGATTTACTTGTAGTATGGATTTGTTTTTTACAAACACACATATAAATGTTTTTCTTGTTGATTTTTTTTTTTTTTTTTTTTTTTTTTAATTGAGAGATCAGTCCCAGCCATTTCAACTCTAGCATTTTACTTTCCATCCACCATTTTGGGCTTCCAAGCCTAAGCTTTCCTTCCATCCTCTTCAACTGTCAAGACTAAAGCAATTAATCATCCTATTGTTGATTTATGATATGTGTTTCTAGAAGTTCTAGTAGGAAGAGGTTAATGTCTCTTCCAAGATTAGATTTTCCACATGACATATAGCAAGTATTCCATGCTACTAGAATGAAATGAATACTTACCTCTTCTACTGATTTTTTCACTCTACTTTCTGCTCTCTTACAAACTGTTGTGAGGAAACTTCACAATATTAAAACTAAATTGTAATTTTGTTGATATTATTATGTATTTGTATGCTCAGCAAGGTTTCTTATTTTCTTCTTCTTTTTTCCTTTTTTCCTTGTTGTTTTCTTTTTATTTTTTCATTTTTCCTTTCTTCTTTTTCTCCTTTTCCTGTTCCTTTTACTTTTTCTTTTTCTTCTTCTTCTCTTTCCTCTTCCTTTCCTTTTTTCTTTCCCTTTCTCTTTGCCATTTTCTTCCCTCTCCATGTTTTTGTTAGAAACATTTCTGGAAAACATCCCCTTGAAATACATGAACGAGTGTTGCATTTAAAGTGATGAATTAATTTTGTAAGAGATTAATCCCCTTGCATTCTAGCCGGTCCTCAGAGATTAAAGAGGCTAGGGGAAGCTGGACTTGTCTCTCAATATGTATGCCAATTATTGCTGT